>NW_027185382.1:5290354-5377854 GCF_022577435.1 Embiotoca jacksoni | reverse complement strand
GAGCTGAACGTTGAGTCAGTGATTACCACGGTGTCCTCCAGCGCACACAAACTTGTGAATGAAGACCTGGGGCTCGGGCAGATATGTGACCCGGGCTTCTGTTTTGGGAGAAGACCATAAAGCGGCGGGCCCAGCAGAGTCTGTGATTAGCCCCGGCTGCCCTGACCTCTGCTGGCCAGGACGCCAATTAGCCCGAACCTGGCACGCTGTAATTGAGGAGGACAACAGCTGTCTTTTAATGGCACCTTCACCTGTTTTGAGCAGAAGTCACTCGGCATGTCAGTGGAGGTGTTCAGGAGCTGCTCTCCTGGTTCCTCTCTGGGACGTCCAGAAGGATGTTTCTATATGTTGAAGGTGGAAAACTCCAGTTTCCTTTAAATCAAATTGATCAAACTTCTTCTGAAGGATAGATGCATCTGTGATTACCAACAACAAATCCATAACAAGTCTTTCAATTTCCATATCTTTCATCTGAAACGCTGTCAATAATTCTTTGAAATTCAGATGTCAAAAGCTACAAACTGGACAAAACTAACTTCACAAAACACAATTAAACACACTGAAAACTCAAATACGTGGAAAAACAACCACGGAGTTCCCCAAGGCTCGATCCTGGGGCCTCTTTAATTTAATATTTACATGTTTTTACATTTTTAATATCAATTAAAATATTTATCCAACATTTAAATACTTATTTTATTGTTTCATTGTTGTTGGTTTTTTTTATCTTTTAAATAAATTTCTGACCTGCTTTTACTTCTTTTTAATATTCTCTCTAACAGAGACTTCAGATTAACTCACAGCGCCTCTAAAAGAAGCTCATCGTCTCTCTGCTGGATGAAGTGTGTTTGCATCTCCAGGATCTCCTCTTGGTGAGATGAGGGAGGAAGGAGGAGGATCGGGCCCTGCAGGAGCACCTGTCAGATCCAGCGGTTTAAGTGTGGGGGGGCTGATCTGAATTTCAACATGGACTGCGGCTGACCCCCAGAGGGCAGCGCCATCTACAGGGACGATAACCCCGGCTGACAATAATAAGGCTGCTGTGTTTTACATTAAAGAGATTAACGACCTGAAACACAAACTTGCCTGCTTTTATTTACATTTTTATTATTTTGCAGCTCTGTGTTTCTTTTCTTTGATCTTCAACGTTTTGTGGCGTCCACATATCTTCTTCTCTGCGGGACGTTTTTTTGGACTTGTGCACCTTGTCAGTAATTTTTCTGCAAATTTGCATCCTTTAAAATTAAATGAAATTAAAAAGGTCAAAGTTCACAATGTACAACTAAACTGAGAGGAGGATGAAGTATTCACATTTAAACATGTTGAGCATCGTGTTCGTTCAGGAAGGTCACGCTCAGCGCTCCACAGCTCAACAGCTGATCTCGATGCCGGCCCACCTCAGCTGACCTCAGCTGATTCCTCGCGATGCATTCGCTGACAAATCTCAAACAGGGCGCCTTATTTAAGCTACTTCAGCCTGCCTGCTCCTCCTGCTCCTCCTGCTCCTCCTGCTCTTCCTGCTCCTCCTGCTGCCTTGATCCTCCACGTACCCGTGGACCGGAGTTGCAGAACAACGACCCCCAGACTGGTGTTTCGGGCCCAGACTGTTTCATTCCGCCTGCGTTTCCGTCTTCGTCAGATCGTGTCGGTTTTCATCGTCTCGGACCGCCGACATGTTTAACGTGAATGTTTGCAGCAGAACCTCCCACAGCCTCGTTAGCGCCTCGTTAGCGCCTCGTTTAGCGCCTCGTTTCTAAACGCGATGGAAAAACACTGAGCGTGGACAACGTGTGGTCCAGATGTTGACGTCACAGCAGCTCAGAGGAGTTTGTTGAAGACCGAGCGCTGTCTGATTAATCACTCATTATCTACGTCGTCACGGTAATTAGCCGATGATTAGCGAAGGATTCGGAATTGCTCGAAATCCGACTTATTAGCGAAACATTAATTCTTTGTTTCATAAAAGCCAGCTGGCTAATTGTCCCCCGAACACTCACCGCTCCACAGTGAAGGTGTGTGCGCGTTGCATTTCTACATCCACTCCTGGAAGCCTGCCCCGCCCACCTCCATCAACGCAGCCACAGTCATCAGCTCCGACCTTGACCCCGCCCCCGATCACGCCACCAATCGGCTCTTTGACCTCGCCAGCCCACCTGTCACTCAACAGCACGCAGGTGACACCCATGAACACATCAAACACACACACACACACTCTCCCCGCATCCGTCTGTCGTTTCTGACACACACCAGCGAGGCGTTGACCTTTGACCTCTGTGCTCCTGAGCATCAGCTGTAGGATTTGGCTTTGTGGCGTCCTGCTCGTCTGATGGGATAAATCAGATTTTATTCTATTTTCTTTAAATCTTTAAAGTGAAAAAAAAAGGTCAATTATTTATGAGCCTTAAATGGGAGGACTTCCTGTTTTATTTTGAAAAACAAGCTCTTTAAAGACATCATTAGGGTGCTGATGTCGTCCGTTACGGCTGCCGTCCTCTGAGCCGGCGGACTCCCACCTGACTCCGTGGACACGAGGATTAAAGTGACTCACACTCGGAGTTGAAGTCTCCCACCTGGAGACGGGAAGCCGGGACGCGGTCTCGCCGCGGATGTCCCAATCCATCCTGCTTTGATTGGAGCTGGCGGACGAGGCAGCGATCCGGAGGAGGCCCGAGTCGGAGCGCTGAATGATGAAGACGATTATGTTTCGAGGGTTTCACGTGGAGAGCTGAGGATTCATGTCCAGCCTTAATAGTGCTCGTTTTCTGCCTTGTTCACTCCATTAGCGGCGAGCCGGGGACCCGAGTGCCGGGCCGCCGCTAATTACAGCGTGAGCAATGATCGGAGAGGGCTCATTACCGGCGGAGCGGGCCGAAACATACTGTCTCTCTCCCGGATAATGATGTTGGATCCGTGGCGAAGGGAGGCCGGCGCTCGGCGCTCCATCAAACGTCTGAATGTCCGGAGGTTAACGTGGCTGTTGACTTCTCTCTGTCTGCTCTGCACGTCCAGACCTCATTAACAGGAAGTTTACACGTCCAAACCTCAACGGCAGCACTTTAATTCAATAAACATCCTCCTGTGCAGAATTAACACGCTAACGACTCCTCGCCTCCGCACGAGATCCTCTTTGGTTTTAGTCTTCAAACTACAAACTACAGAAGACGTGAGTTCGTACAGAAGACGTGAGTTCGTAAAGAAGACGTTAGTTCGAACTGAAGACGTTAGTTCGAACTGAAGACGTTAGTTCGTACAGAAGACGTGAGTTCGTAAAGAAGACGTTAGTTCGAACTGAAGACGTTAGTTCGTACAGAAGACGTGAGTTCGTACGGAAGACGTGAGCTCGTAAAGAAGACGTTAGTTCGTAAAGAAGACGTTAGTTCGTAAAGAAGACGTTAGTTCGTAAAGAAGACGTTAGTTCGTACGGAAGACGTTAGTTCGGAAAGAAGACGTTAATTCGTAAAGAAGACGTTAGTTCGAACTGAAGACGTTAGTTCGTAAAGAAGACGTTAGTTCGTACAGAAGACGTTAGTTCGTAAAGAAGACGTTAGTTCGTACGGAAGACGTTAGTTTGAACTGAAGACGTTAGTTTGTAATGAAGACGTGAGTCCGTACGGAAGACGTTAGTTCGAACTGAAGACGTTAGTTCGTACAGAAGATGTTAGTTCGTAAAGAAGACGTTAGTTCGAACTGAAGACGTTAGTTCGTACAGAAGACGTTAGTTCGTACAGAAGACGTTGCTTCGTAAAGAAGACGTTAGTTCGTACAGAAGACGTTAGTTCGAACTGAAGACGTTAGTTTGTAAAGAAGACGTGAGTCCGTACGGAAGACGTTAGTTCGTAAAGAAGACGTTAGTTCGAACTGAAGACATTAGTTCGGAAAGAAGACGTTAATTCGTACAGAAGACGTTAGTTCGTAAAGAAGACGTTAGTTCGTAAAGAAGACGTTAGTTCGAACTGAAGACGTTAGTTTGTAATGAAGACGTCAGTCCGTACGGAAGACGTTAGTTCGTAAAGAAGACGTTAGTTCGTACGGAAGACGTTAGTTCGTACGGAAGACGTTAGTTCGTACAGAAGACGTTAGTTCGTACGGAAGACGTTAGTTCGTACAGAAGACGTTAGTTCGTACAGAAGACGTTAGTTCGTACAGAAGACGTTAGTTCGTAAAGAAGACGTGAGTTCGAACTGAAGACGTTAGTTCGTAAAGAAGACGTTAGTTCGTACGGAAGACGTTAGTTCGTAAAGACGACGTTAGTTCGAACTGAAGACGTTAGTTCGTACAGAAGACGTTAGTTCGTACAGAAGACGTTAGTTCGTAAAGAAGACGTTAGTTTGTAAAGAAGACGTTAGTTCGAACTGAAGACGTTAGTTCGTAAAGAAGACGTTAGTTCGTACGGAAGACGTTAGTTCGTACAGAAGACGTTAGTTCGTACAGAAGACGTTAGTTCGTACAGAAGACGTTAGTTCGTAAAGAAGACGTGAGTTCGAACTGAAGACGTTAGTTTGTAAAGAAGACGTTAGTTCAAACTGAAGACGTTAGTTCGTAAAGAAGACGTTAGTTCGTACGGAAGACGCTAGTTCGTAAAGAAGACGTTCGTTCGAACTGAAGACGTTAGTTCGTACAGAAGACGTTAGTTCGTAAAGAAGACGTTAGTTCGAACTGAAGACGTTAGTTCGTAAAGAAGACGTTAGTTCGTACGGAAGACGTTAGTTCGTACGGAAGACGTTAGTTCGTAAAGAAGACGTTAGTTCGAACTGAAGACGTTAGTTCGTACAGAAGACGTTAGTTCGTAAAGAAGACGTTAGTTCGAACTGAAGACGTTAGTTCGTAAAGAAGACGTTAGTTCGTACGGAAGACGTTAGTTCGTAAAGAAGACGTTAGTTTGAACTGAAGACGTTAGTTCGTAAAGAAGACGTTAGTTCGTAAAGAAGACGTTAGTTCGTAAAGAATACTTCAAATGTCGCTGCGGGTCACGACCGATACGACAGAGGGTCAAAGGTCAAGGTGTGTATCTATGATGAAGTCGTTTTTCCCATCATGCAACAGTCCAGACTTTGTGAGGCAGCAGGACTGAAAGGAAAAAGAAAGAGATTGAGAACGCAGGTTTAATGTCGTTTAAGTCCACGTCCTTCCTTCATCCATGAAAATGAAGCTTAGGAGAAAGTCTTACCTTCAAAATAAAGTGTTTCCTTCCTGTTCTGATTTCTGACATATAAACTGCTCCGTTAATCGTCTTTCTGCCGCCTGTCTCTCTCGGCTCTCATCACGGCCTCTTACCCGACACCATGAAGCAGAACTAAACGCCGTCTGATGCTCAGCCAGCGATCTGTCACAGCTCCTTCAAAATAAAACCACAGACAGTCTGCAGCTGGTTTGAGACGCAAACGGCCGGAGCTTTGATTTGTTTACATCCTGCTGCTGAGTAAACAAATAAAAACAGACTCTAAGTTTTCTGGACTTCCGGATCAGAGGCAGAAGATGGACGGATGTTGGGATGTTTGGATGGACGGACGGACGGATGGACGGACGGACGGATTGATGGACTGATGAAACTCAAGAAAACCCACAAACAATGTCAGAAAACCGAGTAACGACTGAATGCAGGACAGACTGCAGAGGAAATGTTTCCAGGGGACAGTAATAAAGGTCGCACACAGCTGTTGTTGAGGACACAATGAAGAAACGGGACAAACCAACCTTCGCAGCCCTGAGCAGCGTCTGACAGGCACATGAAACACATTAAACCTGCGAGGACTTCTTTCTTGTGAGAAAGTGTTCGGGACACAAAGACCTTCATTCATGAGCGGCTGGTTTTTTGGGGGATGAAGAGGCGGCCTCGTCTTCCCTCGCAGCCCAGCAGACAGTCCGTCCTGCTGCTAATGGGAGGCGACCCAGAGGAAACCAGCACAACGAGGCGGCTCTAACCCAATTTCGGCCGCCGTCTCTCGATGTCCTATTCTGGCGGCGGCGATGAAAGAGTGTTTGAGGCCGGTGTGGGAGACGAGGTGAACATCTCATCTAATTAGCTCGTCTGATTCTCCTTCTCTTCTTCCTCCCTGACCGTCTGGACGCTCCGCGGACGCCTCGAATTCCCGCGGAGCGCCGTGGCGGAGAGCGTGTACCCGCCTGCACGGGGTCAAAGGTCACGCGGTGTGCCTCTACATGCGCGGGCCTAAAGAGGAGGGAAGGCTGTTTTCAGGGCGTAATGACAGTGATCAGCGGCCGCGGGACACCTGCAACCGGGAAGGTTGATGGATGTTCGGACGCTCCGATTAAAGCGGCAGAAAGTGAAGCAGGTTTCTGTGGTTTATTCTCCATAAATCATGTGACCTGCAGCAGAAGCTCCGACAGCTTCCAACCACAACAAGAAGGAAGCTTTCAAACCCAAGAACATCTCAAAATCACAGTTCATCAAATTCATGCTAAAATATGAGTGAAAGTGCTTTTTAAAACCGCTCATCGTTGCGTTTTTAACCTTTTTAATTCCACAAACTTAAATTCAACTTTTATTTTATGCAGCCGTTGTTTTATTTTAACATTTAATCACATGACTAGCAGGAAATCTAGTGGTTGCCATGGTGATAAAGTAGATTTTGATTTGTTTTTTTGTGACTTTGTGGTTGAATTAATAAAAAACTGGAGGTTTGTTTGTTTGTTTGTTTGTGACTGAGCTGTAAAAACGCTGCAGAGCAGATGAATCTGTGGAAGATCAGCGAGGAGTTGAAGGTGAAGAAACCACCGACGTCTCAGAGACGACTCCGCTATCGAGGCATTCCTGGGAAATGTTCCCTCGTTTGTTCGGAGCTTTTCTGCAGCTGATCGATCAATAGTGTCCGAAAGAAACTCAATCCCAGCAGACCTCCTCCCCCCTCGTCCGACCAGCGGGGGGGGCGACCCGGCGGACGATCCATCGAGTCCCTTTCAGCTCTGATGATCAACAATCCGATCGCAGCTCCAAATGTTCATTGATCGGAGCAGACGATCCTCCAAGAGCCTCGACGGAACGAATCCAAACATTTTACTCAGCGAGGGAGAAACTCCGATCTTCTGTCTGATGAAGATCAGCTTCGTCTTCCTCTTCGTTTACATTTATCAGCGTCACACCGGTTCAGCAGAAAATCCTGCAGATAAACACTCAAACTGAATCTCCAAAACCAGACAGCAGAGATCAGACACGCTGTAATCCTCGTTTACGCTTCGTCCACATCGTTAAAATCAGTTTGACTTTTTTTTCTTTGTTAAGATCCATTTCAGAGAGTCTAATTATAACAGCTGTCTGAAGTTATGATGCAAATAATTTAGTTTTATTGTCACGTGTCGGTAACTTTAGCGCAAAATAACGTGAATTTATGAACTCTCGTAAAACATTCGTCGTCTCCGGATCTGAAACGTGAAGCCTTGAAGTGTGATACCACTGGTGGCCACCAGGGGCTGACTCCTATTGACTCCCATTCAAAAAGCATCAAGTTCTCTCATGAAGTCCATAAATGTTTTCCACAATCGTTCTGGCCTCAAACACAGGAATGTTCAGGGGCGTGTCTGTTTGATTGACAGGTGTGGGATTCAGTCAGGTTTCCGCTTTAGGTGGGCGGAGCCTAGTGTCCAAATATGGTCACTTCTGGCTTCAAAGTAGCAAACCAACAGTAGAGGGGAAACCTGAGTCCCGAGGAGTCCCATTGGGTCCCTGGAGGTCAGCTGTGGGTCCTGAGACGTCCAGATGTGGATCAGCTGTTTTCCTCCTCCTGCAGTCTGACAGGCTTCGTGTTCGGGACAAATCTGCTCTGGCATTTAGAGGCTGATGAAAAGGTTGATACGGCCTCGCTGCTCCGCTCTGACTGAATCGTGTCGGCCGGGCGGCGGCGGCGTCGCTCGGGGCGACGTCCCCTCCACCCCTCCTCCCCCTCCCCCTCCACCCCCCCCCCCCCCCCCCCCCCCCCCCTCCACCCGTCCGTGCATCTGCTGCGGCGAGCGTTAATTGCTTTTCCCGCCACATCCCCTCCACTTTACAACATGTGGCGGTAATATCAGCAAACTCTCCGAGACTGTGCCATTTAGCTTTTGATTTAAACGTGAGGGGAGGGTGTGTGTGTGTGTGTGTGTGTGTGTGTGTGTGTGTGCGTGTGTGTGTGTGTGTGTGTGTGTGCGTGTGTGTGTGTGTGTGTGTGTGCTTCTTCTTCTGGTTTATTTCCGTAAACGCTCGTCAGCCATTCGCAGGCCGATTATCGCCGCTTGTTGCAGCGACTGATGATCTTACCAGGTAAGCAGCTCCTATTAGAGGAAGCTTCATTTAGTGCACTGCCCCCCTCCCGCTCTTCCCCCTCCGCCCCCCACCCCCTCACCTTCACCCCCTCCCTCTCTCCCTCCTCCCCCCGGCCTGTAATGGATGGTCGCAGCGCTCGACTTGCATGCAGGAAAGGTTTAATTAAATCATAGTCCAATCATAATCCATGTTGTTAATTAAACTGGATAATTTATAAGTACAAAAGAGGGTATTTATTAGCTGCTCTGCGGCGCTACCACGTGCACACTCCCCGTGCACGGACACTTACACTTGTTCACCCCCTCCGCCCCCTCCCCTGCCTTACAACCTTTTACTATTGATGCCCCTGCATGATTGATAATGAGACAGAGACTGCTGTACTATTTGTCTAATGGCTGTGCAATTAAATTCCCTTGTAAATGACCCATGCCTCATTTCATCCTAATCTATGGAATTTTGATTGAATTTGTCAGCCCTAATTGAAAAATACTGCTATTTAATGTCTGCATTGCAGTTGCAGATCAGGCCGCCTTTAATGAGATCGTGTCCCAGTGACCCTGAGGAGGAGGAGGAGGAGGAAGAGGGGGGTACCCATGCATGCCCTTGACTCCAGGAGAGAGAGGGGGGGGGGGTCCACTGGGAGATCCACTGGGGTCAGAGGTCACCTGCATCCTCTCAGATGACGTGTGCCGCTGCTGGTTTGTATTAATTGAGGAGGATTCATCACCAGGAAACGTCGTGATCTGAAGCTCCACGACGAACTGATGAAGAGGAGCTGCCTTCGTCAGACACAGCTGCAGGTATCAGACAGCATCTAGCTACGAGCCGTTTCAGGAATTAAAAGGTCACTTTGGTCCATCCAGAGATCAATAATAAGCATCACAGCAGCACGACTCATATTTCAGCTGAAGGAGACACTCCGTTAAATAAAGAGGAAATAACTTCTACAATCATCTGCAGGAGGAGACAGGAGGTTTTTTATTAATAAGAAAACAGCAGCAGCTCCAATAAACTTCTGATGTCACATATTTGTGGCCGATAAGTCGTCAATCGTTGTTATTAGTTACTTTTTGTTAATCGGCAGCTTGTTTCCATGGAAACACACCTGGTTTGAACCTATTTAATCCCACCTGTCTCGGTGTGGATGTCGCTTCTCAATGGAAAAATGACCTCACAATTAACATTCATCAATGTCATGTGACCAGTGTGAAAGGTCACATGACCAGTTTACTTCCTGCTGGTAAATAAAACACGATAATAAATAGGGACAACTTTTACGTTTTGAACAATTATTCTTTAAAATATCGACAACTGATGTATTTTATTCTCTTGTACGTACATTTTTCTCCAAAAAAAGGTGTGAATTTGTTCTGAGTATAAAAACGAATATTTCACCAACATGAATCAGAAAGTGTAGAAAGTTTCTGAAGAATCAGTAGAAATGATCTCGGTATGAAGTCGGTCCTGTGACGGAGCCGAGCAGCTGAGCTCAAACACACTTCATTTTGCTCATCACATTATTTGTCTCCATCATTCACTGGAATGAAGTCACATTATTTACCCACAATACACTGCTTCTGTGTCACAGATCAGGTCAGAGGTCTGATGGCTCCCAAATGACATCATCATCATCATCATCATTGCAGGAGCCTTTGTTTGTTTGTTTACTCTGACTTTGGATTACTTTACATTTACAGTATTTTCTTTTTCTGGTCATTTGTTTGCTGTTTTTTTCTTGCTAGTGTGTCCATGTTTACGTGATGGACGCATTTAGTTACGTGATGTGTGTACACGTTTTACTTAATGTACGTGTTTAAGTATGTGTGTTCTTTATTTTTTTTTTGCGACCTACGAGTTTATTTATGTGATTCACGTATTTATTTCATGTGACCACCAGGGGGAGTTGTTTTATGAGATGGTTTGGTTTGACCACCAGGGGGAGCTCTGTTTGCATTAATGTATTCAGGAATCGGCATTATGATGTTCAGATGTTTCTCTTCATTTCATGGAATAAAATATTTTTCTGATGTATATTTCCTAGATGTGTAGATGCTTTTATTTACGTCACATTTGGTTTATTTACGTAATATAAACGTTTCTTAACATGATGTGCGTATTTATTCATATGATGCTGCTGATGAACAACTGTTCTACAATCTGGAATAAATTAAATGAAGTCTGGTCCTGAATCCTCCTCCGGCAGATCTTTGAGTTACTGATCCGTTGATTTCTCCTGATTTTAAAATGGAATCTTCCTGGTGTTGAATATTTGAGCAGCAGCTCAGCGTCCTCTGATCGTTCTCAATATATGCAGCTTATTATTTACACTGATGTGTTTTCACGTTCTTAAAAGGCCTGTGGTTCCAATTTGTGTAATTGGCATTCATCCAGCAGGCCAGAGGCGACCTGACGCGTCATCTCTGTGGGCCAATCAGAGGCCGGAGCGCGGCCGAGGGGGCGGTGCCCTCACGGAGAAGGCAGCGCAATTAAACAGAGGGGAGCGCAATTTAAATCCAAAACATCCCTGGACGCGCGCGGAGTGGGCAGGAAACACACACGTCACACACACTTGACACGCACACTCCGGCTCAGCGGGTGAGTGAAGGAGAAGTGTCCGCTGCTGTGATACCGAGTCCGGTCAAGTTGAAGAGGAGCCGAGCAGGACGCTCACCTCTCCAAAGTGCGCACGGTGCGTCACGGAGCAGCGGGAAGACGCAGACCGAATCCGTGAGGCGTTTCTGGTTTTTGGGGGAAACTAAACGGAGGAAGAACATCTTGACATTTCTCTTCCTGCTCCGCGCGGATGGAATGGTTTTCTTTGGTCGGATTATCTCTCCTTTAAGCTCCGGTTCCCTCACAGAGGCGGTGACAGCCGCGGCTCCACCGGGGGTCTTCCGTACCTCAGCGCTCCTTCTCCGGTCTCCTCCGAGCTCCAGCGGTCGTTCATATGAGCGCAGCGTTCAGTCCGTCCTTCATGGTGATGCAGCGGCCACTCGGAAGCACCACCGCCTTCAGCATCGACTCCCTGATCGGGGGGCCCCCGCAGCCCAGCCCGGGACACTTCGTCTACACCGGGTACCCGATGTTCATGCCGTACCGGTCTGTGGTGCTCCAGCCGCCCCCTCCGCCGCCCCCGGCCCTGCAGCAGGCTCTCCCCGCCGGCCACCACCCGCACCCGCAGATCCCCAGCCTGCAGAACGGCTTCTGCTCCAGCCTGGCGCAGGGCCTGACGCAGGGCATGGCGCTCACCTCCACGCTCATGGCGTCGCTGCCCGGCGGCTTCTCCCCGTCCCAGCAGCACCATGAGGCGGCCAGGAAGTTCGGCTCTCAGGCGCTGCACGCGGTCTTCGACAAAACTCAGGAGCTGCGTCTGGAGGCGGAGGAGGGCAAGAGTTTCCTGCAGGGGAAAGAGTCCGCAGCGCTGCCGGCGTTCCACGACACGGACACGTCGGTGCAGACATCCACAGGTAGGCGGCTTCCTCACCCTCTGTAACCCGGGATGTGACTCCCAGTCCGGGGTCAGTAAGGCGAGTTCGGACGGGAAGAACCGGAGCCGCAGTGAGTTCACTGCGGCTCCATTTCATCCGTTTTAAACGCGGCAGAGTTTCTTTGACATTCTGGCTAAAGTGTGAAAAAAA
This sequence comes from Embiotoca jacksoni, assembly GCF_022577435.1. NCBI lineage: Eukaryota > Metazoa > Chordata > Actinopteri > Embiotocidae > Embiotoca > Embiotoca jacksoni. Next base: position 5,365,959 of record NW_027185382.1, on the reverse strand, counting down.
TCGTCACGTTTTAAAGTTGGTTTTTTTATTTGATGTTAAAATGAAACAAGAATGAAGGAAACCGATGTCAGATTGAAACACAGAAATCATCTTTTAGAATTTTGACTTCTGATTCTTCAAGAAGACTCAAAATCGAAATTAAAATATTTTCTGTGTTTAAACGAGTCTTTATTTTCGTGTGATTTAAAATAAATGACATCATAAATTATTCCGTTAACGTGACGCCAGAGGCCCCGGTGACACTCAGAGGATCTGAGGGATGATTTAGATGTTTAAATAAAAAGATTCAGCTGCATTAATTTCATCTTTAATATTTAGTTTATTTATTGAAGATTTTTTAGTTCAACAAATTTCACGGTTTTGACTTAAAAATAATAAACGGTGTATTTCCGGTTTTTATTGATATCAATCAGACACATCTGCTTCCTCTTGAGTCCATTATTTGTGATCACATCTGACATTATTGAGTCTCCGTTTCACACACACTGGAGCGCGCGAGGAAGAAGGCCGCGTGGAGACACTCCGTGCGTAATTACGCGTGAAAATAAAAATCCCCGCGGAGAGCGTCGGTGATCCTTCTGATCCAAACACTGATCTGATGATGGATATTGACACGGGACAGGACAACGACCCCCCTCCTCCCCCAGACACCACCCGCCTCACCCCCTTTAATTCAACATGTCACAGGCGCCTGTTTTCACTTGAATTTTCCTGTCAAAAATCAGTTTTCCTCATTTTATTTATTTTTTTTTTAAAAACGCTTCTTTCCATAAAAACATCCTGCTTTTCGAATTAGCTTTATTTTAAATGTTTTATTTTAAACATAAATCAAGTTATAAAGACACATTTAAACACAAACTGTCAAATAAGAAAAATAAAACGAGCGATGTTTTTCATTTCAGATTTAAATTCTGACTTTATTTCACTTTGAATTTTGGACTGTGATAAAGTTGCTGCAGTGTTGACGCGCCTCTCCTCTTCCTCCTCTTCCTCCTCTTCCTCCCAGTCAGAGCACACAGTAAAGAAGACTCCAAGGAGGACGAGTGCGGCCGGAAGGACGAGAGCTTCTCCATGGACAGTGACTTGGACTACAGCTCGGACGACAACCTCACCTCCATGTGCCACAAAGACGACGGGGACGGAGGTCTGGACGACGGCCCGCACCTTCACGGCTCCACCGGCGGCGGCTCCGGGGCGGGAGGCGGCTCGGGCAGCGGCGGCGGAGGCGGGAAGAACCGGCGGCGGCGGACGGCGTTCACGAGCGAGCAGCTGCTGGAACTGGAGAAGGAGTTCCACTGCAAGAAGTACCTGTCGTTAACCGAGCGCTCCCAGATCGCGCATGCGCTGAAGCTGAGCGAGGTGCAGGTGAAGATCTGGTTCCAGAACCGGCGCGCCAAATGGAAACGGGTCAAAGCCGGAAACGTCAACAACAAGTCCGGGGAGCCGTCCCGGAACCCCAAAATAGTCGTCCCCATCCCGGTGCACGTGAGCCGCTTCGCAATAAGGAGTCAGCACCAGCAGATGGAGCAGGCCAGACCGTAGAAGAAGAGGAAGAGGAAGAGGAAGAAGAAGAGGAGGAAGAAGAAGAAGAAGAAGAAGAGGAGTCCCACCGGGAGCCAGAGAGTCGCTTCACGAGACACCGAGTCACGCGCTGAGGCTTCTCACCGGTTCTTCTCAAATCAAACTTCACAATAAGACGGTTTCATTCACATCTTTTAATCTGAAGGTTTTCACGGAACTTTTCCTGTTTGACAGTTTCATTCTTTTTCAAACGGGATCAATTTTCACACGAAGCAACTGAAAAATTATGTCACTAAATTCATATGTAGAATAATTCATTTGGATTAAATCTGACTGATTAAAACAGGAAATCATCTGTCAGCTTCACCTCAATTATGATTTAATAGGAACAATCACTGATCATCATCATAACTGATCTGATCAGGATGGAATGAAAATCTGCCGAAATCCATCGTTTTAGAGATTTTACGGATTTTCAATGAATTCTTTTTAAAGGAGAAAAAAGTACAATCAAGTAAAGAATCTAAAGAAAATTATCTCCCAATTGTTTGTTGAAGATAAACGTTTTTTAAAGGCCACATTAGCAAAGACTGTAATCTGAGTTTGGAGTCTGATTGTGTCATTTTTCAGAAAATGTGGCGAGTTAAAGAAATTCCACTTTTTCTCAACTGAGTTTGGTTCAATCGTTGAAAACCCAGTTTGGACGCCAGAAACCGTTTAAATTTTAACCAATTTATTTGAAAAAGATGATGTCATCATTTCGAAATTAAAAAAGCACATTTGAAGCGTCAGCACGCGACTGAGTGGCTCGTGGAGCTGGACATTTCTCTGCACAAACCAAAAACTGTGCGTAAAGACGCGGTGCGGCGAGGAGGAGGAGGAGGAGGAGGAGGAAGAGACACTGACATGTTGTTTCGGCAACACGTTGACCAACTCCTCTCCCACGTGTAAATACTTGACGGGACCAAACAGAGGAGTCACGCGGTGATGTTTCTGTGCTACTGACCGTTTCTCTGCTTCCTTTCATTTCCGGTTTTATTTCTCTTCTTTTGGACGAAACGACGCTGCTAATTTATTTATATAAAATTGTGCAAACGTAACTAACATTCCCTGACTTCTGGAGTAAAAAAAAAGATATACAAGTGTGAATTAAAAGATGAAAAGTGACCAGATGTGAACAGCTGCTGTCTCCGGATTTATGTCACTTCATTTTTTTTTTTAAATTAATTTCAACAAATTTCAACCTTTAAAAAAAATAAATCTCTTCTTTTAATTTGGATTCATGTTTTAAAATACAGAAAGATCTATATTTAAATGAGTGACGTCATTTAAACTCCAGGTTATTCATTCTTTAGAAAATGTTTTGTTTATTTTGAAGGCCACAAATCTTCTAATCTAATTTGAGAAATTAAAAACAAAATATATTAATCCCCTTTGTGTTTTTGACTAAAAGATTTAGAATATAAAAATATTTTATACGAATAAAATATATAAAGTTTAACTTGAATGAACATTTAATTTAGTAACTTTGAAACATTTAAAAACAAGAGACATTTTGTTTTTGTTTTGTTTGGATCCTGATGAGACTAAAGGTCAAAGGTCAGTCTTGTTTATTGCCAAATTGCGTGGCAGCTTAATTAGTGGAAGAAGCACGCGGCCTGACGTCACCTCGCGGAGAGCTGAGTGCTGCGTTTCTGCTTTAAAGTTGGCGATTTTAGAGTTTTGGCGCCACATCAAACATCACTGCAGTTTATTTATGATCAAATAAATCTCAATAAACTAAATCAAATCTAAATAAAGCAACAAACGGTCATAAACAGGCCTACCTGAAGAAAGTTCCTCAGCTGCAGACAGTCTCCGTGTTTCTGCTCCTCAAACTAAAACACAAAACAGAACCGGTTCCAGACATTAGCGTCATTATCATTTTTATTTTTAACTTCCAAAAGTAAAAACCTGGATCAGAAACCTACCTGTACTGATGACGTCATCCAATCAGCAGCACCTGTCAGTCATCAAACTGCAGGAGGAAGTTTTACCTGCAAAGAAGCAGAAAATTAAAGCAAACTTTGTCATCTGAGGTTTGACAATTTCACAAATAAAATCGTGGACCGACCTGAACCGGGTCTCCGTCTCAGCAGGGTGCCTCAAAACCGGGTCACTTCGGTCCGGATCAGACCAGACAAAGGACGGATCCACTGAAGGAGGATTCTCTCGTTTTCAAACATTTTTCACACTGAAAGCTTCAATTAAAACCTCACGTGAGCTTTTAACTTAAACGTTAAAAGTTCAAGTGAATAAATTCAGATTCTGCAGCGAGAAAAAAAAAATCCCCGTTCAGCCCGCAGATCTCCTCCGACGCTGCAGACGCACCTGTGCGTGATGACGCATCACCGAGCTGCTGCAGGTCGGTGGGATGTTCCCAGAATCAAGTTGAACTTCAGTTTCAGCCTGAATTTAATCATTTAACGAGTTTAACAAGCAGCATTCTGTAAATCTCTGAGTGGCTGATCAAAACAATATTGATCACCAACTGTACTGATAATCGATTCATCCTTTGTTGGGTCAAAAATGATCCATTTAATGTGATGGAAAAATTTACATTTTGGGGGGATTTGAGCAAAAAAAAAAAAATGGCACTTGAACGCATCACTAGATATTTTTTTGTAAACTAATCAATCAAATAATTAATGAATAAAATTAAAATACAAATTTAATGCAGATTTAATTTAACTTTTCACCTCTTAATAGAGAAAATAAAATCCTGATCTTAATGTAGTTTTAATCTGTGAAAAAACAGGAAGTCAATGTTTCTGCTGTTGGAAAAAAATTACATTTTATACATTAAAATGTCAAAATATTCTGAAGGAGAAAATCATTTAAAGTGAAAGTCTGCAGTAAACTGGGAGTTTAAAAGGTGCCGATCAGTTGCATTGTGGGAAATGTAGTGTCTGAGTTTGGCAGTGCAGATTCTGGCTGTGATTTATTGTTCTTTTTAAAATATAATTTGTTTTTGCCTCGAGTCTGACAAGTGTTCCTGCTTAAACGCAGCGATTTCTACATGGACGCTGGCTTGAAACCAGGATGGCACGTTTTAGGCCTCATGTTATATTATTTAGATTTAATGTTACGTAAAGAGTCAATAAAAACCGACTTGAGTCTCATGTGAGGCGACAGAAACCCACGTTTGAGTTGTAACCTGCAGAGAACAGAGACGCCTCAGTCTAATGAATTTTTTGGCAAATTGTAATCAACCCGGGTCGTCACAGGCGGCTGATAAATGAGACCCGGGGGATCAGCCTGAGCCGAGGCTCCTCTCTGCAGCATGTAGACCCCCCCCCCCCCCCCCCCACACCCCACCCCTGTGTTAACAGCAACCTGCCCGGCTCCAGTTCAACTCCTGCTGATTAATCCTGCTGCAGAGGAGGAGGCCTCCTTCTTCTTCTGTGGTGGTCGCCGCTGCAGTCTGCAGAACAGAGTGTGAAAGAGGAGGCGACACGTGTGCAGAGGTTTGTGTTTACGTGTCGTAACGTCTCTAATGACCTCTGGAAAAAGGAAGTCGGTCATTTTGTCTGACTGTTGTCCATGACAACAGAGCAAAGTCCATCTGATGATGAAGATCATGCGACGATAGTTGAAAACTCTGGAAAAAAAACCCGATTAAGTGCCACATCTCTCTTTTACTTCACTTTCAACAACAAATTCTGTCAGATTTTCTCGTTCTGAACTTCATTTGAAAAACCAAAGATTTTAGATTTTAGATTTTAGAAGGGCAAATAGTTAAAAAAATAAAAAGAAGAAGCATTTACAGGTAAATTAAATTGTAACTAATATAGTTAGATACTTTTTTAAATTTTCTTTTTTTTAGCAAATTAAATATTAAACCAAAATCAAAGTAAAATCTGCCAAAGGTCTAAAAACATGTTGACCCGTTTCGTGGTTTCCATGGTGATCTGTTGCACCAAACACAACAAAACAGTAGAAAACATGAACCATGAACATGTGACGTTATATTAAGAAGCATTATTCTTGTCTTTATTGAAAAGAGACACATTACAGTAGAAGACTCTGTATTAGGTAGAATTTTTCAACAACAGTACTGTACAGCAAACAAAATTCAACAACAATAATAATAATAATAATAATAATAATAATTAGAATAACAGTGACAATAAGAACAATAATGTGTCTGGAGGATAAATCAGAACAATAATAATAAAACGTGGATGGACTGAAGAGGTCAGAGGAAAATATACAAAAAAGTAGGGGGCGGAGTCTTCCTCAGGGGTGTGTTTATAAATAACAATGTGGACGGCTGGGGTGGGCGGGGCTTAGGGGTGAAGGCTACATGAGGTAACACAACCAGAGTCGTATCGGTCGTCCTTTCGTCGAGGTCTATGTACACAGCCGGCGTCGGCGAGCAGCGATGTTAACGCAGTTTCCTCTTTTAAAGAAGACGTGATTCATCTCAAAGCAAACGGCCGATCCTTTAATCTGAGCTCCACACGGACTCTCGCTCTCAAAACGTTTCCCAACATCACTTTTGGTTTGTTGTCAAAAGAAAATCTCGGTGATTTGAGTGAAAACGAGCAGATAAAGATGAACATTTCTCTGTTGTCACGTTAAAAACAGCAGACTTCATCTGTGAAAGTGATTTAAAAAAAAAAAAGAGCTCGGAGGTCGAGTTCAGCAAACGGAGGTCGTTTCTATTCTCCAAACGATTTCCAATTATTCATGTCGAGTTCAGCGACACGTGAAAAACAAAACAGATCGACGGACTTTAAATACGAAGTTTGCTTGTGAGTTGAAACAAATCTGCTAACAACGCTAGTTTGTTCCGCTAACTGATCCTGATGCAGAAATTAATTTGGGTTTTAAAACAACAAATGTTCAATAAATGGACTGTTGGTTTACTTTCTGCCTGCTGTCAACATGTTCTCCCGTTTCTGTTGTTCTCGGTATGAAAACACGAAGCAGACACGGTTTGCTTCCAAGCTGAAGCGATAGCGCCGTGCTAGCTGCAGTTAGCATCGTCAACTATCATTTACAAGCGTGAATTTAAATAAATATAATTTGGATTGCAATGTTGCTCAATTCAGACGCTGCTTCGTTCAGAGGAAACTGCGAGAAGCCGCCGCCGCTTCGATAAATAAACAAACGTCAGTTCGTCAGAACGACGGCGTGAAGCGTCGCCGTGACGACGGACAAACTAAATCTGATTTAGTGCATTTCGGTCATAAATAAAAAGACGTGTTTGTCGTGTCCTGACGATGGACAGATGTGGGACGAGTCGGATATAAAAACATAAAATAAAATAAAAATAATGTTCAAACCTCCAAATGGCATCTTGAAGGTGATTGGTCGGGGGGGAAAGGGGGCGTGGCACGTACAATAATCAGGAGCGTAAAGGCGGGCGTGCAAAAAACAGAACGGAGAAAACGTTGGTGTTGAACTTTCTTCAAGTCCAAAATGTTCTCGTGTTTTTACGGGAACGTTGCAGCGATGTCGGCGTACGAAGTTACGATGTTTTTATGGATATTGCTTGAATACACGGTCAACGTCAGAATTTGAGGACGAAACAGGAAGAGGAGCAAAAGATGAAGACACGAGCTGGAAGTTGGCATCGAAGGTTTAGTCGTCATGGCGACCTGAACCGCCAGCCTTCAAACGTTTCACGTCCAAACTACCACCAGACATCTACGTCACCGTGAACCTGAAACTGACCTGCGACCCTCGAGGTTCAGTCCGAGTGGATCTTCGTCCGGCTGCCTCTTCAAAATAAGACTTTACACAAGTCGCATTCAGACTTCGTCCACGACGATAAACGTGAGACTGCTTCGATCGATTCGTCTCGGGCTCAAACTCACCCTTCGTTGTTGTGGCCTCTAATCTGACCTCATCTAGACTTGGTCTTCCTGGTCGGGAACCGCTGGTTTACTTCCTGCCTCGGACACGTCAACGACACGTGGAAAAGATCGTAGACGAGTACTTCCTGTGCTCCCTAACGTACACGACACCGCCGAGGAAAGAGAGGAGGACATTATTTACAACAGGGAGGTTCCCACACCACAGAAGAAGAAGGAGAAGAAGAAGAAGAAGAAGAAGAAGAAGGAGAAGAAGAAGAAGGAGAAGAAGAAGAAGAAGAAGAAGAAGAAGGAGAAGAAGAAGAAGGAGAAGAAGAAGAAGAAGAAGAAGAAGAAGGAGAAGAAGAAGGAGAAGAAGAAGAAGAAGAAGAAGAAGAAGAAGGAGAAGAAGAAGGAGAAGAAGAAGAAGAAGCCCTTCTTAGCGATTCGCTGAGCAGATCAAGGAGACCATCTGATTGGCCGGGAGAGACGGTGATGGGAGGGGCGTCCGTTTTACCAGCTGAGGTGAAAAGAAGAAGAAGAAGAAGAAGAAGAAGAAGAAGAAGAAGAAGAAGAAGAAGAAGAAGTCCCTTTGCGCTGTTTTTTCCTCCCTTGTCTCCTTTTTTGAACATGAAACAGTAAAACTTTGATTTAAATGCTGTTTGAGCAGATTTGGGTTTCAGATGTTCTTCAGTTCGCTCGGTTCAGGAATTAAAGGTTTGAAACCCGACGTATCTTCAAAAGTCAAATGTGTTGGTGAAAATACTGTAAACGTGTCAACATGTCGGAGGATGATTGACAGTCGGAGGAATTTTCTGTGCTGCAGGTGAACTCTGAGCTGAGGAGGTGAAAGCAGGTGAAACCCGGTTGGAGGAAAGACGGCGGTGCTGATGTGGACAGTCTCCGGTCCCTGAGCCCGGCACCAACTTCTGGACACGTCAATGACTTTATACACCCGAGAACAAAATGATCACAAGAACAACAGGCAACCCTTCCCCGCGGTGCGCCACCATTGGTCCAGCAATGCACTGAGATACAATATTCACAATCCAGGACAAACGCCTTAAATTAAAGTAGAAAAGTGTCTAGGACATGCGATCTATCACTTCTTCACCGCTAAGAACTGATCCACTTCTTTTATTCCTCAGAATACATCGAGATATTTTCACATTAAAAACGCGTAAAGGCGGGAGAGTTCATAACAAAACAGGGGGACGGGTGAGAGGGGGCGGAGCTCTGACGCTTCAGGGGGACGTCCCAGAGAGTCCTCGAGTGATGATGGGATGATGATGATGATGATGATGATGATGATGATGATGATGGCCATGCTACGAAGTCTCTCGTTTCCTTCGTGATATTTTCACAGTTTTTCTTCGCCTGTTTCTGCGGAGACGACGATATGTTTTGGCGGGAAAGAGGAGGTGGATTCTGATTGGCTGCTGGGTGAATAGTCTGAGCGGGAACTGGCCTTGTAGCGTTTCAGCTGAGTGTGTGGTGAGGTATGATGTCACAAGTCATGTGATTATTTCCCAACATACTCTGATGAGCTCGGATGATTGTGGACCGCGTTTCCCAGCATGCTTTGGGGAGGGGGGGTTCTTCCTGTTGAGGGTTTTCCCAAACGGATGCAGCGCCACCACTGACCCGTGATCAGTTTCAGAGGTGGTTGTCAGGTGAGGTGGGCGGGGCTTACAGTCAAAACAGGTAGTGGTTCCCAAAATAAACGGTCAGGGTTTGTTTGTCACAGAGTCAGTGGGCGGAGCCTCCTCGTCATATGAGCGCGGCGCTCCCGGCGCTGCTGCAGCTGTTGTTGCGGTTGGTGTTGCGCCGCGACAGGTTGGGCGTGGCCATGAGCGGGTAGCGCTCGTCGGGGCAGCCGTACTGAGCCAGCGTGTCCACGCACTCCTGACAGCTGGCCTGCCGGGCGTACGCCATCGCGCTGTTTCCGTGGGCGTCCCTCGCCATCAGATCCACGCCGTACTGCGGAGAGAGAGAGAGAGAGAGAGAGAGAGAGACAGCCGTCAGTCACACGCTTCAAAGTAAAGCTGCAATAAAGTGGGCGGGGCTAAGGGACTCGGATACCCAGAGGAGGAGCTGCGTGAGGACCACGTTGCCCTTGCGGCTGGCCAGGTGCAGCGCGTTGCGTCCGTCGCCTTCGCCGCAGGTCTCGTTGACCTGCTGCCGGGAGCCGTGGGCGAGCAGCAGCACCACGGAGCGCAGGTCCTCCTCCGCCGTCGCACGCAGCAGCTGCTGGCCCAGAGACAGCTCGGTGCACGGCAGCGACGCCAGGAACAGACGCTGCTCGTACTTCGCCCGGATCCAGCGCTCCCTCTCCTCCCTGACAGACACAACACAGGACAGGAAGCTCATCCTTCAAAATAAAACACCGAGCCACAGAAATGGTCCAAATTTAAGATTGAAAACGGTGAAAAATGGACTTCCTGATTTAAGGGTTCGTTTACTTTCTCCAGCTGAAGTTTGTTTGCAGCCCGACGTGAATACGACCTCAAGAAACCAAAGAATACGGCACAAAACGTCTGAGAAGCTGGAACAGTATTTCAATAACATCTCTAAATGTCGTCTCTTAATGTCCAGAAATCAGTGACGTGCCTTTCTGCCCGCTCGAGGTCGAGCAGGAAAACTTTACTATGTAGAGACGCGAGTGTAAAATAAGACACAGCGGAGACGGAGGGACGGCGAAGACGATCATTGTTCCCCAATCCAGGATCATGAAGTGCTGATCTGTCTAATCTGCTCTGATCCCTCCGTGTAAACAGCAGCTCATTCAGCCTGCTGGGATTAAACCAGGGGGGGGGGGGGCGGCCCGGGGAGAGATATTGAGCTGTCCCCCCCACGGGGAAGGGGAGGGGGGGCAGGAAGTGGAGAGGGACGTCTTACAGGTCGAAATAACTCCAGAATTTAAATCTGTCAATGTGCAGAAACAAGAAAACAAGAAAAAGATAATGTGACATCAGTTCATCAGACTCAGAGGACGTCCAGGAGGACGTCCAGGATCAAGAGGACGTCCAGGATCAGGAGGACGTCCAGGATCAAGAGGACGCTCACAAGAACATCTTTTCTTTATGAAATCAGGGAAATAAAAGCTTCACTTGTGTTCGCGGCCTCTGGACCGACAGCAGTGACTCCTCTGTCTCCTCACCTGTCTTCACCTGATTACATCACGTGATCAGAGTCACAACATGGCGACCTGTTAAGTGTGCTGAGATGCATGATGGGAGACAAACTGTGGGAAACGACAGGATCAAAAAAAAAAAAGTGGTCGGTGTGGGAACCTGGAAGAATCTCATTAACTCTCTTCCTGGATACCAGTGTGTGTGTGTGTGTGTGTGTGTGTGTGTGTGTTTTGGTGGGGGTGTGGTCGCGGTGGCGGCGGCTAGCATCACGGAATGTCCCGGGGGCTTCTCCTTCCTGCCCCGGCCCAGAGAGAGAGTGGGGAGGCCGGGCGCGAGACTACGGCCGACAGCCCCCGGACAAAGCCTGGAGGTGCCGCCATGTGTGTGTGTGTGTGTGTGTGTCTGTGTGTGTGTGTGTGTGTGTGTGTGTGTGTGTGTGTGTGTGTGTGTGTCTGTGTGTGTGTGTGTGTGTGTGTGTGTGCTCAGCGGGGCTCTGGCCTTCTGTCCTCCAGAGGACGGGGAGGAAATGTGAGGCCACTGGACCCAGGAAACGCATGCCTTCCCCCGCCACAGGAGTTGCTAAGGGCCTGCAGTGTGTGTGTGTGTGTGTGTGTGTGTGTGTGTGTGTGTGTGTGTGTGTGTGTATGTGTGTGTGTGTGTGTGTGTGTGTGTGTGTGTGTGTGTGTGTGTGTGTGTGTGTGTGTGTGTGTGTGTGTTGGAGGGAAGATGCCTCCTGAAGTCGAGGTTCAGATCAGACTGACTGAAAGCTCTGCAGGAGTTCAGCACCGTCTGTCTCTTTCCTCAACGACGGCCTGTGAAGACGTGAAGCTCCGTTTGAAAGAGTTAAACTCGTGCTGCAGAAATGTTTGTGTTCAGCATATGTTTGTTTGTTTGTTTAGTTGTTTGTTTGTTTATTTGTCTGTGTGTGTTGCAGTAAACGGCGACTCTCCTCCATCATGAGCTAACGAGTCCTGAAAACACTCAGCTCCGGACAGTGGAGAGGCTAATTGCACTAATTAACCACACAGTTTGTGTGTGTGTGTGTGTGTGTGTGTGTGTGTGTGTGTGTGTGTGTGTGTGTGTGTGACAGTATGTGTTAACATGTGTCTGAATACACACTCATATCTGGTGTGTTAATCTGTGTGTGTCCCTTTTCACATCCCATTAGACGAGGCGCTGCGCTCCGGCACCGAGGCATGCTGGGTAGATAATTAAACATGAGTCCCGGTGAGATCGCTTGTGACAGAAAAACACACACACACACACACACACACACACACACACACACTGCAAATATGTCGCCCTGAGGGGTGTGTGTGTGTGTCAGTCAGTTAAATTAAATAATAAAAGCTGCTCCAGCTGCAGGAAACAAACCTCCTACTGTTTCTAAAAACACGAGCTCGTCGATGTCAAACGATCGAGAACTCCAGTTTCTATTTTCACGTGATTTCAGCGACTGTTTCTCACGATGCTCGAAAAAAAAGCTGACGAGTTCAGGAGCAGATGTTCCCAGATGTTTAGTCGTGACATATTTTTGTTATTTCTGCTGTGAGAAGTCAAATAATCTCCCTGCTGATGAGTGGAGCTGTTTGATTGACAGCCTCATCAGCTGCTGTGTGTGCTGCGGTGTCGCTTCCTGGTCGCCGTTGGAGACGGCGGGGTCACTCAGGGCGCCACACTGGGCCCACTGTGCTTCTGATTTCCTGCCTGTTGTTTGAGCTCAGGCGACCCCGCATTGAATGTATGTGTGTGTGTGTGTGTGTGTGTGTTCAGTGTGTGTGTGTGTGTGTGTGTGTGTGTGTGTGTGTGTGTGTGTGTGTGTGTGTGTGTGTGTGTTCAGTGTGTGTGTGTGTGTGTGTGTGTGTGTGTGTGTGTGTGTGTTCAGTATGTGTGTGTGTGTGTGTGTGTGTGTGTGTGTGTGTGTGTGTGTGTGTGTGTGTGTGTGTGTGTGTGTGTGTGTGTGTGTGTGTGTGTGTGTGTGTGTGTGTGGACGTTCCCCCTGAGCGGCCGCTTTGTCCGGTTGTGTTTACGTACACACCGAGTTTCCTGTCCGTCCAAAGCCAGAGGGCGTTTGACCCGACCGACCGACCACCGCTGGACGTCCCACCAGCTGCTCGGGGTGTGTGTGTGTGTGTGTGTGTGTGTGTGTGTGTGTGTGTGTTTTGAAGGCATTCATCGGTCCACGACCCCAAAACAGAGCAGCGACAGAGAGCTGAAAGGCGACACACACACCCCGACAATCACACCCAGCTAATTATCATAATTACCTCAAAACACGACCTGAAGAGACACGAAGGTCTGACGAAGACTTCGGAGCAACGAGGAAGAGTTTTATTAGGATATTACTGGAAATGATCTTAAAATCTAACATTTAAATCCAGCTGGAAGTTTAACACGACACGAAACAAAAATGTTTTAAAAGTTACATCTTAGTATAAGAAGAGCAACTCGATCACGATGTGACGGTTATTCATTTATTTAGTTTAGATTATTATAAGTTTAAATCTCAAAGTAATTAGAAATAAGAAAATACAAATTTATTAAAAATCAGTCATTTACATTTTTTTTATCACCGTTATTTGTAAAAAAAAAAATAAATAAAAAATCATTTATATCTTGATATTAGTAAATTAGTAACAGCAGAAAGTTAACTCACTAGTTTTAATGTTAATTTGTTTACAAAGTCATTGTTTTGATAAATCTCCATAAATAAATAAAATCATGATGTTATTTTTTATATTTTGTCTGCATATGTTGCAAACATATAATTTGCTTTTTATTTTTGATTTCTGTCATGTTTCTGCATTTAAATCTGAACAATAATTATTAATAACCTTTAAAGGAACAGATAAATAAAGATGTTTAGACAGTTATTGATCAGAGATACTGCAACATTTAATTAAAATCCTTTCAAATTAAAAATCATAAATTGGGATTTAATGCATCAAGTAAAAATAAAGAGAAATAAAGTTAAATGCAGACAAAAAGAAGATTCTGCAGCTCTGCCAACTAAGATGTATGAGCCAACACGCTGCTGTTAAAGCCTATCATTAATTACAGGGTGTGTGTGTGTGTGTGTGTGTGTGTGTGTGTGTGTGTGTGTGTGTGAGGTAATGAGCGGTAGGCATCGGGGTTAAGAGTGACATGGTGTCAGTGGCTTCTCTTCTGGCCTAATTAGCCCTCTAATTAATAGATTAATAGAAGGATGGATGGAGCGTGGATAAGAGCAGCAGCTAACTGCCCGACCTAATGTGCATTCAAGATGAATCGCAGTCAGTCGGCGGGAGGTTTCCAGCAAGGTGAGGAGCAAAATGTGCCACTAACTGTGTTTTAAATCCATCCGGAGGAACGTGCTCACTATGTTTTATCCTAAAGACAAAAAGGAAGAAGAGGAGAAGAGGCTGAAATCAATTAGCCTTTCCTAGCTGGTCGTTAGCTGCCCTTGGATGGGCACAGATAATTAAAGGGAGGGTGGTGGGGTGAGAAAGGTCTGGATGGAGGTGGTGGTGGTGGTGGTGGGGGGGGGGCAGCGATGAGGCTGGAGCCGACGGAGACGAAGGGGTTAAAAAGGAGAGACGATGTAAGTGAGGGGAGAAGAGAGGTGGAGGAGAAATGGGCCAAACCGATGGGAAGCTGATCTCTGGGCTGAAACGCAATGCTCCAGTGATGCTGCACAGATACTGAAGAGGGGGAGGAGAGGGGAGGAGGGAGGAGAGGGGGAGTAAGGAGGGAGGAAGAGGAGAAGGACAGGAACATCAGCCGGATCCCAGCAGGACGGGATGGCTTCGACGTTTTGTCTCCACGATCAGGACGGGACGAGAACATCCAGGAAATCGGTCCCACGCTCGCCAGCCGAAGACGTTCAGAGCTCAAAGACTCAATGAACCGACTGGAAACGTGTTAGCTTAGCAACAGGAAGGCTACAACCTACCCATAATGCAACACTGTCTGCTTCGCTCCACTGCTGTGGTGAAATAATCATCTAAAAGACGCCCGTCTTTCTTAGAAGTAACTAAAAAACATCATCTTATATTTGGACCAACACCATTTCTCGCTCCTGGTTTGGGTTCCTGTGGTTCCAGATCCAGACGGGACAACACCACCTTACAAGAATGGTAACCGTTGGTAACCGTTGGCAACCGACGCTCCGCCCACTGACTACCACAGACTGACGACACCGGCTGACTTCCTGTCCTGCGAAGGCGTCCCGTCAGAGTCTCTGACTCGTGTCCTCCAGACTCTGAAGCATGAAACCAATCATTTCCTCCTCAGCTCCTCTCGGAGCGCAAACGCTGAATGATCAGAAACCCAAAACAAACGAGGACGAACGTCTTCCTGTTTCAAATGTTTACCAGCCGGCCGCCGTGAACCCATTCAATCCAAACACATTACCCACGTCCACTTCTTCCACCCCCTTTCTCCCTTTTTCTTTATTGTATGAGCAATTTGCCGACTGAGCCAATTAGCTAAAGGGAAGAGGGGAGGGGGGGAGGGGGGGGTGGGGGGTGGGGGGAGGGGTCCTACCGTCGGCGTCCAGATTCATTTCTGCTTCAGGACGGCCAGCAGGAGCCGAGCGAGGCCGGCGAGCGGCCGGCCGGAGTCACGCATGTGGAGAGCGTTATTTATTTCTTCATTATTAAAATAAGGGCGGGCAGTGGGGAAGGGTGGGGGAGAGGTGGGGGTGAGGTGGGGGTGAGGTGGGGGAGAGGTGGGGGTGAGGTGGGGGTTAATCTGATGACTCAGGCATAAAGAATGTGCATTTAGTTTGTGCTTTTAGCCCGCATTAGCATAAAACCTAACGCGATGACAAACGATGAGCGGTCCGGTGATTGGCTCGTGTCAGCCGGCTTAATGTCAACAGTAAATTGGAGCGCTTGTTAGTCGAGTCGGGACGCGGCGACGCAGTCATGTACAAAATAATGTCTATTAGGACTAATTTAATCAAGGCCTCCTTTTACAGATGAATTAGAATGTAGGGGCCAATTATTTCTCAACGTTTGCACACTGGCCTGCCTGTCAGGAGCCTCCTCCTCCCTACCAGGCTGGGACTGTGTGTGTGTGTGTGTGTGTGTGTGTGTGTGTGTGTGTGTGTGTGTGTGTGTGTGTGTGTGTGTGTGTGTGTGTGTGTGTGTGTGTGTGTGTGTGTGTGTGTGTGTGTGTGTGTGTGCTGTTTAACATGCAGGCCGTGGGGCGGCTCCAGTCAGCAGGGGCTGCAGATAATGGCAGGCGGGATCGGCTAGTTAACCGACGCAGATGAAACAGAGCTCGGCTCAATCTACACACACACACACACACACACACACACACACACCCCGATACACACACACACACACACACACACACACACACCCCGATACACACACACACACACACACACACACACACACACACACACACTCACACACACACACAGATCTCGTGGGAAACCGTGATCCAGAAGATAGAACTGTATTTTGTTGGGTTCATTATTTGGACCTTCAGATGTGAATAAATCGGGTTTATTTCCATGATGAAGAACTGATTCTATGAACTTCATCTTTGTGTGTTTGGATCAAACTGACGTTAATCTGGCGTGATGAGGATGTTAGCACTAATGCTAACCACCTTTAAATAATGTGTTT
Source organism: Embiotoca jacksoni (assembly GCF_022577435.1). Lineage (NCBI taxonomy): Eukaryota > Metazoa > Chordata > Actinopteri > Embiotocidae > Embiotoca > Embiotoca jacksoni. Next base: position 5,349,843 of record NW_027185382.1, on the reverse strand, counting down.
ATAATATAACATTTGGGCCGTCGGGTGTTTTTCCACCACTTTGTGTGAATGCAGCGTTTTCATAAATAATAGAAAAACATTTGTTGTGACGTTTTCTTTTTGTCTGGATTTTTCCGGGAGGATGTTTCTGGGTTTGTGCCGGTCGAACGTCGACCGCAGAGAATCCCGTTGATCTTTTTACACAGATGGAGTCAGATCCGCTGACTCGGCTCGTCCGCCGGACCTCCTTCACTCTACCGGAAACCTCGTCGTGGTCGACACGTGAACGGAAGACCTCCTCCGAGAGGTTCAAGGTCAAAGTGTCGTTAGAGGATCTCGAAGTCGATGTTGAAGCGAGCTGCACAGAGAACAACGTCATTAACGAGCTGCGTGTTGATCTGCAGCACGCGTGTCACGTGACCGTCTCACATCACACCAGTCCAATCTGTTATGATCACAGTCGGGAGGTGTGTGTGTGTGTGTGTGTGTGTGTGTGTGTGTGTGTGTGTGACTGATATGAGTTTGGGTTTTATGGGGGTACGAGGCAATGCTGCCCCCCCCCCCCCAACTGCCTCTGACCCTGGGGGGCAATTATCTTGTGATGCCCCCCCCTCCTCCCGCTCGCCCCATCTGGTCCCTTGAGTCCAATCCCGCCGCCGTGTCGGGGCGCCGGCTGCACCTGCACCCCGGCCCAGATTAAAAGCCCCCGGTCTAATTTTAAATCTGTTAGCGCTGGCCTTCTCTGAGGGGGAACAAGACTAATCTGTTCCCATAAAGGGTCCTTGTTCTGCCCCTCGCCGGCTCCCAGCGCCGACGGACCTGCTGCTGAATTATTACTGGCCGTGCATTCGTCATGTGAGGCCGGCTGTTAAGTGCGCGGCGGCGGCGGCGCTGCGATACGATACATGGCCCCCCGACTTCATCCTTCAGACGACATCTCTCCTGCTCATTTCTCTGCTGTCTAATTAAGGTGTGGCGCCCCGACACCTGCGCATCTCTACCGCCCCCTGTTGTTCACTGAACACGGAGGAGGGTCGTCCCGATGACGTGGTGTCAGGAGAAGGATCTCACAGCAGGATTAAACTGGAGGTTTCACTTGTTCCTGCAGCTTCAGACACTTTCTGGGAGCTTTCAGAGTCTATATATCTCTAATAATATCTCCAATAATATCTCTAATAATATCTCCAATGATATCACTAATATCTCTAATGACATCTCGAATATCTGTAATGCTATCTCTAATATCTCTAATGATATCTCGAATAGTTCTAATGATATCTCTAATAATATCTCTAATGTCTCTAATAATATCTCTGATATCCCCAATAATATCTCTAATGATATCTCTAATAATATCTCTAATGTCTCTAATAATATTTCTGATATCTCCAATAATATCTCTAATGATATCTCTAATGTCTCTAATGTTATCTATAATAATATATCTGGTATCTCCAATAATATCCCTGATATCTCTGATAATATCTCTAATATCTTAAATGATATCCCTGATATCTCTAGTAATATCTCTGATATCTCTAATAATATCTCTAATATATCTGATATCTCTAGTAATATCTACGATATCTCGAATACTATCTCTGATATCTCTAATAGTATCTCTAATAATATCTCTAATATTTCTGATATCTCTAATAATATCTCTGATATCTCTAAAAATATCTTTAATAATATCTCTAATATTTCTGATGTCTCTAGTGATATCTCTGATATCTCTAATAATATCTCTGATATCTCCTGACTGAGAGGTTCGTATTCAGACACAAACTACTACAAACATTGAATCCATCCAGGAAACAAAACGTCGCCGTCACGTCTTGTTCTGCGGTGTCTTGGTGTCCCAGCTGTTCGTCGTTCGTCTCCATCCAACAGAACTCTGCAGAGACTGAACTGTGTTCAGAGAGATGCTGACCCTCTGCGACAGACTGCCAAAGGTCAGGAGCTGGCATGAGGGATGGGGGGGGGGGGGGGGGGGGGGGGGGGGAACGCAGGAGGGCGAGGGGACGGAGGCACATGGCCGCCAACCACCTCCCAGCCCAGTGACCAGGAGGTGGGATTAGCAGCGCTGTCACTCGCTGTGCGCTCAGGCCTGTAACGCGCCGCGCCCGCCGAGAGGCCTTTGGCTGCTGGTGTTGATGTGACACTCGACACGTAATTAAAACAATGAGCCGCGGCGCCGACAACCGAAGACCGAGGGTGCCGCGGCCGAGCCGGAGAGCCCCCGCGGGGCCTCGGCGGCGGTCGCAAACTTAGCAGCCCCCCCGGCGGTGGCATCAGCTGGGGCGCGGCACCGGGCGGCGGCGCCAGCCGAGGTGATGACGGCTGACCGCGGGCCGCCGGAGGTTAATGGGAACGTTTAGAGGACGGACAAGTCTTTTTGTGGTTCGGGGGTCCCTCTGGCGCAGCAGAGCTGGCACAGTTGGTGCTCTTCCTCACTGTACCCACACAGCTCCGTCCTCTTCCTCACTACTGCCAGCGACGCGTGTCAACAAGTATCTGTCGCCACGGCGATGCGTCGCCGGGCCGAGCGGGCGCGGCGAGACCTCGTATCTGCAACGATTAGGCTCTCCTCTTCCTCACCGACACTCGCTGATGCTAATGAGACCTGGACCGGCCGTCGCTGTGGGGAGGGGGGGGTGGGGGGAGGCTGTGGGTGGTGGTGGTGGTGGTGGTGGTGGTGGTGGTGGTGGGGGGGGGGGGGGGTAAAGAGATGATGACAACAGCTGGAGACGGCAGGGCTCGGCCCTGTCACATATCTCATTGGACGGGGCGACGCCAGCGAGCTGAGGTGCGATCTCTCCCAACATAATTCCTCCCTCCGGTCCGTCCGGGAGTCGACATGAGGGGAGGAGGGAGAGGGGAGGGGGGCTGTTTAATACTGACGCTCGTACTAATGCACCTCCTCTTCCTCCTTCCACCCATCCGTCCTCGGTGTCCCCCCGTCCCTCCACATCTCTCACATTTCTGTCCCATTTCCTTCACACCTTCCTCCTGTTTTTCCATTCTTCCTCTTCCTCCTCTTCCTCTCCCTCCTCCTCCTCCTCTAATCCATCCCTTTTCTTTACCTCTCATTCTCCCACTTTTCCTCCCTCTCCCCCCCCCCCCGCTGCCAAACCTCCAAACAGGACCTAATTGGGGGGTAAGAGTGGGGGGCCAGACCTTGACAGACAGGAGGTCAGCGTAATTGCTGCTGGCCATATTTAACATTAAGATAATCAGGCCATTAATTACCCTTTGGATCATTAAATCAGCCACTTGCAAAATGAAATTTCGGCCTCTATTACTCACTTGAGAGACCACGAGGGGAGGGCATTTTTCCATCTATCAGCCTCCCCCCACCTCCCCTCTCCGCCTCCCATCCCTCCTGCCGCCTGGACAAAGCCTCCGCCGGCCTCGTCTCATCTCTCTTCCTGGACGCAGGTTTTTGTCACGGCTCCCCGAACGTGGAGCGATTTATGGTTTGGATTCTCTGCGCAGATCAGGCTTCGTTTCAGATATTTAAAGTCATTTAACTCACAATACAACGAGATCTGAGTCACTATTAGGAAATTAAATCAGATTACAAGCAAGATGTTAACATATATTCACACGGTGAGGCTCCACAGCTCGTCTCAATATAAACCACACACCAGTTTCACGTCACATTTAAAAAATAAAACTAATAAAAAAATAGACCTTTTTTGTAAGATGAAAATGAAGGATAATTAAAAGTTTTGAACAGATGATGACTCCGTTTATATGAACAGAAGAAAGGTTACATCTTGTGGACATTTATGAGATAAAATCTTTGTGTTGGCGTCCCGCAAGGCTCAATTCTGGGTCCTCTTCTATTTTGTATTTATTTACATAAAGATACGTAAAAATAATTCAGCCTTTTTATGATCTTTTATGCAGATGAGACTCTCCTATCTATTACCTGTTCATCTCTTCTGATAGTGTTCATCTTTCCTTTCTTTAACAGAAGCTTCTTTCAACTGTCCACAAAACTAAACGTTGGTTAGTCTCGTGTCCTTTCGGTGCGTCAGCTCTGCGAACCGTTGGTTTGTCGGTGTATCAGCAGATAAACCTGCTGTGAGTCGCCGCTTGTTGACGCCTCGCAGGTTGATTTGTAATTTAAGAGGAGCAGTAAGCGGTGAGTGAATATAACCTCGGTGACACAGCTTCTACATATCATTTCATAGAGCGTTGCTGGCACTCCATAAAACTGTCATAAAAGCTCCACGCCTTCTCAGAGGGTTGGCTGTGGAGACGGAGGCTGGATGGGAGGAAGAAGGAAGGCTTTCACACAATTTCTACATGTTTTAGAGTTTCTACTGTCTATTTTTATGTAAAAGAGCTCAGGTTTAAGATTTGAAAACATGGTCTTAAATCAGGAGAACTGTATGCATTTATAAACATTTTATAACACTCGAGCAAATTATGAATTCCAATAGATGTTGAGATAATTTGTGTTAATCACAACTTAAAATTAGAAAAGAATTATGAATTTGTATCTTTAGAAAGAAGAGAAATTAGCCCCTTTTCTTTATCTCTTACTATAATTTTTTTTAATATGAATTCAGTATTATAAGACTGAAGCTTGATTTAGTTTTTTCAACACCAAAATCTCTGCTGCGATGCCACATTATCTTATAATATAAATTGTAAAAAAGTAACATTTTATTTAAATTTGTGTTATTTTATCAAGTTTCTAGTCCAGAAAATAACAGCAGTGTGTTTGGTTTCTTTAAACTTATTAATTAAAAGAGTTAATGTTCAGTTAAAGTCATTTTAGGTGGAAAGATTTCTGAGTGTTTCCGGAGAGGTAAAACCCGGGTTTCAGAAAAAAATGTCTACAGAGCAGCGAAACTGTCAAAGACGTACAGGAAAAAAAAAAAAAAAGGATTTTAAAACGAGAGAGGTGAAGAAACAACAATAAAAAAAGGAAAGCAGGGATTTATGGAGGGGAAACGACAAACAGCAAGCCACTTAAGGAATGGACTGATAAATACTATTGACAGGGCAGAGGGGGGAGGGGAGGAGTGGGGAGGGAGTGAGGGGGGGGCTGCAGCGGAGCGTCGCGGGTTAATTGAGATAATATTGACCTCCTTCTCTAATCTCTTCGGGGGAAACACGCTTCAGATTCATAAATAAATAGGAACATGAGCAACAATAAAAGCATTAGTGCTCTGACGGAGGACGGCTAATGGCATGTCGATACTCTGTGTGTGTGTGTGTGTGTGTGTGTGTGTGTGTGTGTGTGAGAGTGTGTGTGTGAGAGTGTGTGTGTGTGTGTGTGTCTACAGACATTAATGTGGCTTTAAACAGTTTTCTAACCTGGATTTTGATGTAAAATGTCCCTCGTTAATTCTAAAGCTCTCCGACATTCACAACAAGTCAACTCTGATTCATTTCTGCGTTTAGTTTCAGTAAAAGCTGCAGAAACTTTTATATTTCAGAGTTTTTGGACTTTTTTCTGAGTTCATCTCCATAAAATCTTCGATTTTGTACATGTTTGTTGTGTTTCAGGGCGTGTGGGGTTAAAATGTTACTGCATGTATTTGTGAGTGTGTGTTGGGTGGGGGGGGTTGAGGTGTGTGTGTGGGGGGAGTATTACAAGGTGCTTCTGTTGACTAATGAGCGTTGGGGGGGGGGAGTGCAGGGGGGAGGACGGGGAAGTCGATCTTCGTGCGGATGGCAGTCAGCTCTAATTTGTTAATGATGGCTGCAGAGCTGCAGCGGCCGATAATTACACAGCACACACACACACACACACACACACACACACACACACACACACACACACACACACACACACACACACACACACACACACCACACACGCGCGCCGCAGGTGAACACTGATCAACACCAACGTCACGCTAAAGTTCACCGATTTGTTACTATCCCCTGTAGTCTGCAAGACAACACACACACACACACACACACACACACACACACACACACACACACACACACACACACACACACACACACACAGAGTTTCAGTCGATATTCGACATCCTCGCTGAGCCACACACCAAAACAGCGCCCCCTGTCTGCAGCTGGCAGCACTGATTATTAACCAAAGTCCAGCTAAATTTACTGAAATTTAAGAGGAACATTTCTGAACTAAATCCTTTAAAGGCCTGAAGAAATATTTTTTTTTGCATTTTAACACAAATTAAGCAGTTTAATTCCTCTGAGAGGAAAAGAGTGAAAAATACTTTTTCAACAATAATCAGTGAGATGAGTTTTATTTTTCGTGTTTTTAAATGTTGCCTTGAACTTCCTGTGGTTTTCACGTTAGGTTACGGTGCTTGTGAATTTGAATGTGTAACCGCTGCAGCTGTGAATAAATAAAAGGATTCTCGTATCTTCACGGTTTGTTTGCAGCTGCATCAGATTCTTAGATCACGTTCCAGAACATCAGATTCAGCGGCTCGTTGTTTCCTACCTGCTGGCGTCCGGTCCGGGTTTGAGGCGTCCCTGAGCGTTGGCCTCCCACACGCCGTTGGCCAGCTCGTTGCCGATGGCCGACATGACCTTGATGAGCTCCAGCGGCCACTCGTCCAGGTCCAGGGACCGGACCCGGGACAGGTGGGTCCCCAGGTTCCTGTGGATGCCTGAGCACTCGATGCAGATCAGGGCCCCCGAGGTTCAGACTGGCCCAGTCCGGGTCTGGAGGAGCACAAATAACACAGCTCATGTCTGACATCCTTCTTTCAGGGGATTCTGGGTAAAGCTGGACTGATTTATTTAATTTAATTTGATCTAATGTGAAATTATAATATTTATTTATAATATTTATGCTGCAGTTAAATGAGGTTTTAAGGTGTAAAAAAAAAGAGTCTGAGACTAAAGGAAAGAAACAGGAAAAATAAATAAATAAATACAAATGAATCAATAAATATTTATCTCTGCTGTTTGTGTGCAAAATTTAAAATAAATCAGTTCATTTTTCTCCGGTTTAAAATGTTTATTCTGATATCTGTGTGTGTGAGATCTTTAAACTCCATCCAGTGAGGAAGTTGAGGAGCTGCAGTTAAAAGCTCCGCTAAAAAACACAGGAAGTACACGTTGATTTAGGATCTCAGGAATTTACCTTCGATTGGAAAGAAAAAACTGAAAATCAGATTTAGATTCTAGTTTAGATTTTCCTCAAGAATTTAAACTCGTGATGATAATAAAAACAGAGTGCCCCTCCCCCCCCCCTCCTCAGTACTCACTCTGGGCTTCACAGTCTGCACAGCGACCGTTTCCCCGGAGACCTCGGATGGACTGCAGCGCCATCGCCTCCGTCTGGCTGGTCAGACGAGACTGGAAGAAAAAAACAAAACATTAGTTTCACTTCGGTTCCCGTCAGCGAGTCCTCAGCTGTTTCTCATCTTCACGTGGGACCGACGGGACGTTTCTCAGGTCAACATCTAAAAACCCTGAACTCTGAGGAGCTCTGCTGCTGCTACGACGTCACAGGACGAAGGAGGAAGACGAAGGAGGAAGATGAAGGAGGAAGACGAAGGAGGAAGATGAAGGAGGAAGATGAGGTTCTTTAAAAGCTGCTGGAAGTGTTCCTGTCTGTTATTAGCAAACAGGAAGTCCATCAACAAAGGTCAAGAATAAATTCATGAGTTATTTCGTATTCATATCGTTGTCTTCAGTCTGAGGTGTCGAGACAGACACGAACATGTGTCTCTGATGTCTCCAAACTCCTCCTCCTCCCAGACCTCCCTCACATTCAACAGGTCGCGACCTTCAGGAGACGCTGACCTCCTGTGGAGCACTTTGTCCCTGCGGCTCACCGTAGACCAGCTCTGCTCTCACCTTGTTCTTGCTGCTCTCGCAGGACTGCAGGCTGGCCAGGATCTGGCTCTCGATGACCTGCACCCAGGCGTCCCGCTCCTCGTACGACGTGGCCTCGAAGTGCCACGTCTGCCCCGTCAAAGACACGATGGTGAACTCAAAGTTCTCCTCTTGTTCTGCAGGAGAGGAAACAGAGCGGCGGTTCAGCACGGAGACGAAGACGACCGACTCGCTCTGGAGTCTTCGTCGTGTTCAAGCACACCGAGGAGGAGAGTCGACACCACGAACGCAACCTGAGGAGAAATAAAGAGTCCAAAACCTGAAGGAACGAGTTCGAAGAGAAACTATGAAACATGAACTTTTATCACAACAGAGGGAGACAGAACATCAAAAGGTTAGAAATCATTTCCATAAAGTTCCAACTCTGACGGTCACGTCAGCGCCGAACACCTGAAACCTTCAAAGGAAAATTACAGCGTTTGAATGAAGCCTCATTAATGTTGACATGCAGCTGCAGGATGGAAAAGAGCCGAGCAGCACAATATTATTGTTCTTATTATGATCATTATGGGTGTTAATGAGGAGGAAACACCGTTTGGAAACAGGAAGTTCATCGCTAGTTTTACAAAATAAAAGCTGGAGTAGAAGAAACAGATCCAGGACCTGTTGGTTGTTTTTACAGTTTATTTTATTTCGTGGTGTTTGAACTAAACATCCGACCTGCTGCCGGGTACAGAAGCAGCTCCGTCTGCGACACCTGTTCTCCCGGAGCGACCGCCGCTGACCGCCATGACCTCCGTGACCTCCGTGACCTCCGTGACCCCGCCCCCTGAAGCCAGGATGTCACCCAAATTACGGGGCCCCATGCCCCCCCCCCCCCGAGGCCCCCCGGACCCTCTCCTCTGCAGACGTGACGGTAGGAGAGGTCAGTCTTTACAATCAGGTCCTGCTGCAGGCGGACGCAGGGATCGATTACCCAGAACCCCCTCAGAGGTTAATGGGCCAATCAGGAGTCAATTAGACTGAGAGAGAGAGAGAGTGTGTGTGTGTGTGTGTGTGTGTGTGTGTTCGCTCAAAAAACCACCATGAAACTTCCTGTTTTTGTTGAAGTAAACCGATTCAGTTTGATGTTTTTATGAGATCTCTTTATTCTTTTCTAAACTTCAAACTAAATATGAATCTGTAGATTAAATCAAATAATTTGTCGACATCCTAATTATTATCAGATTATCATTATTGAGCTGAATCCGCTGAATTACAGTCAAGTGTTGCTTATTTGGAGACTACAATAAATAAATGATCACATTTCAGTCTGAATTTTATCAAAATGTCAAAAATCATTTTAATAAATGTGAATAAACGATTCACTTTATGGATTTTTCAGAGATTTCAGCTGCGTCTCAAACTTTAGTTCAAGTCTGGAAGTTTATTCTGAATCTTTTTAACCTTTCGATGAATTTAAAAGAAATCAGAGTCTTCTTCACACGTGCATCTGTAGCTTTGATCCAACAAAGCAGCTGACAGCTCAGAAGACGTCTGCAGGTCTTTGAGAGATTATTCATTTTTACGGTTTCCCTCCTTAACGTCGCTGAACATTTGGAAACCGTTACGGAGCGCAGGGAGGACGAAGGAGGGAGTCGGTGTCACCACCACATCGGATCAGAGAACAGCTCCTGTTTACAATTAGTGGGGGGAGGGGGGGTATTCAGTGAATCAAAGGACGGCCTCCAGCCTCCAGCCTCCAGCTCAGATCATCATTCCCAGGATTCCTCCGTCTCCTTACCAACAGACCTCAGACGAGGAGGCGGAGCTCCGGACGGCGACTCGCTCTGGAAGCAGCCGCTCAGGAGAAGTTCATCAGTCGCAGAGCGGCCGCCAACATTTGCTCCTCCTCAACTCAACTCCACTCATTTGGATAATTGGGAGCATCTCAGAGCAGCAGAGCTGAAGCTGCCCTCCGGCTCCAGATAATCAACGGAGGAGAGGAGAGGAGGAGAGGAGAGGAGAGGAGAGGAGAGGAGAGGAGAGGAGAGGAGAGGGGAAAGAGAGGAGGGAAGGAAGGAAGGAAGGAAGGAAGGAAGGAAGGAAGGAAGGAAGAGCCCGAGCTGAGGAACCGTCTCGTTCCAGAACTGAAAACAGGTCTGAGGTCTCCGACATGTTTAAAGCTCCACGTTACTGAAACATTCTGAACTTCTTCAGAACCAAACAAAGGAGCAAAAACAAAAAGACTTCAAAAGAAAAACTGACAAAAGAATTTTTTTTTTTTTTCTCTATCCGTGAAAACAAGATAAAGAAGTCTGACGATAGAATCTGTGAAATATTCACTTCTTCCACATCAGAGAGAGAAAATAAAATATGACAACGGAATCTATAATTTCACGTCTGTATGTGGAGCTCCTGGTTGTTCTTTCTGAACCACCCATCAAGCAGCCGGAGAGCCCTGCAGGGTCAGGAGCAAGATCCCATCATAATTAAAATCCCATGATTCTCTGTTTTCAGGCGGGGAGGGAGGGGGGGGGTTGGGGGGTGGTGCTGCTTGACAATTATGGAAACCAACAATCCAGAAAGGCCCGGCCTCTCCACAGCGTAAATGAAACGCTGTTTCTGGATGTAAATGCTGCACACTGACCCGGCGCACCGCAGCAGCTAATGAAGAAAAGCAGGGGGGCATCGGGCCGAGCTCAAGCTCCTCCCACCACCCAGCGTCACCACGGAAACCTCCACCTGAACCTGAACTGTGTGCCCATTTACAGCTACACTCATCATGAAATGTCGAAAAATGTTGGTGGTGGAGACCAAAGATGGAGCAAAAACAGACGCAGTATTTGACTTACATTCATTACAAGGACAGACACGACTGTCAATCAATGGAGCTTTAAAGCAGGACTGAAGGATGACGTCTGATCATGTGACTGCATGTCGAGCTCATTCATGTGAATCAAACTGTTCATCAATGAATCGATCGGTAAACTGTCCAATCACAGAACAGCTGATGATTCCAGCAAATCAAACGTGAATGTTTGGCTGCTTCTCTGATCTTAAATTAAGTTGAATATTTTCAGGTTTTCAACATGAAAACGTCTCTTAGTATTTTTTGGGGGGATTTCAGATGTTTAACATCGTTTATGTTTATCATAATTTAGACTCAATAAAATAATTTGAATGAAAACCAACACTTGTATCTCCCTTCTGAATTTTGCTGATTTTTTGTTGTTGATTTTAAAGGGGCTTTTTATATTTTTGTTTTTTTTGCAATAAAATTGCAGGAATTGGTAAAGAAAACTACGACTAATAATCCTGAGAGAGTAAATGCCCCCAAAAATGTTATATTATGCAATTTGTTAAAAATATCAGAAAAATATGAACAAATCGTTCCAGGATCCGGAGCTTTAAACCACATCAAACACAGACGAGGAGTTTTCTACAAATCTTAATCAACTTTAACGTGTTTATTTTGGATTAAAAACCGAATATTTCATTGGTTTGAAGAAATGAAGCCTGACAGGTTTTCGTTCATATTCTCGGTCCTGGATACTTGGCAGCCGTTTGAACCTCGTCTCTGTTGCTGCACGCGACTAAACGTATACATGAGTTGAAAACACACGGCGCCACGCAGACGGCGATCCGCCGCCGCGGTGCCGTGTTGGTAATTACCGCCACCGCTCTCGGCTACTGATGGTGACATTCGCACACTAGAGAGGTGGCGCCGAGGCAATTTGTGAACTCTGACACCGGCAACCTTTAGCAGCAGCAACAGAACAAACCCAATATACAGCATTTACAAGACGCAGGGTGGACGGGGGGGCGGGAGGGGGGGGCGGGACATGCATACGAGCCTATCATCCGGGGTGTGAGGTGTCGAGTCGGCCCAGCGGGGGGGCGGCGTGGAGGTGCAATGAGAGGGGAGGCGTGAGGGAGACAAAAGGGGGCCTCGGGAAACACAAATTAAAAGCCTTAAATGTCACCGCACACAGTATTGCTTTGCGACACAGGTCATTACTCTCCATATTATTCGCAGCCTTTTACAACATTAATAACCTGGAAAATATTGGAGCCGATTGTTCCGACGTCGCTCTGAAAAAGAAATCTGTTTGTGCGTCACAGACTTCAGACTGAACGAGAACCAAACACAGACGGAGGAGATCTGGTGATTTCCAGTCAAAAGACTTCATCTCTCTAAGATATCGGCTGTAATAATGAGAAAATAAAATCTAACAGCCAATCACGGAGCTTTGTGAAGATGTCACGGAGCTTATTGAGCGTCTCCTTCACGTCGTTATTTCTTCCGGTTTAGTTATTTGTAACTTTCCTCTCTGAGGTTTCAGCAGAGAAGAACTCAGGATGGATTCATGAGAGTCTCCTGGTGATATTCATGATGACGCTGCAGCGTCTTTCAATAACATAATTAATATTGTGTGGAGGGTTTGCGGGGCGGCTCAGCGCCCCCTGGTGGTGGTTCTATTATTGAGAATCAGTATTTTTTAAGACGTCTACATCTATAAACTCTTTCACTCCAGATGTCGTCGACTTAAGCGTCTTCTGACTGAAATCACCAGATCGATGACTTCTGGGTGATGCACATTATTCTCCAGCAGGGGGCTCCACCCCTGCAGCAGTGGGTGGGGGCGGGGGGTGGGGGCGCGGTGGGGTGGGGGTGGGGTCGGTGGGGGTCCGTCCACCCCACCACAGCGGTTTGTTTTTTTACCTTCTGAGTTGTGCAGACTGTTGGTGTAAATGCTGCGAAGGCTACCGACACGATTTAGTTTCCAAGCTTTACGTTTGGCTGCATCCCCCGACGGCAGGAAGAGAAGAAGAAGAGGAGGAGGAAGAGGAAGAGGAGGAGGAGGAGGAGAGGTGAGGACAGACGGGGCGAATGAGACAACATGGACAGAAGAGGGAAGAGAGACAGGCGTCAGAAACAGCAGCATTCAGGAAGCTTTGGAGAGGGGGCGTGGCTTGAAGTGGGAGGAGCCAGTGAGCATGAAGGGAGGTCAAGGGGGGGGGGGGGGGGGTGGAAGTTAGTTAAAGAACAACAAAACAAATTTTGACCAAACTAGTTAACTTAAAAAGACCTCAGTCAACAGCTGTTTATTAAAATGGATCTGATCAAAGCCTGACGAACTTCCTGCAGATGTTTCACATTAAAAGCTGACCGGGAAGGAAAAGAACTGTGTTGCTGGAGAGCTTTTATTGTGAAAAATCAGCTTCATTAAAACAGCAGTGCTGAAAAGGTTAGTTGACTGATCAATTATAAATGAGGTGTTTAATTCATTTATGTGGCAATAAAAGCCAAATATCTGCAGGTTCATGTTTCAGATCATTATGAACTGAATATATTTGGGTTTCAGGTGGTTGAATATTAAATTTATTTTTCAGTATACTCGCTTATTTTAAATCAACAGTGGCGATGACTTATCGAAACGAGCAGGAAGTGCCAGCAGGGAACAAAAAAATTTACAAAATAAAGGTTTGAGCAGAACCTCCTGGACGGCATTAAAACCGCTGTGATTCTGCATTTCCTCTGCAGCTCCGATTCTTCCTCGGGTGGAGCTCCGCGACCTCTGACCTCTGCTCCGTCATAAACCTCGGTAATATTCCCTTCCCCCGAGGCCACGGCGAGCATTTACCAGCAAAACCAACATTTGCGGAGGATGAAATAGAGTCGACACTTTAAATGTTACTCTGCTTGTTTCCTCGTTCTGCCACGAGTGAAATAATTCAGCGGCGCATTAAAAAGGTCGCAGCTCTGGAAGAGCGAAGCTGCTTCCTGTTCGGAGGGAAAAAACATCCGAGATGCAGAAGCTGAACGACGAGAAGTCGCTTTCACATCATCCAGGTTTTTACACAAGAATATTTCAGAAAGTAAACGATGTGTTTCCTGTTTTGGTTCTCGATAATTTAACAGTTCTTCCTCAAAATAAGTGAAAAGAAAATGTGAAAACAGACTTTTCTTCATTATTTGTATTTTTTTTCTTTAATTAAAATGCTTTTTTATTTTTAATTTTAACAGTAATTAAACATCTCAAACATTAAATATTAAGTGTCCTGTTTCATGCTCACAAATGGAAATTTAAGGTCAACCTTTTTTAAATGATATTATTTTAATATTGGCACTTCTTGACTTCTTATCCATCTTTACGATTTTGATCTACTTTCCAAATGGTCTCATAGAAATATTAAACAAATTATATAATTGAAATGAAAAAAAAGGAAAACAAATATTTGTAATTTTTTTTTCTTTTAATCAAAATGTTTATATTTTAGCAGTAATAATAAATCCTCAAACATTAAGTATTAAAACTTTCCTGTTTCATGCCCACAAATGCAAATGTAAATGAAATGTGTATTTTTCCTGTACTTGCACCTTATTCTTTTTATATTGTTCAGATGTTTTGCTCCGTTGTGACGGACATGTCTCTGTGGACCACCTGGACTCTCCTCCTCAGAGGCTCCTTTGTCCCCCACCTGTTTGACCCCCACTGACCCTACTTGACCTCCGGCGGCGGGTGGAGCCGATCTCCCTGATTAGTCCGACTTTAAAGGAGCCGGTGATCACAGCGCAGGTGCAGCGAGCGGCGGACAGACGGGCCGACCGTCGGGGTCACCGGCTCCGCCCGCCGCCGGGAATTTACCGGCCCGCCAATCAAAGCGCTCGCTTCCCTCCAGGAATGTGGCGAGCCGCTTCAAACATCAGGTTTCAAAGCTGGAGGACGGAGCAGCGAATCAAAGAGCGGCGAGTTAATGAGGACGAGGCCCGACGGGTTCACCTGACGCAGGTGTGTTCTCTCAGGAAGCCGACAGAAAGGAGGACGGGATGTTTCTGAAGAGATGAGACGGCATCAAAGCAGCCGCAGGAGTCAAGACAACACAAACTCGTACAGAAACATACGATACGAGGCGAGTCTGAAGACCTCCGAGGTCAACGAGAGCAGCAGAGAGGCCCGGAGGTCCAACGAGGAGCAACACAAACACCACCTCCTGCAGCCGAGGAGGCAGGAGGTGGTGTTTGTGTGTGTGTGTGTGTTGTGTCTCTGTGTGTGTGTGTGTGTCTGTGTGTTGTGTCTCTGTGTGTGTGTGTGTGTCTGTGTGTTGTGTCTCTGTGTGTGTGTGTGTGTGTGTGTGTGTTGTGTCTCTGTGTGTGTGTGTGTGTCTGTGTGTTGTGTCTCTGTGTGTGTGTGTGTGTGTGTGTGTGTGTGTGTGTTGTCTCTGTGTGTGTCTGTGTGTTGTGTGGTCCTACCTGGGGGAGCTGGGCCGCGGGGGGCGGTTCCCCCTCATGAATAACGGCGGGCTTTGCTCTGACATGAAGATACTTCACCGCCGCCCGGCGTGACAGGCGGCGAGCCGGCGGCCGGCCGAGCGCGCTCGGTGCTTAATGGCTAAATTGGGAAGACTGTTACTAATCGCTTATTGAATAATGAAAGTGACACAGCTGATAAAAGATTTCAATACGCTGGATTATTTATAATATTTCACTTAAGCCTCTCCGGCTGACTAATAGGAGGAAGAGTCGATGAGAGGAAGAGGAGGAGGAGGAAGCACGGCCCTGAAGGAGGCCGAGGAAATTTACATAGAGGGAACAATAATAGGAAGTAAACAACAAAGAGGAAAGAGAAGGACAAAGGAGAGGAGGAAGAGAAGGAGACAAGGAAAGGAGAGGAGGAGGAAGGAAGACGATGGAGCAGGAGAAGAGGGAGGAGGCGGGACATGAGGAGGAAAAGGAGGAGGGACATGAGGAGGAGGGGGCGGCACATGAGGGGAGGAGGAAGAGAAGGAGGCACATGAGGAGGAGGAAGAGGAGGAGGGACATGAGGAGGAGGAGGAGGAGGAAGAGGAGGAGGCACATGAGGAGGAGGAAGAGGAGGAGGAGCGGAGCTGAAAGCAGATGCAGCGTCGATCCGTCACTCAGACAGCCACTTGCCTTGTCAGCTGCTTGTTGCCGCGGTGATGGAGAGACGAACATTACACATCTGCTGCTGCTGCCACATCTGTTCAACCAGCCACCGAGCGCGCGTGTGTGTGTGTGTGCGTGTGTGTGTGTGTGTGTGTTAATGAGAACAAGCTCGACGATTATTATGATTAAAAAAAAGATCAATAACGATGAGAAAGTGATTTCAGATGAAATCTGTGAACAGCCAATCAGGACGCAGCAGCAGGGTGATGTCACTGACACGTGACGGGCAAAACAAGGAAGTAAACACACATCGTTGGAAAATAAACGACAAGTCTGGGTAGTCGGCAGGAACACCGATGGACTAGAAACAGAACCCGGACCGGTCCGATTCCAGCTGTTTGATGAAGCAGCGGAATAAAATATGAACTCTGAGGCAGAGAGGAACCACTCCTCCCACAAACCAAGAGATGAAGAGAGGAGGAGGAAGATGAAGGTCGGACAGGGTGGAGAGATGAAGGGCTGACAGAATGACAGGATGGAGAGACCCGTCGCTCACAGCGGAGGTCGGGAGTCTCGATCACATGACTGCGTTTCCCAACCCCGGTCTCCAACCGGCCGCCGATGATGTCACCGCGAGGACCGAGGGATTCTCAGAGCGGTTTCAGGGGGGAAGGATTTGGCGGTCGGACCGGGGCGGGGAAAGTGTGAGGCGAGGGGGAGGGGGAGATGGCGTTACCTTCCGCAGTACCAGAGAGGCCGTCGGCTTTGAAGTTGCTGGTGCTCTTCTTCCTCCGGTGCTTCTTGCGGTTGGCGTGCGGCGACGGAGGCGGCTCCATCTTGGGGCTGGTGGTGCTGGAGATGCTCGGACTGGAGCACACCGAGTCGCCCAGGCCCGTATCTGAGGGTCCAGAACCACACGGGGAGGTTAGAGAACCACACGGGGAGGTTAGAGAACCACACGGGGATGTTAGAGAACCACCCGGGGAGGTTAGAGAACCACACGGGGAGGTTAGAGAACCACACGGGGAGGACAAAGAACCACACGGGGAGGTTAGAGAACCACACGGGGAGGTTAGAGAACCACACGGGGAGGTTAGAGAACCACACGGGGAGGATAAAGAACCACACGGGGAGGTTAGAGAACCACACGGGGAGGTTAGAGAACCACACGGGGAGGTTAGAGAACCACACGGGGAGGATAAAGAACCACACGGAGAGGTTAGAGAACCACACGGAGAGGTTAGAGAACCACACGGGGAGGTTAGAGAACCACACGGGGAGGTTAGAGAACCACACGGGGAGGATAAAGAACCACACAGGGAGGATAAAGAACCACACGGGGAGGTTAGAGAACCACACGGGGAGGATAAAGAACCACACGGAGAGGTTAGAGAACCACACGGGGAGGATAAAGAACCACACGGGGAGGTTAGAGAACCACACGGGGAGGTTAGAGAACCACCCGGCTCACAGGGAACCTGAAGCACAACATTCTCTGAGGACGGATTCACACAAGAAACAGTTTTAACCTCAACTTCACCCACCGAGAGTTTCAGCTAAAATCATTTAGAATGTTTAGCACTGGATTTAAACCGGTTCTAAACTGGTCTTAAACTGGTTCTAAACCGGTTCTAAACTGGTTTTGGAGCCTTTTTCTTCTGTGGATTCAGTCAGTATCAGAGTTTATCTCCGACTCTGAGGTTCTGACCAGCAGCTGCCAGAGTCTGGTCCTGGTAGTGTCTGAAGATGGTTCTGTTGGACTCCGGTCCTGGTAGTTTCTGAAGATGGTTCTGTTGGACTCCGGTCCTGGTAGTGTCTGAAGATGGTTCTGTTGGACTCTGGACCTGGTAGTGTCTGAAGATGGTTCTGTTGGACTCCGGTCCTGGTAGTGTCTGAAGATGGTTCTGTTGGACTCCGGTCCTGATGGTGTCTGAAGAAGGTTCTGTTGGACTCCGGTCCCGATGGTGTCTGAAGAAGGTTCTGTTGGACTCTAGTCCCGGTAGTTTCTGAAGATGGTTCTGTTGGACTCTGGTCCTGGTGGTGTCTGAAGATGGTTCTGTTGGACTCCGGTCCCGATGGTGTCTGAAGAAGGTTCTGTTGGACTCTGGTCCCGGTAGTTTCTGAAGATGGTTCTGTTGGACTCTGGTCCCGGTAGTTTCTGAAGATGGTTCTGTTGGACTCCGGTCCCGATGGTGTCTGAAGAAGGTTCTGTTGGACTCTGGTCCCGGTAGTTTCTGAAGATGGTTCTGTTGGACTCCGGTCCCGATGGTGTCTGAAGAAGGTTCTGTTGGACTCCGTTCCGAGTAGTGTCTGAAGAAGGTTCTGTTGGACTCCGGTCCCGATGGTGTCTGAAGAAGGTTCTGTTGGACTCTGGTCCCGGTAGTTTCTGAAGATGGTTCTGTTGGACTCTGGTCCCGGTAGTGTCTGAAGAAGGTTCTGTTGGACTCCGGTCCCGATGGTGTCTGAAGAAGGTTCTGTTGAACTCCGGTCCCGATGGTGTCTGAAGAAGGTTCTGTTGGACTCTGGTTCCGGTAGTTTCTGAAGATGGTTCTGTTGGACTCTGGTCCTGGTAGTTTCTGAAGATGGTTCTGTTGGACTCCGGTCCTGTTAGTGTCTGAAGATGGTTCTGTTGGACTCTGGTACTGGTAGTGTCTGAAGATGGTTCTGTTGGGCTCTGGTCCTGATGGTGTCTGAAGAAGGTTCTGTTGGACTCCGGTCCGAGTAGTGTCTGAAGATGGTTCTGTTGGACTCCGGTCCCGATGGTGTCTGAAGAAGGTTCTGTTGGACTCCGGTCCCGGTAGTTTCTGAAGAAGGTTCTGTTGGACTCTAGTCCTGGTAGTGTCTGAAGATGTTTCTGTTGGACTCCGGTCCCGATGGTGTATGAAGAAGGTTCTGTTGGACTCCGGTCCCAGTAGTTTCTGAAGAAGGTTCTGTTGGACTCTGGTCCGGGTAGTGTCTGAAGATGGTTCTGTTGGACTCCGGTCCTGATGGTGTCTGAAGAAGGTTCTGTTGGATTCCGGTCCCGATGGTGTCTGAAGAAGGTTCTGTTGGATTCCGGTCCCGATGGTGTCTGAAGAAGGTTCTGTTGGACTCCGGTCCTGGTAGTGTCTGAAGATGGTTCTGTTGGACTCTGGTCCTGGTAGTGTCTGAAGAAGGTTCTGTTGGACTCCGGTCCCGATGGTGTCTGAAGAAGGTTCTGTTGGACTCTGGTCCTGGTAGTGTCTGAAGAAGGTTCTGTTGGACTCCGGTCCCGATGGTGTCTGAAGATGGTTCTGTTGGACTCCGGTCCTGATGGTGTCTGAAGAAGGTTCTGTTGGACTCCGGTCCCGATGGTGTCTGAAGAAGGTTCTGTTGGACTCTGGTCCCGGTAGTTTCTGAAGATGGTTCTGTTGGACTCTGGTCCCGGTAGTGTCTGAAGATGGTTCTGTTGGACTCTGGTCCCGGTAGTGTCTGAAGAAGGTTCTGTTGGACTCTGGTCCCGGTAGTTTCTGAAGATGGTTCTGTTGGACTCTGGTCCCGGTAGTGTCTGAAGATGGTTCTGTTGGACTCTGGTCCTGGTAGTGTCTGAAGAAGGTTCTGTTGGACTCCGGTCCCGATGGTGTCTGAAGAAGGTTCTGTTGGACTCCGGTCCCGATGGTGTCTGAAGAAGGTTCTGTTGGACTCTGGTTCCGGTAGTTTCTGAAGATGGTTCTGTTGGACTCCGGTCCTGGTAGTTTCTGAAGATGGTTCTGTTGGACTCTGGTACTGGTAGTGTCTGAAGATGGTTCTGTTGGACTCTGGTCCTGATGGTGTCTGAAGAAGGTTCTGTTGGACTCTGGTTCCGGTAGTTTCTGAAGAAGGTTCTGTTGGACTCCGGTCCCGATGGTGTCTGAAGAAGGTTCTGTTGGACTCTGGTTCCGGTAGTTTCTGAAGATGGTTCTGTTGGACTCTGGTACTGGTAGTGTCTGAAGATGGTTCTGTTGGACTCCGGTCCCGATGGTGTCTGAAGAAGGTTCTGTTGGACTCTGGTTCCGGTAGTTTCTGAAGATGGTTCTGTTGGACTCCGGTCCTGGTAGTTTCTGAAGATGGTTCTGTTGGACTCTGGTACTGGTAGTGTCTGAAGATGGTTCTGTTGGACTCTGGTCCTGATGGTGTCTGAAGAAGGTTCTGTTGGACTCCGGTCCTGTTAGTGTCTGAAGAAGGTTCTGTTGGACTCCGGTCCCGATGGTGTCTGAAGAAGGTTCTGTTGGACTCTGGTTCCGGTAGTTTCTGAAGATGGTTCTGTTGGACTCCGGTCCTGGTAGTTTCTGAAGATGGTTCTGTTGGACTCTGGTACTGGTAGTGTCTGAAGATGGTTCTGTTGGACTCTGGTCCTGATGGTGTCTGAAGAAGGTTCTGTTGGACTCCGGTCCTGTTAGTGTCTGAAGAAGGTTCTGTTGGACTCTGGTCCTGGTAGTGTCTGAAGACGGTTCTGTTGGACTCCGGTCCCGGCGGTGTCTGAAGATGGTTCTGCTGGACTCCGGTCCCGGTAGTGTCTGAAGACGGTTCTGTTGGACTCTGGTCCTGGTAGTGTCTGAAGACGGTTCTGTTGGACTCCGGTCCCGGCGGTGTCTGAAGATGGTTCTGTTGGACTCTGGTCCTGGTAGTGTCTGAAGACGGTTCTGTTGGACTCTGGTCCTGGTAGTGTCTGAAGACGGTTCTGTTGGACTCCGGTCCATCAGATGGATATAAACATCTGCTCAGGACTGATCCAGTTTAATAAAACGGTTCTTTATGTTTTAAACTGGAGAGCATCAGTTGGACCTGACAGGTTCAGGACTGATGAAACCTGACCGGGTTCTGTTCAGGTGGGCGTACAGGACCGACCCGGGGGGCGAGCGAGGCTCCGCTCCGGAGTCTCTCTCTCTCGGCGCTCCACTCGTCACGCTGACAGCTGTGACTACAGGCGGAATAAAATAACATTCAGCTCCCATCAATATCACCGTGGAGACGCTGACATGGCCCGGTGTGTAGCGGGAAAACACACACACACACACACACACACACACACACACACACACACACACACACACACACACACACACACACACACACACACACACACAGGGCGGCCCGGTCGGCAGACAGCCCCAAGGACGGCCATAACTTATTTTACAATCGTTTAGTCTCAGCTCAAGTGGAAAATGTGACAACTTATCTCTGCTGACAAGATGCCGTCCCCGAGCGCACAATTAACCGCCCGGGATTAACGGCCCTCCATCTGCAGGCCGCGCTCCATCCACGTCATCCCCACCCCCCCACCTCCACCCTCCATCTCCTCCATCTCCACCCTCCACCTCCACTCTGATTGTCTCCCTCGTCAACACCACCACAGAAGAAGAAGGACACCGATGCACCTGGAAGCCGGCTGGACAACCGCCGTTAAAAAAGCAGAAGAACAACAAAAGGATTGTTTCACCTTTTCTTTTTAAAATCTGTTTTATTGTTTATCTGTTGGAGATTTTTGGTACTTTTATGATTTTATTTTTGTTTAAACTGAATTATTTTAACGTGAAGCACTTTGTGGGAATTTTATAAAGTGTTTTGAACAAAGTTGTATTATTAATATTACCAGGTCATCTGCAGGTGATGATGATGATGATGATGATGTCAATGGTTTTGGACACAGTTCTAGACTGGATCTGGACTTGGTTTTATACAGGTTCTGGACTTGGTTTCATACTGGTTCTGGACTTGGTTTCATACTGGTTCTGGACTTGGTTTCATACTGGTTCTGGACTTGGTTTTATACAGGTTCTGGACTTGGTTTCATACTGGTTCTGGACTTGGTTTCATACTGGTTCTGGACTGGTTCTGGACTTGTGCCACCTGTTCCTATCTTTAAACATCAGCTAGTTCACCTTGTATATAATATATATATATATTATATATACTGTACTGTATATACTGTGCATTTTATATTTTTACTGCTATTTTATTGCTTTTCTATTATTCTATTATTATCTTATTGCTTCTGTATGCTGCTGTAGCGAAAACATTTCCCCTCGGGGATTAATAAAGTAACTACCTGACCTAACCTAACCTGACCTAACCTGACCTGACCTAACCTAACCTAACCTGACCTAACCTACCTAACCTACCTAACCTAACCTGACCTAACCTAATCTAACCTGACCTAACCTACCTAACCTAACCTAACCTGACCTGACCTAATCTAACCTGACCTAACCTAACCTACCTAACCTGACCTAACCTGACCTAATCTAACCTAACCTACCTAACCTGACCTAACCTACCTAACCTAACCTACCTAACCTAACCTACCTAACCTAACCTTAAGACCTGGAGGAAGGATTCCTGACTGAATCATCAGTTCTAACAACAATTACAATGACTTAACTTTACATAAATGAATTTACACACAGATCCTTGTGTCCTCAAAACTACACAAAGACCAACACGTGTGTGTGTGTGTGTGTGTGTGTGTGTGTGTGTGTGTGTGTGTGTGTGTGTGTGTGTGTGTGTGTGTGTGTGTATGTGGCCGCTGGGAGTCCATTAAGTGTTTCACAGCTTTAAACGTTATATGAGGAAGGCTGGAGGGCGCAGGACTGACGGCAGAGCTGTCATTCAAGCTTATCGTCACGGCAACACACACACACACACACACACACACACACACACACACACACACACACACACACAGAATGACAGCTGTCAGTCTCAGCATCTCACTATGTGTGTTTGTTTGGTCCTGATAAGGTAATACTGCCACTTTAACACGCACACACACACACACACACACACACACACACACACACACACACACACACACACAGACAGAGTTAGGGCAGCATTAGCGGTCTGGCAGGAGGATCAATGGGAAACAAATGATAGGCCCCCTCGCAGAGCTCCACACTGGGGCCTCCTGAGCCCCAGCGTGGAGCTGCTCTGACCACTGACCCGTGCTGACTCCAGAGTTGGCGATGACGGTGGCGTCGGTCCACTGGTCGGCGCTGGACACGGAGTAGGAGCGCTGGTGCATCCCCTCCAGGCCGCGGCTGTTGAAGGACACCAGGCTGACGCCGCTCGCCATCTGAGACACCGACGAGCTGCTGGTCACCTGACCTGAGAGAGAGAGAGGCAGGAAGTCTGAGCCTGAGAGGAGGGGGGACACCATCATCATCATCATCATCATCATCATCATCAGTCTGTTCCAGGATGTCACACCAGTCTGACTACTTACAGTCCAGAGCTGTCAGTCATTATCAGACAAAAAATGAACAGTTTCAAACTTTATTTAAATCACTGGAATCAAAAATATGACGGGTCACCGACGTAGGTCCGATAAATCAGCGCTGGACCTGATTTCAGAATTTATGTCACACTGGGTTTGGACCAATTTTATACGAGTTTAAGACTTAAGCTGGTTCTGGACTGATGTTGGACTGGTATTAAAATGGTTTTAGACTTGATTTGGACCTGGCTCTGGACTAGATTTAGACCTGGTTGTGGACTAGATTTAGACCTGGTTGTGGACTAGATTTAGACCTGGTTCTGGACTAGATTTGGACCTGGTTGTGGACTAGATTTGGACCTGGTTGTGGACTAGATTTAGACCTGGTTGTGGACTAGATTTAGACCTGGTTCTGGACTAGATTTGGACCTGGTTCTGGACTAGATTTAGACCTGGTTGTGGACTAGATTTAGACCTGGTTGTGGACTAGATTTAGACCTGGTTCTGGACTAGATTTGGACCTGGTTCTGGACTAGATTTGGACCTGGTTGTGGACTAGATTTAGACCTGGTTCTGGACTAGATTTGGACCTGGTTCTGGACTAGATTTGGACCTGGTTCTGACCGTGTGTCGATTGATTTCCGTCTGTAAACATGCATCTTTTGAGTGCAGTGATGGAACATGGCTTCCTGTCGGGTCGGGTCGTCCTCGGTCTCTCAGAACTCGGACTCCTTTCTGAACCCAGAACGTCTCGTGTTCTGATTCTGATCATTCGGACCCGACGACATGCTGTCGGTTCCCTGTCGGGTCGGGTCGGTGTTTCTGTGCTGGATTTGAGGAGCGCTGGTCGTATAAAACCCAGAATCACAGGGGAACCATAAAAGGCAGCGGCCCGGTCCGAGCTGGCTGCTTAAATCAAACGGTGGGTTTCTGCTCGGTCCAGCACCCCCCTCCCCCTCCCCCCCAGCTCTCTCATTACAGCTCATTTCTTGGAGCCGGCTGAGTGCAGCTCGGCTCTGATTGCATTAATATTCATGACGATAATTAGTACACGAGTACGGCTCGCTGAATATTCATGCTATTAGCTCGGCCTGCTGGATCCACACGCGTGTGTTTGATTTTATGCGTGTGCGCTCCCCTCCTTTTGTTTTACGACGTCTTCCTCCAGGTGATGAGGAGCGCTTTGTGTGTTTCAAGGCTGAACTCCTGTTTTTTTTTATTAGCGCCGAGTCTCTTCTTCCAGTCG
Organism: Embiotoca jacksoni; assembly: GCF_022577435.1. NCBI lineage: Eukaryota > Metazoa > Chordata > Actinopteri > Embiotocidae > Embiotoca > Embiotoca jacksoni. The sequence goes on along the minus strand of NW_027185382.1, from coordinate 5,325,711 downwards.
AGCTTTATTGATTCAGGACGGACGGACGGCGCTCGTGTTTACGACTGAAGAACAAGAGCAGCGATTAGCGGCACAATTACAACGTAACTGGACTCATGAGGGACATCAGACAGGAAGTGGTTCTGTTGGTGCTGCCTGGTCGCTTCATTTTTATATTATACAGAATCAAATATTCATTTTGTCACCTGGTCTGATGGGAGACTGTCTTTAGTTTCTTCCTGCAGGTTGAGGAAGTTAAATTTAAGACATTTGAGCACCAGATTCAATCACTTCAATCTGATCTATTAGTGGATTGTTTGATTAATAATCGATTATTCATCCATCATCTGATGTTTAATGTTTTTAAAACGGGACACTTTGTTCCTTCTTCTGACGACGTTAACGACGTTCTGATGGTGTCAAACTACAACAACTCATCATTCAATACAACCTGGATGAACACCATCGAAAATAGCACTAATTCATTCATTTATATTTATTGAATTCAGTTCACTTTTCAATCATAATATGTGATTTCAGATTATCAAAGAGAGAAACCACAAAAACATTCAATAATGAACTACTAGTGTCATATTTCCAAATATTTAAGATGCTTTAAGGTCTTTTGTTGTTTTTAGAAGCTGAAATCTAAATGTTTTAAGAGTTTATGTTTGTTTTTGTTGTAAAATCTCACTGCTGATGTTTAAATCTTTCTTGTCTGGACTTTGATCTGAACACATCAGATTTTTATAGGTGATGACATCACGACTCGGAGCTCCTCCCCTCCGAGGCTCCTCCCCTCCTCACCTGGAGTCTGTCCGAGCTGCAGGCTGCTCATGTCCTTGGTCAGCCCGTTGGTTTTGGGACTCGGCACGGCGGCGCAGGTGGAGACGGCGCGCGGCGGCCTCTTCCCCGGCACCTTCACCGTGGTCCGCAGCAGGTCGATCTCCTTCCCGTGGACGTTCTGCATGTAGTCCTGAGGGACGAGGCGCCAAACAGGAAGTTCACTCAACATGTTCCACTTCCTGTCAGCTGCAGGTTTAATAACGAGGGAATAAAGACCAGGAGGTGTTTCTGCATTCAGACGACATCACTTCCTGTTGACCAACTGCTTTTAAAGTAAAAACAATCGAGTATAAAGCAGCAGACAGCGAGCGGAGGATGATGTCGTGTGTGTGTGTGTGTGTGTGTGTGTGTGTGTGTGTGTGTGTGTGTGTGTGTGTGTGTGTGTGTGTGTGTGACCTCATGAACATGAGTGGATCATCGTGATAATAAAGCTGTTAATCCCTGAGTTCTACAATGGAGACAAAGACGCACTAATCCCTTAAAGCGGCGCTGAAGTGGACAAACACTCCGCCTCTGATTGGCTCCGCCCGCTCGCCGACTCGCCCCGAACACGAGCGGCCGCCGCCGCCGGGCGCCTCGACGCCCCCCGACGAAGACGAGCTCCCTCTCCGGATCAGAGGTGTTAATGACTGACGAGAGGTGCTTGTTAAATCCAACCCTCCGCCCCTCTGAGGAGGGTGGAGAGGAGCCGGGCATCGTGGGGGGTCGGCCTCCTCTTCAGTACGATGGAGACGAGGAGCGGCGAAGCTCACGCGGGGACAGATCAGAGGAGTCTTCGGGTCGTTACCGTGGAGACGACGAAGTTTCAGAGGGAGACAGGAAGTCCAGATAATAACTGATAAACTAATATTTATGGTGTTATTCTGCAGCAGGCGCGCACACACACACACACACACACACACACACACACACACACACACACACACACACACACACACACACACACACACACAGGGTCTCTCGCAGCGTTTCCCGCCTCCCTCTGGCAGCTCGGCTGACAAAAGGCCAATTCAAAGCCAAGTGCTCTCGACGGCGTCTTAACAAGCCACTGGAGAGCCCTCGAGCCAGGGGCCCGCTGGGTACACACACACACACACACACACACACACACACACACACACACACACACACACACACACACTCCCCTCCGACAGATTGACCGAGGTAATTGAGTCTCCATTTGCATGTGCGAGCTTTCATCATCGGCCCGATCGTCCACAGCTCACAGCGGCGTCCAGGACGGATGTGTGTATCGACCAAACGCACCGACAGCAGGTGGTGACGAGTGTGTGTGTTCCTGTTGTGTTAAAGAGTGTGTGTGTGTGTGTGTTCCTGTTGTGTTAAAGAGAGTGTGTGTTCCTGTTGTGTTAAAGAGAGTGTGTGTGTTCCTGTTGTGTTAAAGAGTGTGTGTGTGTGTGTGTTCCTGTTGTGTTAAAGTGTGTGTGTGTTCCTGTTGTGTTAAAGTGTGTGTGTGTTCCTGTTGTGTTAAAGTGTGTGTGTGTGTTCCTGTTGTGTTAAAGTGTGTGTGTGTTCCTGTTGTGTTAAAGTGTGTGTGTGTTCCTGTTGTGTTAAAGAGTGTGTGTTCCTGTTGTGTTAAAGTGTGTGTGTGTTCCTGTTGTGTTAAAGTGTGTGTGTGTTCCTGTTGTGTTAAAGTGTGTGTGTGTTCCTGTTGTGTTAAAGTGTGTGTGTGTTCCTGTTGTGTTAAAGTGTGTGTGTGTTCCTGTTGTGTTAAAGAGTGTGTGTTCCTGTTGTGTTAAAGTGTGTGTGTGTTCCTGTTGTGTTAAAGTGTGTGTGTGTTCCTGTTGTGTTAAAGTGTGTGTGTGTTCCTGTTGTGTTAAAGTGTGTGTGTGTTAAAAGGACGCATAAGCGGCGTCGTGAGAGTGAAAAATGCAGCCTGAACAGAGCTGATGCTGCTGACGCTGAGGGAAACATGAATCCATAAAGAGCTCGTCCACAACGCGATCGATGGACGCCGAGACGACAGCAGATAAAAGAGGAGAAGAAGAAGCAGCTCTACGGACGTACAATAAACAGGGAGAAGAGGAGCTGAGATGGATGAAGAGACAGTGGAGGGATTTTATTTATGAGGGAGGACGACAGGTTCAGAAAACCAGTCTGAACCAAAGTACAGAACCACCTCCAAAACCAGTCTGAACCAAAGTACAGAACCACCTCCAAAACCAGTCTGAACTGGTTTAAAGACCACGTCTGAAATCATTCTCCAATCAGTCTAAAAAACAGTCTAACCGATAAGACCAAAAAGACAAGTTGGAACCCAGTCTAAACCCAGTCTAAACCTCAGTCTAAACTCAGTCTAAACCTCAGTCTAAACTCAGTCTAAACCCAGTCTAAACCTCAGTCTAAACCTCAGTCTAAACCCAGTCTAAACCTCAGTCTAAACCCAGTCTAAACCTCAGTCTAAACCTCAGTCTAAACCTCAGTCTAAACCCAGTCTAAACCTCAGTCTAAACCTCAGTCTAAACTCAGTCTAAACCCAGTCTAAACCTCAGTCTAAACCTCAGTCTAAACCCAGTCTAAACCTCAGTCTAAACTCAGTCTAAACCCAGTCTAAACCTCAGTCTAAACCTCAGTCTAAACCCAGTCTAAACCTCAGTCTAAACCTCAGTCTAAACCTCAGTCTAAACCTCAGTCCAAAACCTGTCTAAACCTCAGTCTAAACCTCAGTCTAAACTCAGTCTAAACCTCAGTCCAAAACCTGTCTAAACCTCAGTCTAAACCCAGTCTAAACCCAGTCCAAAACCTGTCTAAACCTCAGTCTAAACCTCAGTCTAAAACCAGTCTGAACCCAGTCAGAGGGTGTTTGGAGGGTGGGGGTGGGTGGGGGCGGGTGGGGGTCACGCCGGCGTGTCTTCATCCCTTCAGAAGCGTTTGTAGGCCGTGTGTGCGCGATGATTTCCGCCTGCAGCGTTCATAACAAGCTCTCTGCTCAGTCACACCGACACAAGAGACCATTAATTACTCTCTCGCCTGTTTTTGGCCCGATCTTCTTCTCTTTAGACGAGACTTTTCTTGCCAATTAGGTGGCATCTATTGCCTTCCACTTAATTAGTGGCATTAATGTGATTTCTTTGCACATAGTCGGGCAATTAGCGGCGCTGATTGAGTTTCATTCGATTAGCCTCCGCAAACACGCTAATTGACGCCCGAGCTGCAGATGCAACACGCTCAGGAAAACCTGGCTTTTTGGTGCTGCAGGGGGTTTGTGTGTGTGTGTGTGTGTGTGTGTGTGTGTGTGTGTGTGTGTGTGTGTGTGTGTGTGTGTGTGTGTGTGTGTGTGTTTATGCACGAGTGTGTGCTGATGTGTTAAGTGATGAGTTTTAACACTAATTTACTGCATCAGCTGCTCTAATCGCTGACGGACGTGTGCAGTTTGGTGAAGTGTGGCTGCGTCTCCGGCAGCAGCGGCAGCTCCACAGGGAACCGAACCCTCGACCGCCGGCTGCAGGACTGCCTTGCTCAGAGCCACCGAGCACACAGGCGCTGGGACTTCAACGTACAACCCAGGAAGTGTGGTGACATCATCAAATGTCTCATTTCTTTTTCTGATTTCACGTTTAAAGTCGATAGAAAAGCAGAAAAATCATCAGACGACTTTAGTTTGATGATCAATTAATCACCGAAGTCGTTTCTCAAAACAAATGACATTTTCTGATTTTCTTTTTGTGTTTGTCCAGAACCAGTTTAAACCCAAGTCCAAAACCAGTCGAGATGTTTTATTACAAATGTATTTGAACAAAAAGCAGAAATATTTCCATATTTTAGTAATGAAGTTATTTGGTGACTCTGAGGGTCGAAAAAATTATATTTCTAACAGTCGGACTGAACTCCTGGAACAGAAACAACAAACGAGCATCGATAACGGTCCCCGAACTCCTTCAGTCCTTCATCTCTTCATCATCTCTTCTTCATCTCATCATCTCACCAATCACATTCTAATTCACATTTATAATTTCAGACCAAACCACAAAAATGAGCAGACATTTTCTTCCTAAAAACTTAATTACTCGAAAGATATGAATACACATCGAATCAGACTGTGTGTGTGTGTGTGTGTGTGTGTGTGTGTGTGTGTGTGTGTGTGTGTGTGTGTGTGTGTGTGTGGTCATAAAGCAGTGTTGGGGGCAGGATATTGTGCCAACAGGGCAGCGAGCCGGGGCAATTAGCAGAGACATTACAGCTGATATTCACATCATCAGCAGCGACGTGGGCAAACAGATGACGAGTCCTAATTAATACACAAGCCATCAACACAGAGTGTGTGTGTGTGTGTGTGTGTGTGTGTGTGTGTGTGTGTCTGTGTGTGTGTGTGTGTGTGTGTGTGTGTGTGTGTGTGTGTGTTTGAGGAACACAGACAGAAACACACACAGAGACAGAGGAGGGAGATGAAGAGCAGCAGCTAGATGGAGGTCAGTGCAGCCTGGCAGAGCTGCAGTCTAACAAGCAATCTGTGTGTGTGTGTGTGTGTGTGTGTGTGTGTGTGTGTGTGTGTGTGTGTGTGTGTGTGTGTGGTGTGTGTGCGTCTTACATGCAGGCTGGGGTGGTAGGTGAGCAGCCCGTTGTCACACAGCGTCACGTACTTCTTCTTCCACTCCTTGTTGAGGGATTTCCCGCTCCTCTTCAGCAGCATGCCCTGCAGGACGTTCAACACACACCGTCACACACGTGGTTCTGACGACATTTAATGACCGCAGAGCTGCTGAACGCTCTTCATCGTTTGATATCCTCCAAACAGCTTCATCGATATCTCCCCCCGTCGCCCCCCCCCCCACACAGGAACCAGGACATCTGACTTCATTCATCATTCTCAGATCTGAAGTCAAGAAAATACTCCAAAAATATTAAAAGTAGAAAAACCTCTAATACGGACTGTCAACATTCTCCAATCAGTTCTTCAGGACGTCCTGAGGGCCGTTAGCTCTGTTACCCTCGGTCAGCTGTTTTTTAAGCTAAATTAGCTGTTTGTTACTATTGTTGGTTAGTTTCATCTGTCCCTCGTTGTCCTTCCCTCCCTGCTGTATTCAGTGTGCGTACTCTTCTTCTTCTTCCCTCTTTGTCACTTTCTTTCAGTTTCCTGTCTGTTGCTGCGTCTTTTGAAACCCATAAAACACAAACCACCTGACCTGTGGCGCCATGGCAACAAAGGTTCTCCATCACGCCCGCTCACGGCGCCTTAAAAACCTCCCTCACACGGACTTTACACCCTTTAGGATTTCTGTTCTGAAAGATTTGGTCGTTCAGCTGCTGTCAGGTGGAGTTAGATTACGGATCTGTGAATTCATCTTCTGGACGAACACGTTTCCCTCAGACAGTGAACGCACCGCGTATTTAACAGGAATCAGAAGTGCGTCGATGTTCATGTGTCCAGAGTCTCCGAACAACACGCCTCTCTCTCCTACGCACATCAGCCGCGGCTGGCCGAGCGAGCGCCCGCCCACACTTCATTAGGAGAGAGAGGGAAGGTCGAGGGGGAGGCGTGGGGGGAGCGGAGGGGGAGGGGGGGGGGGGGGGGGACTGTCCGCTGATTAGCAATTACAGCGACGCTGCCACGCGTGTCACTTCACTGGACCTCGGCAACATTAACACTCCGACAGAGGATATTAATAGAGTCCAGCCGTGAAGGCAGGGAGGGGGGAGGCACCACCGAGGAGGAGGAGGAGGAGGGGAGCGGGGGGGGGGGGGGGGGGGGTGATGGACAGAAGCCGGCTCTCCGCTCAGCTTTCATTAAGGCGGCGGCGGCCGGGGGTCGCCCCCTCGCCGCCAGCCACCGCACTCTCGCTGTAATCAGCGGTGACACGACGCCACGAGGAGAAGCTTCAGCGTGACGGAGACGAGGGTGGAGCGCAGGCGGCGGGCCGGAGACGAGGACGCCGCGCCACCAAGGGGAGTCCAACATGTCCTCACACAGGAAGTGACTACGGAGGACGAAATAAAAGCTCTAAATGGACTGGAAGTGTAATTTAGAGGACTTTTATTTTGGCAGGGATAAGAGACACTCTGCTGTCCTACTGTTGTTACAGACAGTGAACTCACCACCACTAATTTCAGCTCGTTTAATGAGGAAGAGAAACAAAGCCGTGCGTGTGTGTGTGTGTGCGCGTGTGTGTGTGTGTGTGTGCGTGTGTGTGTGTGCGTGTGTGTGTGTGTGTGTGTGTGTGTGTGTGTGTGTGTGTGTGTGTGTGTGCTTCCCCACGGTGACTTGAACACATCCTGACCAGCTTCCTGCTGCCGGCAGCTGTGCAGCTGTCAGAGCAGCTGATCGTCCGTCACTTCCTGTTAGTGAGACGAGTGTTTACGGTCGTCAATTAACGCTCTTCAACTTATCAATTCTCATCAATCAGAGACGATCAGAAATAAACACACGGTTGAGCTCTTCTTCTCCATCATGTGTTTTAATAAACTGTAATTAGGTTTAAATTAAAATGATGACTGAACAATCAGAAAACAATATTAATTGTTTCCTTCGTGTCTTCATAAAAACTAAAACGTTAGTTTGACTCTTCTGTCCGTTTGCACTCTTGTATTTCATTTTAGACGCTTTTATTTTGAAAAGCTTTTGTTTCTGTCACGTGATATAAAAACTGGACGTACGAGAAACCAGCCAGCGTTACGGGATGAGCGGAGGCCGAAGGAAACCGAGGGGGAACCAAGGTTTCTGGGTGGTTTGTGGGGAGCGAGACGTCAGCGGACTCATCCGTCCTCAGGTGGATATCTTTCATTGTCCACCTCCTCGGGCCGCTGACACACACACTGTGATTGTACCGTCAGGACGGGGGAGGGGAGGAGGAGGGGGGAGGGGGGGGGAGGTAACGAGTGGAGATAAATACGTTGATGAGGAAGTCTCGGTGCTCAGGAAAGGTCGTCCGCTCGGAGGGAGGCGGGATGAGGTCATTCGTTAGACGTCCCAGAACGTCCGAAGGCGTCGGGAGGTTGAAGGAGGAGAACGCGAGGAGTCCGTGTTGTGTTCAGGTGCGACCGGGAGAGGGAGACAGGTGAGATGTACGTCCCTGAACGTCCCCGGGACACGCGGAGACACTTCCTGCCGCGGTGAGGGATGGCGGCGGCGTGCTCGGGGAAAGGTCGGCCGCCCCGCTCGGGGGACGCCGAGCGATGAAGTCATTCGTTAGACGAGGCGTCGGGAAGCGCTCTCGTACCTGCGGGCGTCTGATTAAAGACGGCAGCTGTCAGGACGGAGGACGGAGACGTGGACGGACCTGGACAGGAAGTGAGATCTTTTGTGCGTCTCTGAGGAGGAGAGATAAGTAATCTGCTCCCTCATCGCTCCATCACCCCCCCATTCATCCACACAATGGTCTCTCCCTGCTCGGGGCTGACAGCGGCCCGTCCAGGAGACACGGGGGACGCCGTATCTCCCTCCAGAGGGACGCCGCCCTTTGTTCTTCCAGCAGGAGGCGAAATTAGAGGTGTCACCCCCCCGACCCCCCCGAACCCCCGAACCCCCGAACACACCTCCTGTATCACGGTGGCCCGATCTGATCCGGCCTGAGCGGGTCATCCATCATCCTCAGAGTCAAAGTCCCTCCTCCGATGTCCACGGAGACAAAGACAGGAAATAAAGGACTCTGCAGGTAACAATCACGACCTTTGACCTCCCGGCTGCGGTCGGAGATACGACACATTTTAAATTGATCAAACTTTAGACGGAGGAACGCGTCCGAGCGGTATTTGTTTCGAGGATCGTGTTTCCGTTCGTTCGGCGTCGTCTCGTCGAAACGAACAATCCGGAAAGATCGAAGACACAAACGGCGTCGGCCTCCGCGACAAGGACGGCGAAGGGCGAGCCCGGGGGAGCAGACCAGATCAAATAAAACACCACCGAAGAAGACGGGGCCGCAGAGCAGCTGATTTATCTGCTAAGAGTTCTGGGTAATTAATTAGAAACTCAATTATCCAAACCTTACTTCAGCAGTCTCAATTCATTAGTGGATAAAGAAGCTCGGAGAGAGGCGGGAAGGAGGAAGCACGACTCCTCTTCCTCACAGACCCTCAGGTCACCGCCGCCGTCCACCACACACACACACACACACACACACACACACACACACACCCGATACACACACACCCCGATACACACACACACACACACACACACACACACACACACACACCCCGATACACACACACACACACTCACGCACACACACACACACACGCACACACACGCACACACACACACACACACACGCACACACACACGCACACCCCGATACACACACACACACACACACTCACGCACACACACACACGCACACTCACACGCACACACACATGTACACGCACACACTCACACACACACACCAACATGGCGGCCGCGGGGATTCTCCCGGCGAGCTCGCTGCCAAACAAAGCGTCTCCGTGGAGACGGGTGTAATGAGCGCCGTCTAAAAGCGCTCTTTGATTGACGCCTGTGTTCCTTGTTTTAATTATTTCTCAAACTAAAAAGGAAGAGATGGCCCTCCACCCCCCTCCCCCCCCCCTCTCTCTCCTCCCCCCCGAAAAATCTCATTTCCAGGGGTTAGTGTGCATGACAAAAATGTCATCATGGCCAAAATGGCTCGGAGCGGTGACAACCTTTCCCAGGGAAATGATATTTTTCCAATCGGGCGGAAGGCGGATCATGTCGCCCTCGTTAAAGCCTTGATAGCAGGTCTTTAATATTCACCGTCTTAATTAGGGCTGCAGTTAATTTCATTAAATTCTTTGGCTGCTAAATGAAGCAGATTATGAGACATCTTTTATTGCGAAGCGTGAAATTACAGCCTGCCCGCTGCCAATGGCGGCGCCACGCTAATGAATTACAGGGTAAATAACACCCGAATTAACCATCCAATTTAACTCTTACAAAGCGCCCGGCGCCGAGGGGGGACGAGTGGACTTGTCAAAACCACCCGGCCCCGCGAGAGGCAATTACAAGCACGACACTAATCAGCTCCTCGTCGGAGGAGACGCGGCCTCCGGACCTCCGAGACACTGGAGGTCGTCGCTGGAGGTCAGAGGTCGCCGGGTTCTGACGGGTCCGGTACGGACCGCAGACTTTAAACGGGGCGGAGAACCGAGCGGGTTCTTCCTCCGGAGCGGTTCGGTTCTTTACAAAAGGTTCCGTCTCCTCTAACAAGCGGAACGACACGAGTTCAGCAGCTCCTCAGAAACTCGCTCACATTAAATCTAGACGCCGTCAATTCTTGCCGTGTCGGCGGATCTGTCAAACCGGGCCGGTAGAAACCCGGCAGACTTCAGCTGTCGTGTCCCTGTTGTCCCAGGATGTCACACGAGGCCCGTCGGTCGTTCCCGACCTTCATATCCGGGTCGACACCAAACTCTGTTCGGATCAGGCCGACGCCGTTTCTGGTTTTACGTTCTGAAACCGGGTCGACTGCGTCGGTTTGAGTGATTCCCCGTCAGCTCGGTCCGTTTCAGACATGGCTTTTATTTTGAAAGGTGACTTTACGGCGCTTCGCTTCCAGCGGAGGTTTCTGAGGAGGGAATAAGAACTCTTCCACGGACAAGACGTCTCCTCTGCGGAGGAAGCCGCCTCCTCTCGGGTCGGGCGGCTCCGGGAAGTGAATTTGTCAGATTGTTGGTTTTCAAAGCTCCTCGTCCGCCGGCTGACGGAGACGTCGGTTATTACGGGCTGATGAGCAGAAGGGGGAGGAGCCTCTGGAAACCAGGCTGGACTCACTTCAACAAAGAAGAGCTCCGACCGCTTCCTCAACATGTTTCACTACAGTCTGGATTTACAGTCTGCGTCAGGGGCCCTGAACGCACCGCGCTGACATCCGTCTGCTGTTACCGAGTTCCTGATTTCATTCTCGATCCATCAATAATTGATTGATTGATTTTATTTAAAGATAAAAATTACTCGTTTTCTTTGTCCTGTGAGAAAATAAACTGAATATGTGTGTGTTTGTAATTGTGTCAGAGTGTGTGTGTGTGTGTGTGTTTGTAATTGTTTCAGAGTGTGTGTGTGTGTGTGTGTGTGTGTGTTTGTAATTGTGTCAGAGTGTGTGTGTGTGTGTGTTTGTAATTGTGTCAGAGTGTGTGTGTGTGTGTGTTTGTAATTGTGTCAGAGTGTGTGTGTGTGTGTGTTTGTAATTGTGTCAGAGTGTGTGTGTGTGTGTGTTTGTAATTGTGTCAGAGTGTGTGTGTGTTTGTAATTGTGTCAGAGTGTGTGTGTGTGTGTGTTTGTAATTGTGTCAGAGTGTGTGTGTGTGTGTGTGTGTTTGTAATTGTGTCAGAGTGTGTGTGTGTGTGTGTTTGTAATTGTGTCAGAGTGTGTGTGTGTGTGTGTTTGTAATTGTGTCAGAGTGTGTGTGTGTGTGTGTGTTTGTAATTGTGTCAGAGTGTGTGTGTGTGTGTTTGTAATTGTGTCAGAGTCTGTGTGTGTGTGTGTGTTTGTAATTGTGTCAGAGTGTGTGTGTGTGTGTTTGTAATTGTGTCAGAGTGTGTGTGTGTGTGTGTTTGTAATTGTGTCAGAGTGTGTGTGTGTGTGTTTGTAATTGTGTCAGAGCGTGTGTGTGTGTGTGTTTGTAATTGTGTCAGAGTGTGTGTGTGTGTGTGTTTGTAACTGTGTCAGAGTGTGTGTGTGTGTGTGTTTGTAACTGTGTCAGAGTGTGTGTGTGTGTGTGTTTGTAATTGTGTCAGAGTGTGTGTGTTTTTAACGAGCGGTGGACTCTCTTAACGAGGGCGTTCCTGTTTAAGAGCAGGAGAGCTGAACCACCGTCACCTCGAGAGTTGAGCAGAGAGACTAATGAGCAACAAGTGGACAACACACACACACCAACACACACCAACACACACCAACACACACCAACACACACACACATCCAAGAGTCCCGCCCACACCGTTTGATTGACAGCTGATTTCCCGCAGCGTTCTGTGACTTAAGTCATAACTTGAGTTGTCGTCGTTTTGAACATGAATATTATTGTAATTAGAGCGTTTCGTGTGTGTAAACATCTTTAAATAGAAACACAGAGAAGCAGCACACGCGTGTTCTCAGCCGATTGATCATGGAGTTCTAGATGTCGGCTGGAGTTCGTGTTGGGAGGCGGAAAGGTGCCGAAGAGCGTCGGACCAGCGTCTCATTAGGAACAAGTGTGAACGCTAATGGGAGGACACACACACACACACACACACACACACACACACACACACACACACACACACACAGTAAAATAATGGAGTGCAAATGGAGCGTTAATGGGGAAAAGGTAGTCAAACCTTGAATGTGAAGTGCAGCCTCTCCTTGGACACACACACACACACACACACACACACACACACACACACACACACACACACACAGTGTAATGAGGGAGCGGGTCTGAGACGAGGCGAGCGCGACCACAATTCAAATCAATTAAAGTCCACTTCTTTCAAAAAAAGAAAAACACGACAGGAGGCGGGGCTTTACTCTGCTCCGGGAGGGGGCGGGGCATGCTGAGGTTAAGTGTCGGGCTTCATTAGCATGAACGTGACGAGCCGGTTTTGGATAATAGGTACTGGAGCGTATTTGATAATCATCTGCTGCTTCAGGACACGACGTGTGATCCGACAACTTTTCTGCGTCACAGTTCATTAATGAATTCATCAATTTGTCTGTTTAATGTCGGATCGATCAGTTGAGTTTTAAATGCTGCAGGAAATAAATTCTACGCTATTTATCTTTATTGTTCCAAAAACTGCCCGTTAGATGTAAAATAATATAAACCATCACTCAGACCTGCTTCATTTGGTCGCTTGATTATCAGAAGCTATGAAGGAACAAGGCATGCTGGGAAATGCTCATTTGTTTGTCGAGATGAAAATAGACGTGTTTTATACAAAGTGCAGCGGTGCATTTGATATAAAAACATTTTTTCAGAAGGACGTCACGGAACATTCCCACGTCACTTGAACGCAGCACAGACCACAGTAAAATATGAAATAAGACGAGGTTCTCCGGGAGGAAACAGATGTTCGTCTGAAATGAAATGTGCCCCGTTGCCGCGGCGCTTCCTTTGAGATGACTAACGACATAACGAGGAGTCTTCCTGGCACGGCGGCGGCCTGCTGAGCTGCACCGCTGCATTAGCACCACAGAAGAAGAAGAAGGAGACGACGGTGCGTTTGAAGCCGCTGGGAGCCGGAGAGGGATTTTCACACGTTCGGCAGCAATTACGGTGGTCTCCACGGCGACGGCTCGGCGGGTCCTCTCTTAAACGCCGACCCCGAACACAAACAGCAGCACCCCCCCCCCCCCCCGTTCTCCCCCCGCCTCGGTGCGTCTGGGCGTCGCTCGCCCTCGTCACAGATGCCATTTGTTCATTAGGAGATTACAAACGAGGCCGCGGCGGCGACTCGAGAGGCCGTGATTAGAGCTCACTAATTGCCTGATTTGGAGCCCCCCCACCCCCCCGCCCCCCCTCACCCTCCTCCGACACGAGGGGCGCTTGTTTGCCACAAATTAAGAGCTAGTTCAGGTGCTGCGCTCTTCGTCGCGGCGGGGATCGGTGCGAGCTCCTCTTCCTCTTTCATTCCTCTGAAAACGCTGCAAATCAAGCAGCTCGGGAGGCAGCGGAGAGACGGAGGAGAGGACGCGTCTTTGAAGGGAGAAGAGAGGCATGAAGTGGACGAACAGAGAGAGGGCGGGAGCGGCGGAGGAATCCCTTCCCTCTCCTTCTCCTAATGATCCGGTTGGAGGACCCGGGAGAGCCCGGCGCTCTAATTGATGTCAAGTGTGTGATTTCACTGTTAATCAAGGCCGAGGCTTCAAACGCGCCGAGAACAGACAGGAAGTCTCACCTGTTTGATGGGGATGGCTCGCCCGCTGCCGATGCTGTCCGCCCGAGCCTCCAGGCCTTTCTTGTCCTTGTCCGTCTCGCTCGCCTTCCTCGACTGCGAAGACCAGAAATGGAGACGTTACCGTCGGCAACAAAAACCAACACGTGTCGGAGAGGAAGTCGTCACCTGCGTCGACCACCTGCTGCAAGACAGTCTGGAGGATCGAGTCCACTCACTCACATCGTCTGTTAGCAACGACCCGCCACAACATTCACTTCACCTGAAATAACGCTTCACAAAACAACCATCTGATAATCCACGAGCTTCATCGTGCAACAGGAAGTAAAGCTCCTCCACGCCAGCCCTCCCTCCCTCCCTCCCGATGTGTGGGACGACTCACGGTGAACAGGTTGGACCGCCGCTTGGACTGCTTGCGGACGGGCGTCGGCGTGTTGGTCGTCTGCGGGACGTCGATGCGGAGCTCCTTCTGGCTGGTGGACGGCGTGGACGGCACCGAAGACGAGTAGTCGCTCAGACTGCCGCCGCCGTTACTCGTCTGGAGGGGCGGAGCCAAGGCGGGAAGGGAGACAGGAGACAAACAGGAGACAGACAGGAGACAGGAGACAAAGAGATCAAACATCATGTGAGCTTCAGTAAAATCCTACAAAGTTTAGATGCGACTCGTTTTGTGAAAGTAACGTCTCTCGTGTTTCTAAACAGTTGGACGTCTCCTTGGCGACGTCTCCTTGGCGACGTCTCCTTGGTGACGTCTCCTTGGCGACGTCTCCTTGGCGATGGGCACTCGGCAGTAATCGGAGGAGCTGAAGATGCACAGAGGGAAGATAAACGGGGCTCTCGGGGGACGCCCGGCTGACCGATGGCTTTTTAATGACAAATCGATGGAGGAGTGACGGATGAGGACCGAAGAGCTCCAGACGCTGACGGAGGAACGTCTTTTAGCTTCTTCGAGCTTTTCCAGAGCTTTCAGCTGCATCTCTCGGTCTTCCAGCTGCAGTAGCTCATCTTCTATCAACTTCTGGGCAGTATTATGACTCAATTTCCATACGCTCACCTTTTAAATAGATATTTTCAGCATGGTCTGTGTCCACCTGATCAACATCTCTTTTAGCTCCATGTTTGGTCTCCTCCACCTCCTTGGTTAAATATCTGCATCTTTAGCTGCTAAATGTTCAAATCGGAATAAAACTGTGGTTCAGTTTCGATTGAAACTAACGACACTACGAGGTCCGTTCATCAGCTGAGCTCTCGATCACGTCACATGATCTTCACCCGGCCAAGAGCTGCGTCTCCAAATTTCAACATAGACGTCAATTAAAATGATTTCAAAATGAATTCGCCAAACAGACAGAATGTGTTTTACTGACGTTGTGGGGACTTGTCGTCTTTTTGGGGACAAATTGGATTAAATTGTTGTGTGTGTGTGTGTGTGTGTGTGTGTGTGTGTGTGTGTGTGTGTGAGACCTCTGACCTGGCTGATGTGGACGGCCGACACTTGCGTGGAGCAGACGGACGAGTGACTCGGCGAGTTGGGCAGCGACTTGCACGGCCCGATGGACAACTGCTGCTTCTTCCTGGTGGCCACGATCTTCTGAGCGACTGCACACACACACACACACACACACACACACACACACAGTGTTGTCAGGACACACCGTGAGGACAGAGACGGTCCAGCAGCACCTGAGGACACATTTGTCCCCCTCACATGTAAAAGCTGCGTCCATGTCCCGCGTCATGTTTTTTTTATTGAGCTGTAACTGCTCATTTCTTCAGTTTGCTGATTTTATGAAAGTGTGTGTGTGAAGCTGTAAAATCTCCTGGATCCGTTTTACAGTCTGAAAAAGGAATAAAAGTTGAATCAAAGTCGACATGTTTGGTTCCACTTCAGCGACCACAACTTGAGTTTCAGAATAAAGATTCCCGTTGACGTCCTGATGAGGCCGTTGGAGTTTCTACTGATGTTCTTAGTCCAGGGAGGCTAATCAATACCTAAAAAGATGATCAGGCATCCTCTCCTCTGATTGGCTCTTCATAAAGGGTGGGGGCGGAGACTTCTCATTGATTGACACAAGCCTTCGTGCTCCTGAACCTCTGATTAAAGCCAATAACGGGAGAATAAAAGCTGCATCTCGGCTTTACCGATGTCAAAGATCTGCAGTCGTTCATCTTTTCAATCGTCATGGAGACGCGTTGACCTGTCCGGCCAATCAGATCGACCCTCACAGGACAAAGCACCGGTAACAGATGCTAAATTATCTTCCTTTCATCCTGAGAAGTCGTTTTCCTGCAGACACGCGTGGATTTAAACGTACAGCAGCTGATCTTTTAAATAGAAATATTGATCGTGGAGGTTTGGAGGGATGTTTCAACCTCCATTTAATATTCTCTCTCTTAGCTCCGTGTTTGGTCTCCACCACCTCCCGAGTTAAACATCTGGATCTCTGAAGGTGTCTGTCGGCTGCTTGCTGTCCAGCTTGCGGTGTTTGTTTTTTCTAAAGGTCTTTAGCTAAAATCAGTCGTCTGCAGAGGCCGACAACGTTAAATATTCATGTTTTTTCTCATGATTTTAATTAGTTTTGCAGAAGAAAATGATGAAATGTTCGGCGTCCGACACCTTCTGGGTGATCTGGAGCTTTTTACCAAAGCAAAGGAGGACTTGGGTTCCAGTCGGTCGGTCTCAGCGGCCTCCATGAACACTTTGTTCGGAGAGATGTTGTGTCTGATGTTGGAGCGGCGACAGGACAGAGTTCAGACTTTAGTGACTCCATTATCTCTGTTCCAATAAACACCGGCAGCGTTTCATTCTCTCTCCGATGAAGCCATTGTTTTAATTGGGCTCGTTAAAGCCCCCGGCTTCGTTAACGAGGAGCCAGTCGTAAACATTTACCTGCAGGTGACACGGGGCCGAGCCAAGGGCAGCGCAGAGAGACGACATGCTTCAAGAAGACGCTCGCAACAGAACCGGGCGATGAAAGAGCGCCGACGAGACGCTGATTAGTCCGTCGCTCCGACTCCACGAAGGTGAAACTCACAACAAGTTTTTGGACTTTTGGTTTAATTGCGTCGCGATGAATCAAAAGGACAAAGATCTCCACTGATGTGCTCGTTGTTGGACAAACATGAAACTTCCACCGTCAGATATTTACGTACAGACGCCATCGGAGGTCCTTCAGGTCTCAGATTCACTCCGGAAGAAAACAATAAAGTTTCAAAATGATTAATTTGACCGTTATTAGTCCGTCGGAGCTGCAGCCATCAAACCTGCATCATAATCACTTCATTCAGCTTTTATTTGTGTGAGCAGCTAAAATGGGCTTCATAGAAATGTACAAAACAAAGTACAGTTTTAAAGGATGATTTTCATGATTGAAATGTTTCTTTGTCTTTTTTTATCATATAAAACAAATAAAAACTGCAAATTGTCACATTTTAAAAGCTGAAGTGCGTTTTATTATTTTTGCAGGAGAACTTGCGAGCGCTGACTCAGCAGATTTGTTTGGGTGTCCACGGAGAGTTGGACCTACACGTGACTCCCGGCCGGCTGTATTTTACTTTAAGTGTTAAAACAGTTATGATAAGGCCGCGCTAAATATTTAAACTGCACAGCTAATGCAATTTAACTTTAGCCATCAATCTCGGTTCTGCTCCGAGAAGCTGCCGCTCCGTCTAATGGACACGTCTCCCCTCTAATCAGATTTATGACGAGGCCGCACCGCCCGGTGACACGTGGAGGGGAGGAAGAGGAGGAGGAAGAGGAGGAAGAGGAGGGAGGCTGCAGAGCTTTTTACTTTGAACAGTGAAGCTGCAGACGAGGAGGTCGGACTCCTCAGAGCTGAAACATCTGCAGCAAAATAAACAATATCAGTTTGTGTTCGACTCAAAACGACCGAACAAACACTGATGATTGATTATTATTGATTATTATTGATCAGTGAATCTTTACATCTCTGTAAATCACATCCTGGTCCTCAGAGGATGAACTCTGCTGATTTCTGTGAACCTGCAACCTTTTCTGAGGTCACATTCACCGTAAAACTGTCAATCAATCAAACAATCAGACACACACACACACACACACACACACACACGAGATCAATAAAATAATAAAATGGAGTAAAAGCACAGACCAGGAAGTATATTAGGAAAATAATCAAATAGAAAAATAAAATTAAAGCCAATTAAACATTATAATAATATAATAATAATTATTATTATATAATAATAACAACATTTTATTATTCACATTTAAATGAATAAAATTAAATTAAAATGCAAATAAAAGTATTTAGTTAAAGGTATGTGTACACCTGGTTGTTAAATGATGTGGTTTAATTAAAGGTTGATTAAAGGTTTGACCTGCAGATCTCCGACTTTCACACAGAAACTGCAGAAATAAAGAAATAAAGATCAGAAATGATTTCAGCTGCTTATTATTTTAATTAAAAAACATAAAATGTTCTCGAAGGAGAAAATCTGAAATCTGATCCGCACACAAGACGTAGAGAAGTTTAAATCCACGCTGACGTGAACAGGAACACGGCGTGTGTGTGTGTGTGTGTGTGTGTGTGTGTGTGTGTGTGTGTGTGTGTGTGTGTGTGTGAATATTTCCTCTGACTGACTGCTGCACGGTGTGTGTTCTCCTTCAAGCTCGTTAGCGAGCGCTAACGAAGCGGCCTGAGTCTGCACTGTGACACGGATTAGAAAGAGGAGTGAGAGTGTGTGTGTGTGTGTGTGTGTGTGTGTGTGTGTGTGTGTGTGTGTGTGTGTGTGTGTGTGTGTGTGTGTGTGCGCGTCGGGGGTTCATGTCGGTGTAATTAGGCTAATTAAATTAGCGCGCTGATGGACGAGGGAGCGGCGATGTCACCCCTCCTCCTCACATAGAGGTCAGTCACCCCCCCGACCGCACCGGGCTTCACTTCCAATTAAAACACAGTACATGTTACACACACACACACACACACACACACACACACACACACACACACTCTGAATCACAGCTTAAAACAAAGAACATCACAGAAACATATTTGATTAATTTATATCTCATTTAAAATCACATTTGTTTCAAAATTTTTTCCAAAGTTTACAAAATGTGTCAGAAATGTTAATTATCTAAAATATGTAATTTATATTTTGAGATAAACTCAGAAGGTTTTAAAGAAATATTCTTGTTTAATTTGAGACTTTTTTTTTGGACTATTTAAAGTTGACCAACAGAAAATCTAAATATTAACACACGTTTGACGTCTTATTTTAACCTAAAATACCAAAAATAAAACATACAGCAT
This sequence comes from Embiotoca jacksoni, assembly GCF_022577435.1. Taxonomy (NCBI): domain Eukaryota; kingdom Metazoa; phylum Chordata; class Actinopteri; family Embiotocidae; genus Embiotoca; species Embiotoca jacksoni. The sequence continues at coordinate 5,306,775 of NW_027185382.1, read as the reverse complement.
TTTAAATCTAAATATTTTAATAATGTTAGTGGAATAAAAATTTGAATTTTAAACATCGAAGCTGTAACACTCATTTTCACTATTTCCAGACATTAAACAGACAAAACAGTTATTTAATTAATGTAGAAAATAATCAGCAGGTTGATAAATCATGTTCATTTTTGGGAGGGAGAAGAAAACTCAACCGATGACGGATTTAAATCAATTTAATTTAAAGTTGAAATTAATTTACAATTTGAACTTGAGTTTAAATGTATCAAGTCTAATAACTTGAGTTTAATTTAATTCTCAATGGGATCAAAGACTCAGATGTTCTCGTTCCTGTTTTTAGAGTTCAGAACAAATAAAAGACTCCTTTTAATAAACATAAATAATCAATATATCTGTAAGTATCAATCATATATAATAAAGCTTCAGTGGGTTTGAAGCATTACTCTTTTTTTAAGTGTTATTAAAGCTTCTGTGTATTTCTGTGAATATGTTTATTTCTGTTCCGTTATATTTACATTTATTGATCGTTGTTTATTGACGACCTTCTGAACTGATTTGAATTGTTCTGAGTACGATAACATTAAAGACTGATTCTGTTCTCGTGATGTAAAATAAAAAAATTAAAATCATAATCAGTCCCTCCTCGTCTTCCCTCCTTCCCCCAGCTCAAATATCACCATGGCAACGAGCAGGCTAATTATTTTTAACGCTAAATGTTGTGGTCACTCGTGCAGCTCTCTCTCTCTCTCTCTCTCACACACACACACACACACACACACACACACACACACACACACACACACACACACATCATGTCACATTAGTGCGACTCAGCGTTTCTGCACCGAGACCCTCTGCTTGTCGCCGTGACGATCCAGCTGATTATGAATCTGAATATGAGTGCTGTGTAATTAAAGCCCCGCCCCCCCACGACGGCCCGCTCAGATCAATGAAGACTGGAGACGAAGCGAAGGTCACCGAGATATGTATGTGGAATCAATACACACACACACACACACACACACACACACACACACACGTTCATAAATTGTGATTTTATTCTCGATCGACAAACCAGGAAGTTTGTAAAATGTCGTTTGAATGAGAGTTTATGAACACGAGGGAGAAATTGATTAATAATGTGAATAAATGTATCAATCAGACTCCAATAACGGCGTCAACACTGACGGTTAATGTGGATTAAATTCATTACGTTATGAAAGCAGGAAAAAGAAACACAAAATGAAAGAGAAAACAGAAATAAATAAAACATGTATAAATATGAACTCAATAAATGAGTTTTCTCTGAATTATAAACAGTATTAATATTTTAATGTTTCAGAAGAGCTTCATCTCCTTTTAGTTGAATTTATTGTTTTTATATACAGATTTTTGTTCCATTTTAAAAATAAATACGATAACACTGATTAAAATAAAACTGTGGACATGACCTCATTTCAATTTGTGTATTTTATAAACTTCAGTTGTCTAAACTTCTAATTAATGTAAATTAACTTGTTAATTAAATTTAAATGTTTAAAAATAAATAAATAAAAGTAAAAATAAACTTTCTGTCTGAATGTGAGCTTTTATTTTGTAAAGACAGGTGTCGAGACAGGTGAACCAACAGGTGAGACACAAATCAGCTGACTGCAGCAGTGTGTGTGTGTGTGTGTGTATGTGTGTGTGTGTGTGTGTGTGTGTTATGATGAGATGATTCTGACCAATTAGACGAAGGCTGAGAGTCGTTACTGAAGTCCTCGACACAAATTAAGGTCACACAATGAAGTAATTACACTGTGTGTGTGTGTGTGTGTGTGTGTGTGTGTGTGTGTGTGTGTACACAAACTGTCACACACACTTTAAGTTAACACACAAACACAGAGAGATGCACAACAACATACTGTACAAAGACAACTGGAACACATTCATAGATACACAACTGTGCACGGCCACACAAAGTAACACATGATATCACACACACACACACACACACACACACACACACACACACACATTGTGTACACACAAACATGGAGACAATTAAATAGACAAACACTGTCACTCACACACTGTCATGCACACTAAGAATGAAACACACGTACAATATAAACAATTGAGGAAATAAAACCACACACACACACACACACACACACACACACACACACACACACACACACACACTGCTGCAGGCTGCTGTTGCATCGACAGAAAACATTAAACTCATCGTTCTGCTGGGTGATTAGAAAACTGATTAATTTGGGATAATGACGAGAAAAATACAAGGAGACAGTGTCAGAGACAATAACACACACACACACACACACACACACACACACGGTGGAATAATTAAGAGGATAATAAGGCAGCGTTTAGTGTGGAAAGCTTCCTCCTGGGTCGAACATGCGCACACACACACACACACACACACACACACACACACACAGAAACACACTCCACTGTGTTTATTTCCTGTGATGGCGTGTGTTCCTGCGCTGCCCCCTTCAGGACAAACAGAGCTGTGACCACCTGATGTTTACACACACACACACACACACACACACACACACACACACAGTCCGTGTTTACTCAGACAGAATCCTTCCTTTCAAAATAAAACCCGGTGTTTATGAGGTGTGTAAACATGTTTGTGTTCAATAAAACACGTGTTTCTATTATTAAGACAAATTGTGGAAAAGAAATCATCAGTTCTCCTGAAGAGGAACCAGATGTTTCCTGAAGGCCTCAGCTCTTTACTCTCTTTATAAAACATCTGTATTTGCAGGTGAGCTTCCTGATTCCCCAGCGACGCGCTGAGAGAAGCTCAGGTGGACGAAGCCAGCGGCCGTCAGACTCGCCGCCGCTCTGCTAATTAACCGCCGAGTCCGTGTCGTCCATTTCCCTGTAATTACGGCCGTTAACCCCGCGCCTGCCGACCGCCGCTTCATTACCGTCCTCTGTCTCGTTAATGTTCTCTGGCAGGCTGAACGATGAGCCGCCGGGTTCACTGTTTGCAACAGAGAGAAACTTCGCTGCCTCTTGTGTTCGGATCGGCTGAAGGACGAGTCTCAACTTCTTCCTGCTGCTTCACTCACAAAAGGAGGTTTCACTGTAAAGATTATACTTTTATATTGTTGAGAAGTGAGCACACAAAACACTCGATGGAAGGATGATACTCCTTTAATGCTGATTTAAACTCTGCTTCTTATATAATATAAATATAATTTACGACTACTACTGTAAATACGTACATTTACTCAAGTACGAGTGATGTAACGGGACGTCTTTTATTTTGAAAATATTTGTCCATAATTCTCCCTGTGACAGGTATAAAACTACATCCTGTCAGTGAGAAAAGACTCCGAGCTGTTTAAAGTATAAAATAAATCTAATTAAAACGTGAAATTAACACGCTGGATACAGTGGGCGGGGCTTCGGGTTTAGCGCCACCTGCTGGCCGCTCCACTGACCCGTGCAGTTCGAGCAGAGGGGGTCGCAGGTTCTGCAGCTTTAGAGGCGACAGGAAGTACCGGACCGAACATCAGGAAGAGAACGACTTGGGACGGATTCACGTTACACCCACGAACCGAACGAAGCACGGCGGCGGTAGAATCATGATCCAGCGATCGATCGGGTCTGATCAATCCAGCCTCGAAGGGCTTTAATGTTCGGGTCACGTTTCATGGCGCTGGATCTGCAGCGTGTGTCCGGGTCAGTGAGGACTTTGAGGACTCCGGACACCCTCCTCCTCCTCCTCTTCCTCCTCCCCCTCCTCTTCCTCTTCCTCCTCCTCCTATAATGTCTGATTCTTTTATTAATCCCGTTGGGGAATCGTCTCTTTTTGTAGCCCCCCACCTTCCTTCTCTCGCTATGATAAAACTTAATTGCTGTTCGGTTTGAGCTAAATAGCTGAGCGGGTCCATTTAATTCTTAATTGACGTGCGATTAAGAGCGTCCGAATGGCTGCGGCCGGGACCAAAGTCACCTTCCCAGAGGACCGGACTCTGGTTTCAGAGGCTTCTTACCGTCCTGGAAGACTCGCTCCACGTTGAGGCCGTAGGTGGCGCAGGTCTCGTAGTAGGTGCAGCGTTTGAGGTCGTTGGAGAGTTTCCTGGCTCGGCTGTCGTCGATCACTCGAGGGTTGGCCGAGCTGATGGCGTCTGAGCGGGAAAAGAAAAGACACCGAATGATGACATCAGACAGATTCACTTTGCAGCCTCGTGTGCTTCTATAACTTATTTATCTGTCCTTAAGTGTGCTCAGATCAGAGTCAAGACTCTTCAGTGGAGCTCTGGCGCCCTCCGCTGGTCAATGTCTGCATGTAGCAGCAGCTGGGAGGGAAGACTCAACATGCAGCTCTGCAGAAGTTACATTTCTTTTATATTTTTATATTCATCATTAAGTTCTGCATCCAGCCTGCATGCAGCAAACAAATCTGTTCACTTGGTCAGAAAATAACGTCTGGTTTGGTCCAAAGAATCCAAATTATCAGGATACTTTTCAATTTTCAGTGAAATAAAACAGAGTAGATCAGCAACATTTTTCAGATGCTGAAAATAGAGTTCAAGTTAAAAAATGTTGTATTTTTATTGAAATAAAAATAAGTTTTAACAGTCTCCTGTGTTGATGGAGAATGTTAGACTTTGATCTAATTTAATCTAAACTTCATGATGTTCCAGGACTCAGAACAAAAAATGATCAAATCCTCCGACTTTAAAGTCTGGAAGAGACTTTAGATAATTCCAGGATATTCCCGGATATTCCCGGATATTCCCGGATATTCCAGGAGCAGTGGGAACGCTGACATCAGCTGCAGTGAAGAGACTGTAATTACGATAATTCACCACTAGAGGGTAGCAGCGCTTCAGGAAAACACACAAGTCGCTCAGACTCAGTGGAGACTCATCATAATGTAAATGACCTGGTGGAGGAGGAAGGTTAGGTTTCTCTGTGTGTGTGTGTGTGTGTGTGTGTGTGTGTGTGTGTGTGTGTGTGTGTGTGTGTGTGTGTGTGTGTGTGTCGGACCTTGCGTGCCGACCAGGACCAGCGGCAGGTCGGCGGTGTTCCTGTAGCTGGCGAGTCGGCTGAAGTAGTGGTAGACCGTCTGGAAGCTGATCTCGTCCTCCAGGCTGAAGACGAAGATCACGGCGTCGACCCACAGAGCAAACTGCACCGTTTGAAGCACAAAAACTTTATTACATTCGCTTGTAGGACGACGCAGAACCACATCTGAGCAGTCTGGTTTCACCGTTTCAGCTTTAAATAACAATAAACCGGCTTAATTCAGATTTAAATCGGATTAATAACCTGTTTGTTTTGAATGAAATTCCACATAAAATGCTGTTTGAGTAAAATTACAGACTACAGAAGGTGAGAAAACATTTAAAATGCATATAAATACAATTTGAAGACATTTAAAGGCTTTTTTGGGGGGAAGAAACTTTTTTTAAGAGAAAATAGTCCCTAAAAAAAAGAGGTTTCCTCCACAAACCCATGTCTTTGTGTGGAGGGAAGTCAGGATGCTTTTAAAGAGCTGGAGGGAGGAGGAAGAGTTAAAGAGCCCAGAAAACAGGTGAATTATTGATAAATCGTCGAGGTTTCTGTCTAGACTCGCCCACATTAAACCTCCACTTGGTCAGTTTGGAGGAGCAGAAACATTCAAATCCAGACCTGACCCACTTTCCTTTGGTTGGATCCCGTTATCACGCACCTCAAAACCTCAAAACCTCTCACAGGAGCAGCAAATTCACATTTCTTTATATCCTCAAATATTCAAGACCAAACAAGCAACAATTACATGTAAAGTTTGAAAGAAAGCCGCTTCGTTATGAGTGAGAGTTAAAGAGTTAAAGCTGCTGAAATAAAGTCCATTTTTGAGATGATATGATCAATCAAACATTTTAGATACTCGGTGAAGTCAACTCGATCAAAAAGCTTTTTAATTTGATGATTAAATTGTTTTTTCGGGTCAGTTTTAAACCGAAAGCTCTTTTGTTTATTCTATATTTTAACTCTTTACTTGAATTTTATTAACGTGTTGTCTTGTGTTTAATTTGTTCTTATTTGTATTTTTAATGACATTTTATCTTCCTTTACATCCGTTTCTTTGTGAAGCATTTTCTTGAATAAAAGCTTCAATTAAAATAAATTCTATGAGATGGATGTATTTGTGGTGCAGTACTCACCTGGGCCTCCGGGGGGCCTCCTTCGTCCCTGATGAGCAGCAGGTGACTCTGACCGTCCACCACGATCTCCTTCTTGAAGCGTCCGCCTGGTGGAACGAGGAGAGCGGTGAGACCTGAGGCGGATCGATCGGATCGATCGGAGCGATCGGGTGACAGATGACGGGGAAGATCGGTGCCATGAATTTAAACTAATTAAGATGGAGGTGGAAGGGGGAGGAGCTAACGACCACCTGCAGCTGGACGTGAGGACGGAAACACACACACGACACCGCAGGTGAAATCTCGTACTCGTCAGATTTTCACCTGAAACTTTGGACTTCAGCTGAAGTCAAACTCCTTTTGTTGAAGTCGCTGCTTCGGTCTCGTGTCCCCGTCGTTTCCTTTAAAGCAGCTTTCAGGTTCGTCTCCAGGTCCTTTAAGTGCAGTATAAATAGAGGCTGCGGCGGTTTTGGGTCGCTGTGGGAACCAGCAGCTCTTCCTGAGGGTTTACAGGAAGTGGCTGGAACCAAAAGCGGAGCGCGGACGTTATTTCGGATCTCTCGTGAGGATCAGCTGATCTGCGAGCGTCGCAGGAACGACGGCAGTAATGATAGAGTGGAGGTCTGAACACACACACACACACACACACACACACACACACACACACACACACACACACACACCGTGGGTTTCCAGCCCTTCAGAGGACACTCCAGTCGTTTCCTGCAGACTCACTAAAGTTTAATTATACGTGGACCTGAAGCCTGAAGCTGATTTACGGACGGAGGCGGTTGCAGCGGATCCTGATTTATGTCAGCGTGGACTTTCCTCCGACTGATGCACGAACACAGAAGCATGAATGGAGCCTGAAATATGCGGTTGTGATTCGGAGCTTCCTTCATCTTTGACTCGTTCGGAGGTGAATTAATCAGCTGCAGCGGTGTGATGAGGAAACCAGAGCAGCGAGGAAGACTTCAAATGATGAAGGAGACGTCTGGTATCCAGAAGTTTAGGAATATTCAGCGAGTAGGACGTGTCGTATTCATCATTTCTAACATTTTTTAAGGGAAAAGACGCCTGCAGCAGATATTTAACCTCCCACTGAACTAAAGCGAGTCTCCACCCTGAAATCTGATGATGATTCACCTACAGAGGACGTCACTTTGTCCCGAAAGGAAGTCAAAGACCTCCGATGAGCTTTATGTCACAAACTAACAGTCTGAACCCAAACCTGCTTCTAACCTCAAACAGGTCTGAACCCTCGGACAGGAGTGTCCTCACTACGCAGGAGTGTCCCCACAACGCAGGAGAGTCCCCACAACGCAGGAGTGTCCTCACTACGCAGGAGAGTCCTCACAACGCAGGAGTGTCCTCACAACGCAGGAGTGTCCCCACAACGCAGGAGTGTCCCCACAACGCAGGAGAGTCCCCACAACGCAGGAGAGTCCCCACAACGCAGGAGTGTCCTCACAACGCAGGAGAGTCCCCACAACGCAGGAGAGTCCCCACAACGCAGGAGAGTCCCCACAACGCAGGAGTGTCCTCACAACGCAGGAGAGTCCCCACAACGCAGGAGTGTCCTCACAACGCAGGAGTGTCCTCACAACGCAGGAGAGTCCCCACAACGCAGGAGTGTCCTCACAACGCAGGAGAGTCCCCACAACGCAGGAGTGTCCCCACAACGCAGGAGAGTCCCCACAACGCAGGAGTGTCCTCACAACGCAGGAGAGTCCCCACAACGCAGGAGTGTCCTCACAACGCAGGAGTGTCCTCACAACGCAGGAGTGTCCTCACAACGCAGGAGAGTCCCCACAACGCAGGAGAGTCCCCACAGTGCAGGAGTGTCGTCATGACGATGGTTTCCAACTTAAATTTACACACACTCTCTCTCCCATGACTTTGTGGCAGGAAGCCAGAGCCAATCATCTCAGGAGGAGGAGGAGGAGGAAGAGGAGGGTGCACACAGATATAATGTAAATTATAGTTTCGCTGCATCGCCACAAAACACAAACTGAAGTGTTGTATTTTGAGACGAGGCCTCTGAAGTGTGAGAACATCCTTCAGAGCGATGCAGGTTGATTTACTGAAACCTCACTGGAAGTCTTCATCAGTACGTGGAGTGATCGTCGGCAGCGAAGCGTCACATACGGTGTGTGTTGTTGAACGTACACAGCTGCTGCAGGTGATGAAGAAAATCAATTCAAAACAAAAAAGACACGAGGGGGCGGAGCTAAACATTCGGTCACAGCAGCCAGTCGAGTTCAGCTTCAGGTTCAGCTTCAGGTTCAGGTTCAGGTTCAGCTTCAGCTTCAGGTTCAGGTTCAGCTTCAGGATTTATTACTTGTCGATATATCCGACGGCTGTCGTTCACCTCAGAAATCTAGATTCTCTGTGTGGCTGCAGGATCTTTCTAGTTTTAGACTTGGATTTGTTCTGGAAGAAGGTGCAGCTGAACCTGAGCTGTTGTCGAGGCGCTGCTGTGATGGAGGATGAAGAGGATGAAGAGGATGAAGAGGATGAAGAGGATTGACGGGTGGAGGAGAGAGAAAGCGTGTCGTTACCTGCATCCACGTCAGCTACTTACAAGAGAAGAAGAAGAAGAGAGGAAACAAAAAGCAAAACACCATCAAAGACGCAGTTAATGCATGCACAGTCCAACAGAACCCAGAGACACAGTGAGAGGACCGGACCGGACCGGACCAGACCGGTGAGAGGACCGGACTGGACCAGAGTGGACCAGACCGGTGAGAGGACCGGACCGGACCAGACCGGTGAGAGGACCGGACTGGACCGGTGAGAGGACCGGACCGGACCAGAGTGGACCAGACCGGTGAGAGGACCGGACCGGACCAGAGAGGACCGGACCGGTGAGAGAACAAGTCAGACAGGAAGCAGAGAGAATGAAGAGAAACCAATAAAAGCAGAGTAATCTGCAGTCCAGAGGTCGAAGCCGTGAACAGACGTGATAAAACAGGGACAGACTTCAGAGGACGGCTGGACCAGGTTCCTTCCTGTTTGGGTTCTAAGTTACAGGAAATGTTCTCGACTGGTTTCAGACGCGGTTTTGATGGTTTCTGACTTGTTGTGGACTGGATGGTTTTTGTCGAGCTCGTTTAGGGACTAGTTTGGGACGACTGAAGGACGGATCGGGGTTTCTGAACCTCCTCTAACATGTCCGGTTACTCCACCTCCCGGTCGGATAAAGATCCCGTTCACGTCAGAACCGACCGAGCCCAGTCGTCCTCTCCTGACGTCCCGTTGACCTACGACCTCTGTGACTCTGCTGCTGCTCCCAAATCAAAGTCAACACACTCCGTGTTTCTTTTTACGTTGAAGCCACAAAAATAAAAGAATGTGTGGATGTTTGGAGCTGCAGTCAGCAGCGCTGGTTCGGAGGCTGCGGGTGATTTCCCAACCAGAACCGCTCTCCCCTCTAATGGATCCCATGTGCTGCTGCTGCTGCTCAAACATCTTCGCTTTACTGTGAAGGACCTGAACGTCTCCGACACCCTTCATTTGACATTTACAAATTCAACATGAAGCATCCTCATTGTTTTCAGTTAAACCGTAAAACCCCGCATGTCTGACTGTCCTTGAACGCACCACAAAGAAGAGCATAAAACCCAAAGTTTGAAGGAGCCTCGAGTGTTTTTGACAGTTTAACGGCGTGTCCTGGGCTCATCAGCGGGAGCTGCAGCCGCCTGCAGCCTCAGAATAGTTCTGGTTAGCGGCTTCGTGGTCGTTCTGCCGCTCGCAAGCCACCGACTCTGCTCCCAATCAACCGCCATGGGAATCCGGTCGCCGGCGTATATTTAGACCAGGAATTTTCAAAACACCCGTCGGTCTCTTCCCCTGAAGCTGCTCTTACATCTTCGTGGTTACGCAACGATTTCAAAGAGTTTCTTTAAATTGAATTGGAGTTGAGTCGGCGTTTCCGTGATGTGCGGCGGTGCCAAGTCATTAGATGAAAGATGAGGGAGCTGTTGTTTTGGCTGGGACGCGGTATGTGGAGCCGCCTGGAGAGTGTCGTGTTGCTTTTGGCGGAGCTGCGGTGTCATTAAGGGAACGAGCGGCGGCCTTCAGAGCCGCTCAGCCTCAGACGGCGTTTCGCTGTTTGAGCTGTTTAAGATAAGCAGCGTATTAGTGAGATGAAGACCTGCGAGTCCTCCTTGTTCCCCCGCCGAGGGGCCGGCGGCCACAGCTGGTTTGTGGGCCGACTCGGGGCCCTGCGGGACAAAAGCGGCGTTTTCTTCCTAAACAAACTGTTTGATGGTTTTCAAGTCTTTAAATACACAAAGAGGTCACGGAGGGTTAATCAGCTGCAGCTCCCCGGCGAGGCGTTCAGTTTCTCCTCCCTGGAGGAGATCCACCCGGTCGGCTTGCTTTCTCTTTCAGAGGAAAGATTCCTGTTAAAGTCCTGAACCGACATCATCCAATCTGTGAACTCTGAACAGCTCACATAATACGTCAATTCAATTGATTTTTTTTTTGGAGTAAAAACAACAATCAAAATAATCTGAAAGAGAAACTGAACTAAAACTAAAAGAGATTTCCGTGTCTGCTGGTCTGGTTCCTGCAGCTCGACTCGGAGGTCTGATCCCTGCTGCTCCTCCGTGAGGAAAACGCTCCACTGCTGAAATATTAAAGCAACACGGGTTTTTAGCAGAAGTGGGTCTTCGCCTGAGGAGGCAGCTGAACTGAACGGTGCGTGGGCAGCTTTAATATTAAATGAGGAATATGGCCGTCGCCGCGGGGCGCCAGGAGGAAGCTGCAGCTTTAGTTGGTGTGAAAGATGGAGGAGCTGCGTTTAAAGTTTCAGAGCTCATCCCGAGTCTGTTCTCAGACGTTTCCTGACCTCAGGTGTGAAGCTGCCGAGAGTGAAGTTATTATTACTGAAAGAAAGAAGGAGACACTTTAATAAGATCTGAAAACTGGAGGATCAAACGCTCGCTGTGGATTCTTCACCAGTCAAAAGTAATCAGGCTTCTTCTTCTGTGGTTTTTACGCCCGTTTGTTGGTGTTTCTTTTGCACCGAGCCAGGCTATCACTTCCTATCCGTTTCCAGTCTTTATGCTAAGCTACGCTAATGAGAATGACGTCACTATCAAACGACTCCAACTGTCCCTTTAAAGGAAAGTCAAGCTGTTCGAAACGGAAGAATTTAGAGCAATTATTAATCAGACAAATCATTGATTGACTATTGAGATAATAAAATTGATAATATTTTGGTTAACAGACATCTGATTGGTCAAAAAAAGCTTTTTTTCGATGTCTTTACATATTGATGATGAAAATAATGAGCAGCCCCGATCGTTATTGAATCTTCTGCTCCGAGTCTTTGTGGTTTGAGGATTATAAGTTTCCCTTCTGTCGTGTCCTCTTCATCGCTGTGGGACCTTCTGGGTGATATTCGTGTCCATATTGATCACTGCGTTCTCATTTTCTCATTAAAAGTTTGTTTTTATAAAGGCTCACTACTGTTGCTTTTGTCCCTGAAGCAGAGAGCTTGCTGGGTAACGTCGGGGTGATCAGGAGGCCGCGGAGCTGCGTGACTGCTGCTGCGTTTCTGCTCCGTCGGTTTAAATCAGAGCTTTTTGTTTGTGTCTGAGTGCAGCGGGACGACGGCACGAGAAGAAAAGAGCTCCTGGAGACGTGGAGACGAGCTCCGGGAGGTCGCGTGCAGCAGACGGAGGATCTTCTTTTTCAATCCCGCCTCGCTTCATTTCGGTGATTTAATCGGGGTCTGGGAGGTAAAGCAGGAAGAGGTCTGAGACGGAGAACTCAGAGTCCTGTTCTTACCTTCAGGTGACTCCTCCTGGACGTACGTCCCCGTCAGGTACCGGTGGACCAGTGCCGACTTCCCGCTGGCCAGGTTACCCACAATGCCCTGAGGAGAAGACGTCAGTGAGCGATCGGTCCCGTGTGGACGGAGGACAGACGACGAGGGGGATTTATAAACTCCTTTAAACTCACCACTTTGAGCTCCGGCACCGACCGACTCAGCGTCCACTCCTGACTGTTCACGAACGCATCTGCAACACACAGAGGAAACACACCTGTCAGTCACCTTTCACTCCTCAGCATCCCCTTCAGCTGTTGGTCGCCTAGCAACAGCATCCTCATGGGCGCGTACCACCCGAGCATGTCGTGTCAACAACACGAGTTCCTGTCTGCAGGGGCGACGAGATGCAGCAGTGTCACGGGAGGAGGAGGAGGAGGAGGAGGAGGAAGAGGAAGAGGAAGAGGAGGAGGAGGAGGATGCTCGTTAGAGCTGACAGACGAGCGACAGCAGTTGGAGGTCACGGCAGACTGAGCAGGATAACAGGACAGAAGAAACGACAGGAAGCAAAAGACGAGTCTTTAAATATTCTTCTGACACGAGACCGAGAAGAAATATCAGATTAAACAGTCTGAATTATGAGATTAAAACATTAAAATCAGGAGATAATATTCAAAAGGTAAAAATGATGAGAGAATGTCCACATTATAGAATAAAATTGTGATTTATGGAATAAAAAGTCAGTGATGAGATAATGAAATGAAGTGGAAGCGTTCAGCGTGACTCAGCTGAAGTCGGCCAGTGGGCCACAGAGACTCAGCCTTCAGCCTCCTTTAATTCAGCAGCAGCAATCTGTGAGGACGCTCCGACGAGACACGGAGACACGGAGACACAAGCCCTCAGGAAGGAGGAGGAGGACGGGGACGAGGAGGACGGGGACGAGGACAAATTAAGACATTAACCCTCGATGGGCCCCGGGGACGAGGAGGTGGACGGGGACGAAGAGGAGACCTCAGAAAGACCTTTTTATTGAAACCCAGATGTAATTCGGAGCCTCCAGATGTGTTGGACTTCATTTGTCGCCTCTTTTTTTCCGATTCATAAAAAAACCTGTCCTAAACAGTTTGATTTCCACAAACAATCAGGTCCCTGTTGCTAAGATACGGACACTTTCTGTTTGTTCCTGCTGTCCGTGTCTGGATGGAAAGAATCCAGGAAGAAGCGCCCTGATTGGCCGGTGGGTACACAGGGGGGACATTATTGAGGTTTTTGACAAACGGCGGTCTGTATCGGGGGTCCGCCCCCCCCCACCGCCAGGCAGGATGTTGATCCAGCTGCTTCCTGTTTTTCGGAGGCCCTCCGGCTCCCCGTCGGCCGGTTCCCAGCGCGGCACACCGAGGACCGGCCCGGTGACGGAGGACGGAGGACGGATCGGATCGATGACCCTCAAAATGGATCCACATCAGTTTGAAGACGCCACGACGGTTTCTGCTGTTAAAAACATCGAACACCAGACTCATCTGCAGGAGTCATTGCAGTTTATTATTTTCTCTTAAAATGTTTAATTTGATCAAATCATTTTAACTTTTTCAGACATTAATTTAAATGTAATAAAAATAGTTTTGTTCTTCTTTCTTCTTTAATTTTACTGAATGATTTTAAAGTTTGATTATGAATCTGGATGTTTTTGCTTGTAATTTAGAATTGAAGTGATTATTATTAAAGCTCTCAGACACCTGAACCGTGTGGTGACAACATGATGCAAAAATGACAAACATGGACGTACAGTCGGCTGGAATGTGACTCCATGAGTCTGAGACGGGTTTGAACCGCGTTCATCAGCACAACAACAAACCTGTTTCAACTGAAGTTAAAGCTTCAGTCATGTTTAAAAACTGAGATTTAAAACGGCTCTCCGTCACATTTTATTCTTCTACATGTGGAACAACGTCTTTTGTTGGTTTCTAAAGCAGAAGGAGGTAAAAACAGCAAACACACTCACACACACACACACACACACACACACACACACACACACACACACACACACACACACACACACAGAGCGGGATGGTGGGTGGAGTGTGGCCGCCTCAGGGCAGGGTGGATGTATACATATATGTGTGTGTGTGTGTGTGTGTGTGTGTGAACACGTCGTCTGACTGTGACGAATCAGAGCAGCGCCGCCTCATCAGTCACACCTGACATCATATTATCTCAGCCTTTGCCCTTCACGCCCCCCCCTCCCCCCCCTTCAGTCTTCAGCTGCTGTTCAGACTCTTTATTTCAAATCACATCTATTGTTTTCAGCCTTTTTCAGAGCTTTATTTTCTGTAAATAAAAAGAGCTTTCTGCATTTATTCTGCTTTTCATTCAACAGTATTTTTATATTTTGAACTGCTGCTCGAAGATTTTCTGAACGATTCATCTTTGAAACATTTGGCTGAAAACACTCGTTATATTTTAGCTGCAGAGATTTTCTGAAGACAAATTAAGAAACGTGGAAAAAATTAATACGCAAAACAATTACAGCTGCTTCATGAATAATATTCTACCGTCGGAGAACGGTGTGGTCTGTAGATATCAGACTGAATCATTGCTTCTTTCATCAGATCTTAAGTTTCCAAGCTGCTTTTTAAATCTCTTGTTCCTTTATTTCTCCACTTGTTGTCGTTCTGTCTGTTTACGTTTCGTTTGAAAAAACGAGGTGACGACATGAAGCTTCTTCTGAATATCTGTCTGATGACAGCTGACTGTGTGTGTGCGCATTTCCATTAGTGAATGAAACCAGTCCGACAGGTAACGACAAACCTGTGCAGCTGCTCGGTGTCACACACACACACACACACACACACACACACACACACACACACACACAGTCTTCATAACTATGATTAATGACTGTGGGTTTTTATTAAAAAAGAAATCTCCTGGTATTGCAAGTATTTCCTCCAGATATGTGTTGCCAATTCTCACACACACACACACACACACACACACACACACACACACACACACACACACACACACACACACACACACAGGATCTGATTAAAGCCGCCCGAGGGGGAAACCAGGAAGTCGGCAGCAGGAAGAGGATGGCAGGCGGCCAACCGTTGGACGAGCAGAAACAAAGGAGCCGCGTTGTGATTGGACGGAGACGATCAGATCGTAAACAGGAGGAGCTTCAATCAATCGAAGTGTCAAAGAGGTTTTATTGATATGTAGGTTTTCATATTCTGCCTGTCATGTTCTCTACCAGACGCATCAACTCCATTCACTTCTGACATTTCACAGGACACGTGACACTTCCTCCCTTCAGTTTCCACTTCCACTGCTTGGACTGACTCTTCAACTCCTTTCAGTACTTCAACTTCAGTTGACTTTGACTCCAACTCCCAACACTTAAATTCATAAAATTGCGTTTAACCCCGACACTTTGAGTCCTTTTGAAAACATTCATTTTAACTGCAACTTCAACTGCTTTCAGTAAATCTCTTCACAGTCCAAAACCACAGCAGCGTGACCGTAAACAGACATTTCAGTAGGCGGTTTAAGTAGCACGCTTCCAGTCACTGGGGGTGACCTCTGACCTCTGACCCCGGCGGCCTGTGCGTCTGGCCCGAGGGGCTGCTCAGTATTCGTGGTGGCGTGCGGGCCTCGTTCAGAGGTCGACCACGTGACCCTGCGGAGAAACACTCGGCTGCATTCATGGGCGCCGTGGAGACGAAACACGGCCCCGCCCCCTCCTCTGACCTCACACCTGTCACAACCAATCAGGGCCCCGATCCCGACGCAGCCGGCAATGATATCTGGCGAGCTCGGCGTTCCCGCCTGGCGGACAACGGCGAGCCTTGTGTGAGGAGATAGCGGAGCTGGCAGGTGTGTTTCCTGAATACTGAGTGGACACAGAGGAAGACCAGTGAGGAAGACCAGTGAGGAAGACCAGTGAGGAAGACCAGTGAGGAAGACCAGTGAGGAAGACCAGTGAGGCGGCAGAAAGCCTCTCAGGACGAGCCTCCGCTATACAAAGCTGCTGAGCAGCATATTCTCCGAAAAGTGTCAAACCACATCAACTCCCTTCACTGCTCTCACGTAATATCTGCTTTCAGTTTTTACACTTGAACCGACACAAACATTCTTCAACTCAAACCGGTTCCTTCGACCAATCAGAGACGAGTCTCGGCTCTACTTCCTCTGCAGCTGTCCGTGGGAACCTCTGGACCACCCTGACGGTCCTCCGCAGGTCCCTGGGGCCTCAGTTTGGGAACCACGAGGCGATAACGTGCCGTGAAGTCTGTGATGTGGATCTCAGCTGTCCGAGTTTGATTCTAGTTTATTAGCCGAGACGTTCTTTAGAGACTCACATCGATAAAACATCATAAACATATTGAGGAGACGGATTTTACACTTTAAATTTAAACTTTACAGTCAATCAATGAGAATCAATCATCATTTCTCAGCTGCCACTAAACACTAAAAATCCT
>NW_027185382.1:5277854-5285354 GCF_022577435.1 Embiotoca jacksoni | reverse complement strand
TAAATAATTCAAGCGTCCCTGCAGATCTCAGGCTGCCACACTTCAGAATAAAACACAGCGTGCACACTTCAACAAACTGACAGGAGGGAACATTTACAACCTTCACAGCCTTTAAAAAAAAGCCTCCTGCACTCACTGTCCAATAAAAGAGCTCGTTTAGAGTCATGTGACTTTTGTTTACGAGGCTGGTGGGTTTGTGAACGAGTGTGAGACCGAAGAGTCGGCTTCATTTCTGAAGATTCAGACTTCAGGATTAAAGGTTGAGGAAACACACTCAGGACATGTCAACACACACATGGAGAGAAGGAAGAAATACATGAGGCCAAAAGGAGAGGAAGAAAACAAGCAAGGAGGGAAGGAGGAGAAAATGAGAGAAGGAGGTGAGGAGGAGAGTAAGGATGTAGGAGAGGTGTTGTTAGAAGAGAAGGAAGGAAAAGAAGGATGCAAGAGAGAAAACAAGAAGTGAAAAGGAGAGGAGGAAGGAAAATAATAAGACAGGGAAAGAAGGAGAGGAAGGAGGGATGGAGGAGGAGGGGAAGGAAGGAGATGAAGGAGGGATGGAGGAGGGTCACCTCTCCTCCATCCCTCCTTCTCTGCACTCCCTGCAGCATTTCTCCTAATAGGATTTTCTCCCTATTATACCCATTGTAGTGGAGACTCTCCAGTATCACTGTGTGTGTGTGTGTGTGTGTGTGTGTGTGTGTGTGTGTGTGTGTGTGTGTGTGTGTCTGCGTGCGTGTGTATGTGTGTATGTGTGTATGTGTGTGTGTAGTTTATGTATGAGGGGAAAGCAGAGAGGAGGATCAAAGCTGTAACTAAGAAACAGCTCGCTTCATCTGGAGGAGCTTCAACTCCGACTGAATGTGTGTGTGTGTGTGTGTGTGTGTGTGTGTGTGTGTGTGTGTGTGTGTGTGTGTGTGTGAGAAAAGATAGATAGATGCAAACGTATACAAAGTAATTGGCATCTGTGTGTGTGTGTGTGTGTGTCACACGTCATGCACATTACTTCTGCATGGCTGTGGATGTAGGTCACACACACACACACACACACACACACACACACACACACACACACACACACACACACACACACACACACACACACACACACACATTCCCCTACATTTTCTCCCTACGCACACACCAGTCATATCCATGAAGACAGTGTGGTCAGGGTGTGTGTTGTCAGCCATGTTGGTCTCAGAGTCTTCATCAAACCACACAAACGCCCTCCTTCAGCTGATTAGCTGTTCGGGGGTCAGCTGGACAATCGGCCAATCAGGACGCAGCAGTGAGGCGACGCAGGTCGGGACAAGACAGTAAATGATGCACCAAAACTACGCCGTTATATTTATGCACATAAAATTCCTTCATCCCTAAAATGTGTTTTAATTTGGAAGATGAAATCAAACAGACCAACACAGGTGAACTCACCAGGTCAGCGGCTCGTTATCTGGCAGCTCGTTGGGGGTCAATTCCTCTCAGGAATCCCAAACATGTGGAAGCCGTGCCCCCCCCCCCTCCCCCCACCTCCTCGTGTCAAACCCGGGCCGCCTCCCTAAACCTGTTGGACCACCTCCTCCGAGACCTCCAACAAAGGAGACCTGGAGAATCCCCCGCTTGAGGGAGGGGACAGACAACAGGACAACACAAACCCGTCCAGGAAGGAGTCAGCGCCAACCAGCTGTTGGACCGAAGGTGGTTTTATCAACTGATACGATGACACGGCTGAATGGGTTGAAAGAAACACACGCTTTGATCACAATTAAATAAACGCAGTTTCCAGCTGAAACTGCAGCAGCAGCACGACGATCATTTACTGGAGGAGGCAAGAAAACCTCCTTTAGATGGAAGGAGCAGAACGAGGTTTAAAATCATGTCTGTGGAATAATCTGCTCATTATTTCCTCGATAGATGGTTTTAGTTTGGGATGGGATGTCTTCAGGTGTTTGGTTTTTGTCGTGTGATGAACAAGAGCCTGAAATGGTCGAAAGATTTCCTTCTGGGAACTTTGGTCCGTCAGAAAAGCGTGTTTGTTATTGTTTTATCAGATTAAACGCTGAGAAAATAAAGTGTGTGGGAACTAGCTGTTGAAGAAGGCAGCTAAAGGTGGCTAAAGGTGGCCGAGCAGTCTCTGAGCTGAGTAAGCAGAGGTGTGCAGCTCCAACATCTGGACGGGAGGACAACATGTGTCTGTCAGCGAGCCAGCGCCGAGCAGAACAAAGCTCTTCCTCCGTCATGTTTTCCACTCGGACCGAGTCCACGGAAAGAGGATGCTGAACGGCCGGGAATATGTGAGCAGATAAAGTGCCGTGGACAGATCGAGCTGCACCACATGACCAGAGGAGACTTCCTCCTCTTCCTCACTGCTATTTTAAATCCCCCCCCCCCCCCCCCCCACACACTCTCTCGTCCTTTCTTGGAAAAGGATTAAAAACCTGCTCGTCTCTGATTATCTCGACTTGTTGATGCTTCAACATCGAGGTTTTGTTACTGCAGGAGAAAGACGGAGCTCAAAGTAATGAAAGACAAACATCACCCTGTTGTCCAGAACAAACACACACACACACACACACACACACACACACACACACACACACACACACACACACACACACACACACACACACACACACACACACACACACACACGTTGCTGAGTGAGTGCTCGCTGCCCTGCGGGGGTCAGTGTGTGTGTTACCGTCAGCGCTGCCTCCGTTCACGCTCTCCGTGCTGGACTGGGACGGCGCCGCCCTCGTGCGCCGCAGCGACCGGTTGGTGCCGGGACTCCCCACCGGCGTGGAGGTGGACGCCCCGTCTCTCCTGGAGAAGATGCCGCTGAAGAAGCGGACCAGGCGCCTCTCGCTGGAGCGCCCCCCGCCCTCCCGCAGCAGGAAGCCCCCCCCCCGACCCGTCCCTCTCGGCCGCCAGCCGCAGCAGGTCGCTGTTGTCCAGCGTGCGGTTCTTGCCGCCGCGCGTCCTCTCCCAGCGGCTCAGCTCCGACATGGAGTCCGTCTTCTTGAGGACGGCGCCGACCTCCAGAGTCCTGCTCTTCTGCCTGATGGGGTCGGCGAGGCGGGGGGCCGGGGGCGTGGCGGCGGCCTCCGCGTCCCGCCCGGCGTCCTGCCCGGCGTCCTGGCCGATGCAGCCGGAGCTGCTGTGGTGTTTGTCTTTGGAGAGCGCCCGCAGCCGCAGCAGCTCGCCGCCGCTCCAGTGCCTGAAGCTGAAGCTGCGGCGCAGCAGGCCGGGCGGCCCGCTTCGGGAGAGGAGTCTCCGGGGAGGACACCTGGGAGGACACCTGGGAGGACACCTGGGAGGGTTTGCCGTGACTCCTGGAGTGGGACATCTTGGCCTCCGCGCTCACAGGAGCCTCTGAGCTCCTCTCCTCCATGCTCTTCGCCTTCAGCAGCCTCTTCTTCTTCGTCACGACGCCGTTCTCCACAGCAGCGTCGCTCTGACGAGTCTCAGTAGGAATCTCCTCCTCGGGTTTGTGGGAGTTTTCCGCCTCCTGCCGCGGCGCCTCCTCCTGCCCGGGGGAGGAGACGTTCTCCTTGCCGTGCTCTGCCAGCGGGCTGCCGGCCTTCTCCTTCAGCTCCTTCTGCAGCTGATGCTTCCTGCAGATCTTCAGCCTGCCCAGCTCCAGCTGCCCCGTGCTGAACGTCCTGAAGTTCCTCATGTAGCCGTGAGACGAGGAGAAGTCGTCCGACTCGTCCTCCACCTCCTTCAGCTCCTCCAGCAGCCCGCTCCGCTGGATCTCCTCCGACCCTTCCCGCCGGAACGCGCCGGCCTTGGAGTTCTCCGCCCGCCGGGTGCCCGACCCTCCGCCCTCGTCATCTAAACTCTCCCTCTTCACCAGGGTGAGGGAGATGCGGTACACCGTCTTCCTCTGAGGAGTGCCCCTCTCCATCCTTTCAGTGCAGTTACTGTCGAGGAGGTACATCCCTGACGGAGAAGATCATCAACACTCCTCTTCAGCTCCTCTCAAAGTGTCTGCAGCACCTAAAATACAATCAGTCCTTTAGTTTTAAACCCGGTCCAGAGTTCAAATCCAGTCCTCCATGTGGAAATCAGATCCAACCAGAAACACCAGCAGCCGACTTTTCTCTCATCCAGATGTGCAAACAGCGCGGACTTATACGCAGGAAATACATTCCGTGTTCATCCCAGCGGAATTCAAACCGGCTCCAAAAGCAGCCGACAGGCGGAGCAGGCGCGGCCCCGCTCCCCGCTCCTCTCTCCGGGCTCACGGCAGCGCTGCGCCCGGGACACCGCAGCGACCCACGGCCTGGAAAAATCACTTTTCTATCCGGACAGAGGAGGTCCTCACCACCGGGCGTCCTCCGCGGACAGCTCTGGATCCTGCACCGGGATCCGGGTTTCCATTCCCAACAAACCCGCCTGGTAAATATTATTCTGGTGCCGCGTCCGGGACGGTGCCAGCGCGTCGTCTCCTATTGTGTGCGATCATCCCCCGCAGCGGAGCGCAGCCAGCCGGGCCTCTCTCACCTCAAACCGGCCTCTGCTGGGATTCAGATGTCGCTGGATTGAGAGCCGGGGACCCGGACCGGCTCTGCCCGCCTCTCTGCCCCCACAGCTCCGACTTTCTCCCCGCTGACAGAGACACAAGGCTCGGCAGCGTCCGTCCCATTCCCTCCTCCGCCGCTGTCCGCTGCGCTCTGCGCGCACTCCGCTCCACACAGACCGGCCAGCAGCCGCGGGGGCTGATGGGAAAACACGGCGCGGAGGGTGTGCAAAGGAGCTGGAGCCAACAGACGACCGTGTGTCTGCAGGTTTATTCACACAGGACATTTATAGTCATTACTTCCCTGCAGTTTAAAATGAAATGATCAATCAATCCATCGATTAGTTGATCAAACTAACGTCTGTTGCTTTTCTTCTTTTGAACGATAATGAACTGAATATTTCAGGATTTATTGGCTCGTTGGTTGGACATGTAATATCTCTTTAAAGTTCCAGAGGAGAGGCAGAGCTCCAGCTCCTGTTTTCCTGGCTGCAGCGGCTCCTGTGAAAGGGGTGGAGCCTCCTCTTCCTCCTCTTCCTCCTCTTCCTCCTGCCTGTCTGTCAGGCTCTTAAAAGCCTCCCGGGCAGCCATGGAGGCACAAACACACACAGAGGCATGAAATGATGTCTGCAGCGGCAGCAACTCTGTCAGAGGTCGGGACGTCTGGGACAACCACCGGGGGACACGTCTCATCAGCAGCTGACGCGCCGGACGCTTCACCACTTCCTGTTCGTGCTCATTTGATTTGATGTAAAGGTGAAATAAAAGTCAGGAGGATTCAAACGGTTCCAGGAGGTCCATGACATGTTGAAAATAAAAACTGAAAAATGTCCTCTTCAGAATAAGAGGCCTGATAGTCCAGGTCCGTCTGCACGGGTCGCTGACAACCAGATCCTCTCATGAAAACCCAGCTAACAAAGCCAGATTAAATTAACAGTTTGGAAGCACATGTCTGGTGTTACAGTCACAGATTAAGTGTTAATCAGCTCGTGTCTCTTCTCCTCAGACGGAGATTGAACCTGAATCTACGATGAAGGTAGAAGTCGGCTCGGCGACGTGACCTGCATCTCTTTGATCGCTCTTCAAATGAAAGGGAAACTCGTCCTCAGCACTTTCTTTCATCAGGACTTTCCATCTCAGAGGAACCTCTTCATCTCGGAGGAGGAGGAGGAGGAGGAGGAGGAGGAGGGTGTGGCGGGGGGAGATTAACTCCCTCTTCCTCCTCACTCAGACCTCCACCTCTGACGCCTGCTGGATTATTACTGGGATTAATGAAGATTAGAGAGGTTGCCGAAGGCCACTTTCTCCTTTTACTTCAACACTTCACGGGAGTACACACACACACACACACACACACACACACACACACACACACACACACACACACACACACACACACACACCATTAATCCCCCCCCCTCCTCCATCCTCCGCTGGGACAGCGAACATCAAACAGCCTCCACCTGAAGTGGAGCTGAGACGACGCCGGGTCTCTGCTGGACGGAGGTGAGAGGAGACGTGTTCACCAGGACATCACACGCCTGTTACAGGCTGCACGTGATAAATTACACGCCAACGCATGCTGCAGCGCCGCAACATCAAACGCATCTCTGCAGCCTTTCATCCTGCCGCGATGCTCGGACTCACAGATCAGGTTTGTGACGCTGAGACTTCAGTATGGAGGTCTGTCATGGTGGGAGAACCACGGAGAACCACAGAGAACCACGGAGAACCACGGAGAACCACGGCCTCAGACTGGGAATCCAGAAAAGCGAAGGTTATTTTTTATTGTGCTGTGAGGTTCACTGACCTGAAATAATAATAATATTCATCTTATCTGATAAACTTCCAGCAGTTTGAATCAGTTTGACTCAGCGTGCAGCGACCTGAAGGAGGTCTGCAGGGCTTTGATGTGTCGACAGAGAGCTCCTTATCAGGACCTGCAGCCCTGCACCCCCACCGACCCCCCACCGACCCCCCACCCGACCCCCCACCCGACCCGGAGAGAGCGCGGCCCGGCAGCAGCGGGTCACCGCGGTGCTGCTCGGAGGAAACGGCAGAAAGCAGCCGGATGGTGGAAACGAGATCTGAGAGCAGCTGGAGGCTCGACGGAAAGAGGAAAGAGATTCAGAGATTCAGAGATTCAGAGATTCAGAGACGAGGTCGAGACGAGTCTCTGTAAACAAACACATCTGAATGAATCTGAAGGAGAGCCGGACAACAGATCAATAAAAACTCCTTCTGCTGAATCACACGGCATCACAGCTCAAAGTGAAGCTGCTCTCCTGCTGCCTCACTTCATCTACACGCTGACACGAACATCTGCATGCAGACACCCTGGAAGGAAAGAGACCTGAAAGCTGTGACCTCTGACCTCTGACCTCCCAACAAACAGGTTGTCACACTTAAAACTGACGAAAACTCAAAAATACATCTCAGTATCAGAAACTGTCAGGAACTCAAACATGCTCGGCCATTTTTCTTCACTTAAATCCCAGAAATTAAATCAAAAATTTAGAAATCTAACATAATATAACTTTATTATTAGTATTTAGGAGGAAGCTGTTCTGAAGTGGAATTTACCACTAAAACCTGATGCGGGGGACAGTGCAGCAAGGTGGAGGAGGAGGAGGAGGGGGGGAGGAGGAGGAGGAGGTGTTTGTCTGCTGACCACCACCCATCTGCTGTGTCGGCACTCTCTGCCTCCGTCGCATTAAATATGCATGCAGCTCTGCTGCAGTGAGCGCGGCGCTGCACGGCTGCGAGGGTCCGAGATTATAATCCAGATCCTGGAGCTCCAGACTCGCTCTGATTGGACGACCACGGCTCCCTGAATCACTTCAAGACATTTAACAGATAAACATCTCGTGCATCAGCTGCTCCTCAAGTGTTTACTCTCATAATTATCATCTGTTTGATGATATTTGAAGGCCTCGCTGTGAATCTCCTGTGAACACGTGAACCTCAACAGTCATCGA
>NW_027185382.1:4952854-5275354 GCF_022577435.1 Embiotoca jacksoni | reverse complement strand
ACACAGAGACACACAGAGACACACACAGAGACACACAGAGACACACACAGAGACACACAGAGACACACACAGAGACACACAGAGACACACAGAGACACACACAGAGACACACACAGAGACACAGAGACACACAGAGACACACACAGAGACACACAGAGACACACACAGAGACACACAGAGACACACACAGAGACACACACAGAGACACACACAGAGACACACAGAGACACACACAGAGACACACAGAGACACACAGAGACACAGAGACACACAGAGACACACACAGAGACACACAGAGACACAGAGAGACACAGAGACACACACAGAGACACACACAGAGACACACAGAGACACAGAGACACACAGAGACACACACAGAGACACACACAGAGACACACACAGAGACACACAGAGACACACACAGAGACACACAGAGACACACACAGACACACACAGAGACACACAGAGACACACAGAGACACACACAGAGACACACACAGAGACACACAGAGACACACAGAGACACACAGAGACACACACAGAGACACACACAGAGACACACAGAGACACACAGAGACACACAGAGACACACACAGAGACACACAGAGACACACAGACACACACAGAGACACACACAGAGACACACAGAGACACACAGAGACACACACAGACACACACAGAGACACACAGAGACACACAGAGACACACACAGACACACACAGAGACACACACAGACACACAGAGACACACACAGACACACACAGAGACACACAGAGACACACACAGAGACACACACAGAGACACACAGAGACACACACAGAGACACACAGAGACACACACAGAGACACACAGAGACACACAGAGACACACACAGAGACACACAGAGACACACACAGACACACACAGAGACACACACAGAGACACACAGAGACACACAGAGACACACACAGAGACACACAGAGACACACACAGACACACACAGAGACACACACAGAGACACACAGAGACACACACAGAGACACACACAGAGACACACAGAGACACACACAGAGACACACAGAGACACACACAGAGACACACACAGACACACAGAGACACACACAGAGACACAGAGACACACAGAGACACACACAGAGACACACACAGAGACACAGAGACACACAGAGACACACACAGAGACACACACAGAGACACAGAGACACACAGAGACACACACAGAGACACACACAGACACACAGAGACACACACAGAGACACACACAGAGACACAGAGACACACAGAGACACAGAGACACACAGAGACACACACAGAGACACACACAGAGACACACAGAGACACACACAGAGACACACAGAGACACACAGAGACACACACAGAGACACACACAGAGACACAGAGACACACACAGAGACACACACAGAGACACACACAGAGACACACAGACACACAGAGACACACAGAGACACACACAGAGACACACAGAGACACACACAGAGACACACAGAGACACACACAGAGACACACAGAGACACACAGAGACACACACAGAGACACAGAGACACACAGAGACACACACAGAGACACACAGAGACACACACAGAGACACACAGAGACACACACAGAGACACACACAGAGACACACACAGAGACACACAGAGACACACAGAGACACACAGAGACACAGAGACACACAAAGACACACACAGAGACACACAGAGACACAGAGAGACACAGAGACACACAGAGACACACACAGAGACACACACAGAGACACACACAGAGACACACAGAGACACAGAGACACACAGAGACACACACAGAGACACACAGAGACACACACAGAGACACACACAGAGACACACAGAGACACACAGAGACACACACAGAGACACACAGAGACACACACAGACACACACAGAGACACACACAGAGACACACAGAGACACACAGAGACACACACAGAGACACACACAGAGACACACAGAGACACACAGAGACACACAGAGACACACACAGAGACACACACAGAGACACACAGAGACACACAGAGACACACAGAGACACACACAGAGACACACAGAGACACACAGACACACACAGAGACACACACAGAGACACACAGAGACACACACAGACACACACAGAGACACACAGAGACACACAGAGACACACACAGACACACACAGAGACACACACAGACACACAGAGACACACACAGACACACACAGAGACACACAGAGACACACACAGAGACACACACAGAGACACACAGAGACACACACAGAGACACACAGAGACACACACAGAGACACACAGAGACACACAGAGACACACACAGAGACACACAGAGACACACACAGACACACACACAGAGACACACAGAGACACACAGAGACACACACAGAGACACACAGAGACACACACAGACACACACAGAGACACACACAGAGACACACAGAGACACACACAGAGACACACACAGAGACACACAGAGACACACAGAGACACACAGAGACACACACAGAGACACAGAGACACACAGAGACACACACAGAGACACACACAGACACACAGAGACACACACAGAGACACACAGAGACACACACAGAGACACACACAGAGACACACAGAGACACAGAGAACAGCTACTTTTACTGATCAATTATTAAGTTTGATCAAAAAACAAAGTTACATCTTTAAAATGAATTCTTTACGGTACAAATCACAGAACAGTTCAGCTTCCCGTCCTTCAAGGTGAGTTCTGCATGAAAAATGACTTTATATAAATAACTTGATTAATCAAGTGATTGACAGGGCCCCGCCCCCCTATACGTTAGTGGGGGGGGCAAACTAAAATCAATTACTCATGTTTATCTACACAATTATGAGCGTCCACATCAGACCAACAGAGATGTGAAGTTCAAGGGGTGTGGTCTCATATGGGCGTGTCAGGGGGCGGGGCTTTGATACCGCAACACACACTAAAAGTGAACATACACACAACACACACAACAGGTTTCAGATGAAGGGAATCTCTGAGAACATGTCACAGGAAGTGTGTGTTTATCAGTGTGTGTGTGGGGGAGGAGGGGGAGGAGGGGGACAACGACAACACATGTGCAGAACACACACGTACATGTATGTACACACACGGGAGTGCACACGGCCCGAGAGACATCATTAGAGAGCAGAGTGATGCTTTAATTATTCAGAGTCTGGGAAGAGTCTGTGTGTGTGTGTGTGTGTGTGTGTGTGTGTATATGTGTGTGTGTGTGTGTGTGTGTGTATATGTGTGTGTGTGTGTGTGTGTGTGTGTGTATATGTGTGTGTGTGTGTATGTATGTATGTGTGTGTGTATGGTGTGTGTGTGTGTATATATGTGTGTGTGTGTGTGTGTGTGTGTGTATATATATGTGTGTGTGTGTGTGTGTGTGTGTGTGTGTGTGTGTGTGTGTCTGTGTGTCTCACAGGGATCAAAGGCAGCTAATTGGTTCCCACAACTCACACCAGTTGTTAACCAGCTCAGTGGTTTAACTGGGATTCATCCAGATTAACAGCTGGTTGATCATCTGATCAACGTTGCCGCCTGCTCACACGTGTCAGACACCAGAACCTGAACAGAACTGGAGGACTTGAGTCTGCAGCATCAACACACTCTGCGGCCACACAATTCACCCACACACAAAATTCCCAGCATTCCTCCCACACCGAACGCACCGCAGCTCACTGCCGCCCCCTGCTGTCCTGCAGCCAGCTGTGCGCACCAAACATCTGTCCTGAAGGGAGACCATCGTCCTCTTTGTATAAAGTGTTTTTTTAATAAAGTTTATTTTATTAATAATAATAATAATATAAACTCAAGTCACTGCCCAGCGTCCATTCAAAATTATGGCAGTTTAACATTCAGTGGTTCTCGGCTGTCTCACATGTTCTACCTGTTGTGGTGTGACACTGCGGTTGTCACGACGATGCACTGACACAGCATGAGTAGTTGGCTTGTTTCTATGGTAACAGTCATCACTTCCTTAAACAAGGCATGCAGGAGGGGGAAGTGAGAAAACGTGGTTACTTTACAGTCATCCACCTTGTTTTTTACCGTCTGTTCACTTCTGTTGGACTTTTTATGATTTAAGTCACGTGACACGTCATGTGACAGCCGCGCTGCTTGGACTCCAACCATCAGTAATAAAGTGCATGTCTTCACCCTGCTGGCCAAATTAGTCCCATCTTTCTGCAACAGAAGCCGAATACGAGTCGAGCTTTTTGGAGACAGCAACGCGTCAGGTAGGAAATAAAACGCTGCAAGGTGAGGAAACATATCCAGAAACCCAGCAGGCAACATCTGGATCACCTGAACACAACTTCAGGAGCAACAAACCACGACTCAGGCAGGTTTTCAGTTCCCTAAACTCAGAGTTTAGTGTTCAGAGATAAAACAGAAAAATCAGCGCACAAAAACTTTGCGTTAAATATGTTCACTGTTGTGTTTTATTTCTGGTCATGTGACACTCGGGTGTTTTTCAGGTAAATACAAACGTCCTGAAAAAAGAAACCAGAAGCATCAGACTGATGTGATCGATGCTGAAAGTCCCAAACTAATCAAATCAATCAATCCATAAACTGACTGAGATGCTGTTTCACCCCTGAAACAGAACAACTGAGGCGTCCTCATTGTTTATCAGACACAAGGAGAACAAACAACAACAAACAAACAACAACCAGGCGTGCTCCGTCAGCTCTCCTCCTTCAAAATGCAGCTGTGGCCTTTTCAGAAATCAACGTCGAGCTCCAAAACATCAGAGGCAACGAAAGCTGCGGTGAAGAGGAGGAAAACACGAGCTGACAGCCGTGACCCAAAAACAATCTGCCAGCAGGGGGCGCTGCAGTTTAAGGAAACGTCTGCTGATGGAGCACTGCACTGATATAATATGAAAATATGAAGTTATCTTAACACAGTAGAGAAACTGACTCCTTTATTTAGAAGAATTATCGTTATAATTTGAATAAAATCATTTAAAGCCACAATATAAGTATCAAACAACAGTGAAACGCAAATGTAGTGCAAAGAAGCATCACCTGCGGAGCTTCTCAGAAGAACTCGTGTGATTTACTGGGTCAGATTCCACCGTGCTGGTTAATGTTTAAAATGGTGTGAGCCGGATGGGTGGAGTCACAGACGGTCACAGACTCTCATTAAACCGAATTTACTCCACCTGCTGCTGGCTTCCTACAGCTCCCAGAATTCCTTTCACCGACCCAGAGAACCGTGTGGTCGAGTTACGACATCATTTCACAGAACAAACTGGACAAAACTCGTATTTGTGTCAAAACGGCAGATTTAAAAATGGAGGTTTTGAGCAGGATTTTGAGTGAATGAAGAAATCCAGTTCTCCAACAACCCAAAGCTCATGATGTGCTTCTATTTTGTTCAACAGGATAACGTGCATCATGAAGGAGGATTAAACCACCCACACGTCACTGTTCAACCTATTTAAGGGGGAATTTTCCTTTAAACAAACAAAACAAAACAAAACGAGTGATGAAGACGAAGCGGCGCTGCAGGGAGGAGCAGGACGAGGCTTGTTGTGCTGCCAAGGAATCACATGTGACCGAGGAGAGAACAAAACACACACAAATAGGATCGGGCCTTCGCCGGCTGTGTGACGGTGTAACGTCTCTCTTTGTCCCCGGAGAGTCGGTCTCGGGGAGGAAGACGAGTGTGTGACCTTGGGAGGAAGATGCATCGGGCCAGATCTCTACGGCTCCAACGGATCGATGACGAGCATCCGCACTGCACCAAAAACACGTCCCCTCATCAATACAGTCAAACAACAAGTCCTATTTATTGAACATTCTTCCACCACTGCTCATCTTCCCTGAAATAACTCGGCCGCGATGCAGAGAAGAACGGGCGATCTGTTCCTGAGGTTCGCCGGGGTCAAAGGTCACAGATGACACGTTGCGTGAGCGTCTCCTCTCGACTGTTTTCTCCTCTCGTCTTCTGGAGGAATTCGGGGCTTCCCACACAAACGCTCCATTTCACAGAGGACATATTTTTCTCCCAGAATGCTTTGTTGTTGGAGGCGTGGTGGGTGAGGGAAGGGAGGGTTGGGGGGGGGGGCAGCTTTCCGCTCCCTTCCTTGCTTCCTTCTGCTTCCTTTCCTTCCCTCCCTTTCTCTCCTGTGTCCTAATTTTTTCCTCCTTGTCTCTAATTCAGTTTGAATCCTCCTTCATCATCCTCTTCCTCGTGTCCTCAGCTCCGCCCCCTTCTGTCCATCAGAGCTGCACCAAGTTACAGCTCCTGTATCGCTCACCAAACTCCATTCACATTTATTCACATTTTAAACCTTTGAAATTCAGTGACAGGATTCAAAACTAACTGCAGGGATGAATCCTGCTGCTGCTGGACTGAGCAGAGAACAACTACGAGGTTGTGATGAAGATGAAATGATGAAGACGAAGAAGATGATGAGGCTGTTTGCAGGAAGTGTTTGTGGTGAGCAGCTTTGACGCAGTGGGAGTTTCTGCTGGAACACTGCAAATCCATAAAAGAGTGACGGACACAATGTTCAAGGGTGAGTCATCGTAAAATCACTGAGGAGGAGTGGGAGGAGAGGAGAGGAGAGGAGAGGAGAGGAGAGGAGAGGAGAGGAGAGGAGAGGAGGACACGAAGTGAGGAGACAAGAAGAAGTTTGACCTCCTTAAAAAGGTGCCGATTTTTCCATCACTAAACTAAATCCATAGATCAATACTTCAGTCAGAGGATCAACAGTCAGTCAGAGGATCAACAGTCAGTCAGAGGATCAACAGTCAGTGTCTGACAGGTCTCTGACACCATGAGGATGAGTGTAACCAGATTACAGTATTACCAGTGATCCTGCAGCGGTCACATCAATCATCCCCAATTTAAACTCAACTGTTTATGACGCTTGAAACACACACGAACCTCTGACCTTTGACCTCTACATCCTCACCTCAGACTCTCAGACATCATGACGCGTCCTCAGATGAACCTGAGCTGCATCGCTTCTGAGTCAAGAAAACGGGACGCAGCGGTGCCTTGCAGTGCAATACCACCTAGGACCACTAGGAGCAGGCGACACGTAACTCACGTAACTCATGAAAATAATCCCGGCATTGATTAGATATTAGATCTGGAACAGCTGGGTTTGGGGGCGGGGCTGTTTGATTGACAGGCCTGGGGTCCAGTCAGGTTTAGAGACAAGTGAGGAGAATAGGAGGGGGAGATGAGGCGAGGAGAGGAGGAGGATAATAGATAAACCTGCTGAGTCATGGTTTGTGAGGACGGTCCGGACGTCCTTCAGGAGCCTCTCGGGGACAAGCCAGCGTCCCCATCTGTCCTCCTTCCACAAAATCAATGGTACCTCCTCCCGGTCGGTCTGAGGTCACCATCTGGCTTCAGGTGGATGCAGTGTGGCGTGTTTCTACATCCTGTCAGCTGACCTGTGACCTCTCTGTGTAAACGCTCCGACAGGGATCAATAACAATCCCATCAGGACCCTCTTCTTCCTCTTCTTCCTCTTCTTCCTGTATTTATGACTCCAGTCGGTCGTGTCGTTCAATCACGTGACTCCTTTTTGTTTATCTGTACCAAAGTAGATTTATTGACTAATTTAGGGACAGAAACTAAAAAGAAAACGTGTCTCGACTTCTCGTTTCCTTGCCTCACCTCTTCACCTCCTTTTTTTCAGGTGAACATGATGATCTGGTTCAGAGTTCTTCTCCTTCAGGACGGTCACAGAGGAATCAGGCTATCTGCTGGTGGAGGAGTCACATTAATGAGGCCATCAAACATTAACCGGCGAGCGAGGCCTCGAGGCGGCGCGAGCATCTGCTGCACGCCTCGGAGAAACGCGCTCGGATCACAGAGCCTCGCTCGGCCTCGGCGGTCAGCTTTGGTCGGCGCAGGAAGTGACATCAGCGACCACGGGGAGTCTGCCCTCGCCCACGTCTTCCTCCTCTGTAACTTACTCTCCACTTCAAGAGCTTCGTAGTGTCATTTTCTGTGAGCTCGGTGCCAACGAGACGTGAAAAATGTTGGAGCATTGTTGAGCGGCGGGCAGGAAGCCAGCGGACTATTTTTATACCTGCGCTGGACTCCTCCATTGTTTGGGTCGGGTCGGTGTCTGCAGCTTCCCCTCGCGGTAACGAGGCGGCTGCAGCTGGACGCACAGCTGCGGCCGCACGGCCTCGTTTCTGCTTCCGCATCGCAGCGAGCATTGTTCCTCCATCCCGGGTCACACACATCGTCTGCAGCACAGATCACAGCAGCAGGAAGTCCGTGAACTTAATCACAACGAGCTGATTAAAGTGACAGATTAACCTCCAGAAAGACGCCTCGGGACAAAAATGTGTTGACCCCCATTTTACATGGCAGAGTCCTGGTTTCCCCCGGCAACCACAGACTCATCCGTCAACACACCGATTCATCTTCATTCTTTTTTTTTTCAAAATAAAAAACAACAATAAAAGCAGGTTGTTTTTCAGTTTTTCTGTGCCAATATAGATGAAATGAGATATTTAACACACTGAACCATCAATCAGAGATTAAAAGACAAAAACAGACGGTGAATAATCTCCGATGGATGAATAATCACCTCACAGGAGGAAACCGAAGTGAGGAGATGAGGAGCAGCTGGAGGAGAAATCTCAGCTGATATTTGTGCCAATTTAAAATCAATGAATCAAATCATCTGGAGTAAACCTGCAGCTTTGAGCCTTTAGGGCAGTCAGACAAGGTGTTGTTTGTTTGTTTGTTTGTTTTTCTGCAGAGTCTCTGGTTTGATTTCTTCAGGTGGAGGACAAACTGCTGTTGGACGGAGCAGACGCGTGTCCGTCCACAGCGAGACGCCCGTTAACAGCACGTAGAACTTCCTGTCTCACAGCTGGGGACTCCTCTGAAAACATCTGCATAAACCTCATATTCACTACAATGAATACAGGAGGTGAGAAATGTTTACAGATGTTTTATCTGCTTTATGTCGTGCAGACGAAGTAAAAAACGGTTTGAACCTTAAACTGTTTCTGCAACGCTTCATTTCTTTTGTTTGTAAATAAAAGAAAAGTTCCTGCAGCAGCTGGGTGAAATCTGCACCGTCTAACCTGCAGATTAAATGAGATACAGGAAGATGATCAGGATTAAAGGAGGTAAACACGCTCTGAAACAAAGCGATAAAGCGGCTGCCTGCGCTGCAGAGACCACAGCTCAGCTTTCTGTTCTGCAGCAGGTCACGTAGGAACCAGGCCGGTTCCCACCACTCAACACACACGTACAGCAGGCTTCAGGTTTCACTCCCCCAACATCACCGGTGCCGTTAAAAGGACTTTTATTAATATATATATATATATATATATATATACAGATATTTTATTGTATCGTGATATGAGACGAGATATCTTCTTGGATTTTGTCTCAGAGTCAATACATCCACATTACTGATGATTACTGATCAAAAACCAATAAACATTTTGTCGAAGCAGCTGCAGTCATTCCTACAATATTGATAATGTCCACGTCGCCCAGCTCCAACCACCACAAACGATTACTTTCATCGGCAATCAATCTGTTGTTTATTTCCTGGTTTAATCAATCGTCTGTTTGGTCTTAAAAAAGTCTGAAAACACCAACGAGTGTTTCCTGCAGCCTGAAACGTCTCGTTTAGTCCCGACCGGCAGTGAAAAAACGAAAACTTATCCAGTTTATTACAATTTATTACGATTTAAACAGAACGATGATGATGATGATGATGATGAAGGGGGAGACGAGTGATCAGACGAGATGCTGAACCAGATTTAGCAGCCGAGCCCAGAGCGCTGCATTATTCAGACACAATGACCCAATAAAAAGTCTTTCTGGGGAGGAAGAGACGAAGGAGGACTCGCTGCTCTCATGTTATTGATCATCGTTCATCAGGTGTTCTTCTGATCAAGAACATCAGGAAACAGACAGTCATGTGACCAAGACGTTCAGGACGAGACGTGATGAAGCACTCAGCTGCAGGAAACTCGCCTCAGACACATCAGGATCAAATCTGAACCTGCAGAGTCCACATGAGTCCACATGAGTCCACCCGAGTCGGACTGCGAGCTGCTGGATCTGATGTACGGGATGTTGGGAAGCGATCAGGACTTTTAAGAACGACCTGGTATTATTGGAAAGATCAAGCTGCATCGTTTTATCTGATGTGATGAACACTTCCTGCACAATTCAACAAAAAAGAAGAGGTGGGAATTTAAAGGTTAAAGATACCTCCTCTGGACGAAGATGTGGGGGAGGACCAAACAGAAGGATTAAGAAGACAAACTGGAGTCTCAGCAGGACGACATGGATGAGACGGAGTGGGACATCCCAGCAGAAAACAGGAACACAAACATCCCATCAGCTCAGTTTCATGAAGACAAGCTGCAGCAGAGACGAAGCACAAACATCCAAAACGTGCAGAAACCAACGATGTGCTGCTGAACTAGTCCAGTAGCAACGACTCATTTCTTCATGGAGACCATAACAACCAGCTCTAACGATGAGACGTCTGATCTATTACCTGATTGGTTAGTCTGTTACTGTTGCTAGGAGACGAGGACACCATAACCCATCCAGTTGGCTGTTAAAAAAACAATCAGATTAAAATACCTGGGACATCTTTACGGATCAATTAATCAGCTGCAGCAGGTGTTTCCCTCCTCCTTTATCTCGTTTCCCACGGCAACGGCTACCAACCAGTTACAGGAAGGACTCAGACTGAACACGAGTCGGTGTTTGGGTTTCTAATGCCAGGAGTCTGACATTTAATCCTGCATCAATAACTACTCCTCCTCCTCCTCCTCCCCCCCCTCCTCCTCCTCCTCCTCCTCAGACCTGTCGAGGGGCTCGTGGAGCTGACTGCATCCTCTGGTCTTAACGAGCATCAGGACCTCGTTCATCTGAACGCAGCTCCACCGATGATGTCAGCCCGGGACTCTTTTCTACTTCCTCCAAAAATAATTTCATTTTTAAGCAGATTTTTTCAGCATTTTTAGGCTCATGAGTGAAATCTGTCAGAATAAGTAGAAGAAATATATTCCAGCTTTTTGAGCAATTCAATCAGAGCAGACACACAAACACAATCTAAAGAAAGCAGGAAAAGTTGTGATGTGCAGCTGATCCCAGAGATGCCAGTTAACCTCGTTTCACTGGCGGAGGTGCTGACCCCTGACCTCTGACCTCTGACCCCTGACCTCTGACCTGCGCTGCAGATCCGGCTCCACGCGCAGCTTTACGCGAGTTTACATCCAGCGGCGGCGCGCTGGTCTCGAATAAAACAATTTTTACTAGAAACACACGAAGGAGCAGCTGATGTGTCCTTCAGAATCAGAGCAAAGACATTCAGAGCGTGAAACACGTGATGAAACAGCGAAACAAATATCGGCTTTATAATTCGGTGATTCTCCAGAAATTGCAGGACGAATGGGAACGCTGTAGTTGGTCTTTGAAATGGCTCCTTCACCTGTTCAGGTGCACTAATTCTCTCACGGTCACCAGGGTTTTTTCAACGTTTGGTGCCGTTTCCATGGAGATGCAGGATGAACAATGATCCCGCTCATCCATCACCGGACTTGTTCCGGTCTGTTCTGATGTGGAGAATCAGCACTGAAACATGGATGTTTGATAATAAATCACTCAATATTTGAAGTTCTCGTGCAGAAAGAGGATTCTTTGAGTTTTGGGCTGCAGATCTGCAACATCCAACAGCTGCATAATCACGATGATGCAGAAGAAGATGTCCTCTAGCGTGCAGCCAGATGTGCACAAACAGATCAGCTGGACGGGACGTGTTTTCACAGTTTGCTTTGTGTTGTTTTATGTAACAGATGAAGGCGGAGGAGGCTGACCTGGGATCAGCTCTCAGGTCTCTGTTCGACGTGAGCAGATGGATGCTGAGAGTAAAGATGACAGCTGCAGCCGTAATCCTGATTTCCTGTTCTCTCCCGATCAGGGTGATCATGTTTATTGATCGCTGGTTCAACGCTCCTGACGGCAGCACATTAGCAGCAGCGTGACGCCGCCCCCCCGCCCCCACTGAGCGCGCTCACTGTACTCCGCGATGACTCATGCTCAACCTCTTACATTAGGCCTAATGAAAGCAGGCCCGGGGGGAGGGGGAGGGGGGGGGGGGGGGGGGGGAGAAATGAAACCCAGGAGTACACAACCACTTCACAGAGAGAACATGATGTTTGCAGTTGGCCCTAATCTGGTGGAGTCAGCAGGAGAGGGGGCGGGGCTACAGGGACAAAAGGTGCAGGGATCTCTGGGTAATTTCTCAAGACAGAGTGGCGTGCTGGCAGCGCCGCGGCGGTTATGTAACGGCCAAAGGGCCGCGGCGGATCCTTATTACTGTTACTACTGTTATTAGCAGACGTCCATCAGCCGCAGCGTTACGCAACGCCCTCTGATTCTGTTCAACGGAGCATCAAAGCAACAAACAAACAAGTAAACAAGCAGCCACAAACAGCACACACACCTCTGACAGGACGCCGGATGACACGTCTTTAACAAATCACGCTCTGGTCATTATTTCTTCAACTTATTGATCAACCGATAAATCGTTTAGTCCATAAAACAGAAGAAAAACGTGGTTAAAACAAACCCAGACGACATCTTTTAATGTGTTCTGTTTGACTAAAAATCTAAATCTTCACATCCGAGAGGCTGGAAGCAGCAAATATCTGTGAAAACAATTATCTGATGATCAAAGTGTTTGTTCATTGATCTTCCCTCATTATCAGGTTCGATCAGCCACATCACAGAAAAGAAAAGCAGCTGTTCTTTAATGCCATCACTGATTACATGGAACATCCTGCAGCCTCAGATCTCATCCTGACAGGGATGAATTATTATCCTCTGGGTTTGGATTCACTTCTTTTGTCTGTTTTATACTTTTAAAATCTAAAAGTGGGTCTTAAACTGTTACGAAGCATAAAAAGATGTCACCTTTGATTTTTTTTTTCCTCCTCCTCAGAGATTAAACCTCATTGTGCTTCAAGAAAAGGTCAAATAAACTGTTTAGATGGATGAAGCTGAGGGAAAAAAAGAGCGAAGAGGCAGGACAGTAGCAGCGCTGCTCCGTCAGGTCTCTGGTTTTGCTCCAGGTGTTCCCGCAGCGAGACGTCCGTCTCCTTGCGTCCCCGAACGAGCCGTCCGTCGGCACAAACGGTTGAAACACGAGAGGCAGCGTATTATGTGGGCACCAATGAGAGCGGAGCGGCGGATCGGCTGGAGGGCGAACAAACAAAACACAGCGGCGAGCCTAACTGGGTCACACGGTGCGTTCAGGGACGGCGCGGAGCGAGACAAAAGCAGCGCGGGACAAAAGGCTGAGGTGGAGTTACCGCAGAGCCGGAGCGGTTTCACGTCACCTGTTCCTACTCTCTTCTACCTGTCGTTGTTCCTCTCACAGGTCCCACTGACGGACACAAAGATCAGAGCGATTGAGATGATGACGTACAGGTGAAGGTCACCGAGGCGTTTAAGGTGCGGAAGGACCGATGGGTTTCTGGAGAGGCCGACCTGGACGTGCAGCAGTGGTTCTCTGCAGGACTGAGAGGAGGAGAAAATCACATGCAGGGACTTTTCACAGGTGGAGGAAGTGTTTGTAAATCAAATTCAATACTTTGAAAATCTGGTCAGGCAACTTTGACATGATGTCATGGAGTTCTGCTTCCTCCATCAACACTGATGCAGCTCCACGATAACCTTTTCCCCTAAAGAGTACACGTCCTCTCAAATTAAAAATATTGGGTAATCATTTCTATATGATGCACGTGGCTGCAGGGTGACGGTAACGCTACCCTGTCACATGTTTATGTTTACCAACCACAGCTGTCTTCTATTCAGAGGAGTCGTGATTTATGAATGTTCGAAAAGTCATCAAAATATGAAAAAAAGGACGAACGAATGAAACAACACAAGAAGAAGAAGATGATTTTGGATTCAGGAGCTTTGCAGGTAAAACCGTGTGGAAGTCTTTGAAACTGAAGTGCAGTTAAACGACTTGATCACAGCTGAGCAGGCGGTGAATCCACAGATCAATAATCCACACAGTGAGTCTGATGCTGACGTGCTGTGCAGGTCCTCATCTTTACTCACACAATTATACTGTCCATAAAATCTCTTCTAATACTCAAACTGGAGAGACCTGCTGTCTCTGATGTTTATTCTCCCATCAACACTGAACTACAACAGGCTGCTCTGAACAATCACAAGAACAACAGGGGAAATAAAGCGTTTACAACAACATGTAAACAGAAGCAGGAAGTGTTCTGTAGAAGCAGGAGGAGATGAGGAGCAGCAGGTGACCTCAAGTTTACGTCTCTGTGCTGTTAATTAGTCTCTTTAAGTCTGCTCCAGTCTGTAAAAAGCCTCTGATGTTTGTTAAAAATCTGCCCTGCTGTGAGGTGATGGATGTTCTCAGCAGGTGGAGGAGGAGGAGGAGGAGGAGAAGAGGGAGGAGGAGGAGTCTGTGTTCGCACCACCACAGCTGCGAGGCCAAACCCAGAAAGTGGGTCAGTGTCACCTGGCTGGCAGCTCGTCCATCCTTCCTCATCCACGCACCGCGCATGCAAATGAGATCCACGGCGCCGGAGACCGTGAGGTGCAAACCAGCTTCACCAGCTTCACCAGCTTCACCAGCTTCACCTGCTTCACCAGCTTCACCTGCTTCACCTGCTTCACCAGCTTCACCAGCTTCACCTGCTTCACCTGCTTCACCTGCTTCACCTGCTTCACCTGCTTCACCAGCTTCACCTGCTTCACCTGCTTCACCAGCTTCACCTGCTTCACCTGCTTCACCTGCTTCACCTGCTTGCAGCAGGAACCGACAACTTCCTAGAATCTGAGCGATGCGTCCAGATGTGCGCTGAGGGAGCAAAGACGGAGGATGACAGAGCTGCTGCTGTTGTTGTTGTTGTTGTTGTTGTTGTTGTTTGGGTCATTTCCAGCATGAGAGGAGCGTCTGAGTCACCGGCCACAAGTGAATCCAGGCAAGATGATGGAAGTGAGCAGAGGAAGAGCGAGTCAGCGTGTGGTCACTGAGCACGCTCAGTCCGACGCTCCTCTCCCACATGACACCACAGCTGGTCCTCAAACAAACCTCATTCAGTTTGGAGATCTCAGAAATCGGTTTATTTGGATCAATACAAATCTTTGCTTCATGTTTTCTGTGTATTTAAGGTAAAAAAAAATCTGGTTCCAAAATCGACTAAAATCTCAATGAAGTTCTGCAGAGATCAAACACAGCTTCATGTTTAGTTCAAAACAAGTTCTGAAACACCAACAAGGCAGACTTCACCAGACTGAATTTCTCAGCAAGCCTCCTCCACCTCCTCCACCTCCTCCACCTCCTCTTCCTCATCACACTCATGTGACCCAAAGGGATGAGCAGAAATAAAAGTCAGTGCCGATCCTCCATTTCTCAGCTAATCAATGAAAGAGGAGCTCACCATCAGTCACACTTTAGATAGATATATAGATAGATAGATAATAGATATATAGATAATAGATAGATATATAGATAATAGATATATAGATAGATAGATAATAGATATATAGATAATAGATATATAGATAGATAGATAATAGATATATAGATAATAGATAGATATATAGATAATAGATATATAGATAGATAGATAGATAATAGATATATAGATAGATAGATAATAGATATGTAGATAATAGATAGATATATAGATAATAGATATATAGATAATAGATAGATATATAGATAATAGATATATAGATAGATAGATAATAGATATATAGATAGATAGATAGATAATAGATATATAGATAGATAGATAATAGATATATAGATAATAGATAGATATATAGATAATAGATATATAGATAGATAGATAATAGATATATAGATAGATAGATAGATAATAGATATATAGATAGATAGATAATAGATATGTAGATAATAGATAGATATATAGATAATAGATATATAGATAGATAGACAGATAGATAGATAGATAGATAGATAGATAGATAGATAGATAGATAGATAGATAGAAAATAGATATATAGATAGATAGATAGATAGATAGATAATAGATATATAATAGATATATAGATATAGATAGATAGATAATAGATATAGATAGATAGATAATAGATATATAGATAATAGATAGATAGATAGATAGATAGATAATAGATATATAGATAGATAGATATATAGATAGATAGATAGATAGATAGATAGATAGATAGATAATAGATATATAGATAGATAGATAGATAGATAATAGATATATAGATAGATAGATAGATAGATAGATAGATAGATAGATAATAGATAATAGATAGATAGATAGATAGATAGATATATAGATAGATAGAAAATAGATATATAGATAGATAGATAGATAGATAGATAATAGATATAGATAGATAGATAGATAATAGATATAGATAGATAATAGATATATAGATATAGATAGATAGATAGATAATAGATTTATAGATATATAGATAGATAATAGATATATAGATAATAGATATATAGATAGATAATAGATATATAGATATAGATAGATAGATAATAGATATATAATAGATATATAGATATAGATAGATAGATAGATAATAGATATATAGATAGATAATAGATATATAGATATAGATAGATAATAGATATATAGATAATAGATTTATAGATATATAGATAGATAATAGATATATATATATAGATAGATAGATAATAGATATATAGATAGATAATAGATATATATATAGATAGATAGATAATAGATATATAGATAGATAATAGATATATAGATATAGATAGATAGATAATAGATTTATAGATATATAGATAGATAATAGATATATAGATAATAGATTTATAGATATATAGATAGATAATAGATATATAGATATAGATAGATAGATAATAGATATATAATAGATATATAGATATAGATAGATAGATAATAGATATATAGATAGATAATAGATATAGATAGATAGATAATAGATATATAGATAATAGATTTATAGATATATAGATAGATAATAGATATATAGATAATAGATTTATAGATATATAGATAGATAATAGAGATATAGATATAGATCGATAGATAATAGATATATAGATAGATAATAGATATATATATAGATAGATAGATAATAGATATATAGATAGATAATAGATATATAGATATAGATAGATAGATAATAGATTTATAGATATATAGATAGATAATAGATATATAGATAATAGATTTATAGATATATAGATAGATAATAGATATATAGATATAGATAGATAGATAATAGATATATAATAGATATATAGATATAGATAGATAGATAATAGATATATAGATAGATAATAGATATAGATAGATAGATAATAGATATATAGATAATAGATTTATAGATATATAGATAGATAATAGATATATAGATAATAGATTTATAGATATATAGATAGATAATAGAGATATAGATATAGATCGATAGATAATAGATATATAGATAGATAATAGATATATATATAGATAGATAGATAATAGATATATAGATAGATAATAGATATATAGATATAGATAGATAGATAATAGATTTATAGATATATAGATAGATAATAGATATATAGATAATAGATTTATAGATATATAGATAGATAATAGATATATAGATATAGATAGATAGATAATAGATATATAGATATAGATAGATAGATAATAGATATATAGATAATAGATTTATAGATATATAGATAGATAATAGATATATAGATAATAGATTTATAGATATATAGATAGATAATAGATATAGATAGATAATAGATATATAGATATATAGATATAGATAGATAGATAGATAGATAATAGATAGATAGATAGATAGATAATAGATAGATAGATAGATAGATAGATAGATAATAGATAGATAGATAGATAATAGATATATAGATAGATAATAGATATATAGATAGATAGATAGATAGATAGATAATAGATAGATAGATAGATAATAGATATATAGATAGATAGATAGATAATAGATATATAGATAGATAGATAGATAATAGATATATAGATAGATAGATAGATAGATAATAGATATATAGATAGATAGGATAGATACTTTATTGATCCCAAGGGGACATTTTTTCTTTCTTTCCAGCTGTTTTTGTCTGCTCACTGATCAGCATGTTTCCCACAGAACAGAACAAAGCACAGAAACGTTCATCTTCCTTTAATATCTGCCTTCATCCGTGCTTTAGGATTTACAGGGATTTTTGCACAAATGTGTTTAATTCACAGGATTAACCCCCCAAAAATAAATAAATAAAACTGTCTCCTCTGATATGGACAGGCATTAATGAGGGACTACTGTGCAGGATATCTGGTGACAGAGCCCATATCAATCAATAAATCAATACTGAAATACATCCTGCTTTACAAGGCTCAGCAGCTGTTTAGTACATTTTTGCTGTTAAATGACTCTTAACTCAGCATGCAAAATAAAAACAAAGCAATATTCTACATTTCTGCACACGTTGCGTCTCATTTATCAGGTTTTAAATCATCCATATTTAAATTCTCCCTCTCCAATCAATCATTACCGTTTAAACATTTTAGTGTGAATTCAGGCTGATAGTTATCAGGGTGACAGATTTAGGATTTTAAGCATCACTGTTGGATCTATAGAAGATCATTTCCATCCAGAAACACAAATCAGGTTGAAGTTGCTCTCAAACGTGACTTCAGACAACCAACTCCATCAGTGAGATGAAAACAGTTCCCACAACACTGAAGCAGGAATGTGCTCATGGAGAGCCCGTTTAAGGCCTGAGAGTTGGTGGATTTTCTCCCACTTCAGGGTGTAAACAC
This sequence comes from Embiotoca jacksoni, assembly GCF_022577435.1. NCBI lineage: Eukaryota > Metazoa > Chordata > Actinopteri > Embiotocidae > Embiotoca > Embiotoca jacksoni. Next base: position 5,256,445 of record NW_027185382.1, on the reverse strand, counting down.
CACCTCCTCCTCCTGCACCACCACCACCACCTCCACCTTCCCGTCCTACCTTCTATTGCGATGACATGCTCCCGGATCTGGTTCTGCAGCAGCGGCTCCTCCACCCGCTCCAGCAGCTCGTAGATGGAGTAGATGTTGGGATGGACCGACTCGAACCTCTGGATCTCGGCCCGGATGGCGGCCGAGTTGGCCAGGTGCTGCTGGTAGTTCATGGCTCCTTTCGGTGAGATGAAGCAGGAAGGTGAAAGCTGTGACCTCCAGGATCCAGAGGCTCAGTTCCTGCTGCTCTGCCTCATCGGAGATCCTCCGAATATAAATGTCCGCGCTCCTTCACGACTCCAGAGACCGCGTGTCCTCCTCTACATCCCCGGTGGAGTTCACGGCCACCGTCGGTGCTACTGTCCGGCCAAGGCAGCTGTTCCCCGGCGTGTCCCGGCTCCCAATTCCGGCGCGGTGACAGATGTGCGGCGGGCTGAGCACCGCTCCCCCATATCCTCCCGGCCCGTGTGGGATTAAAATGACACTTTGCACAAGTGTCTCTGGATGAACCGGATGTTTCGAGTCCTTTGGGTCAGAACCGCCCGGACGGACCGGAGCAAACAACGGCCTTGTTGCTAAGCTATCCGGCTAACGCTAACTAGCGGTAGCTTCCCAGCCCGGGGGGGAAACAGGGAAAACTCGCCGCTTTCCGGGCTTCCAAACCGGCTTTAAACCCGGACTGAGTGGGAGGTTCGGGCCCCGGAGAGGAGCCCGGAGCCACTCAACGACAGCGCGGAGGAGCAGCCGGTCGCAGCCGGACAACCAGTCGGTTCTGTTGTGTCTCCGCTCCAGAACCAGCTGCGCAAATTCACGTCCTCCGTCCGGATTCAAACCGGCAGCCCGGGAGCTCGCGCGGCTCCGAGATCCACCGAGGGCTCGTGAACGAGGCGCGCTTTCACAGGTAAGTCCCGCGCGCGGTGGCCAAACGCTCATCCGCTGCCCGTCCCGGTGCAGTCCGGTCCATCCCGTGCAGACTGGAGACAGAGTCCAGCCGGGAACGTCATTCCGTCAATTTGTTTCCAACCGGAGCGTCAAGGTGCCGACGGCGAACGCACGAGTTCCGGTGGCGGTTTTCAAAATAAAACCACAAAGTTCGCACGCTGTCCTTTCAGGCAGTATTTACAAAAAAAACCATCTCGTTTTCAATCATTTCTTATTTTAATTTATCCTGTAAAATCACCACAAACTAAAACATAGAACTTGTTGCTCTGAATACCAAATTAAAGTAAACATGTCTGAGATGTTCATAGAAATACATTTCTGTCTATCAACAGATGATGTAACACACAGTGTCTGAGGTTCTTGCATTAGTCGTATAATATGACATTAATGTGCTGGTTGTCTGTGGTTACGCTCAAATCACACGAGTCCTGTTTTTTTGGCGAATGAGTTGCGAGTCAACGTTTACGTGTAAAGAAAAGCTCCCCGAGACCGTCAAGATCGTAACTTGAAAATAAAAGTCGCGAGGAACTCCTTTTTCTATTGATGGACTCAGTTTTATCTCTACGGCCAGGTGTGAACACCTGTTGGCTGATAACAACATAAAACAAAGGAAATTAAAAGCTTCTTTCAAATGTTTTAATCACAAACTATATACGTGAATGTTAGAATTGTATTTTGGGCTTTTTATAAAAACGTAAGCTTTGTGTTGTTGTTGTTGTTTTATAATTTGTACAATCACACATAAATAGATCTTTTATTCCAATCATTTAGTTACAATAACAGTAATATGGAAATAAAAAGTTTGGGGGTGGTGGTGGTGGTGGGGGGGTATATTAATACAATACAGCACAATCATATTTGAAAGCTCCAATAGTTTTCATAGATTATTTGTGACATAGTTGATGCTTTTATTTTGAAGGTCCCCTGTCCCCAGATCCGGTCTTTCTCGGGTCCAATGCTGCATGCAGGAAGATAATTACTGCGTGGAGGCTGTGCAGAAAATTGGCAGGTTCCTGTGCCAATAAAAAGCTGCTTATTCCTTACATATTTTTTTTAATCACCCATTCAAAATAAAACCCCACAGTGCCAACAGGCGTCCTGGAGTAAAGCATGAAGACATACAACTGTGTTAAACCTGCATGTCAGTGTTTATTTGCTCTATTTACATGAACATGAATGTATGTGCTTTTTCTAGGTGAGAAATAAAAACAAAAAGGTTCGTCCTTCATCGTCCTGCTTCAAATACCTCGTTCACAGAGTCTCTGAGCGCCCGGCGTGGTTCAGTCCGGTCCGGACCGGTCCGGCTCTACGGTGTGGAGGACGGGATTTTCTCTCCGTCCAGCACCAGGTAGTGCACGATGCCGCGGCTCCTCCTCCCGCTGCTGGTCGCCTTGATGCAGCACTCGTGCTCGCCCAGCGTGAAGAAGGTCTCGGTGCCGTCGTCCACGAACTCTCCCTGAGGAGGACAACACACATGAACGTCTGCTGGGGCCGCTTTTATTCTGAAAGAACCTCGTCAGGAGGCAGAAACAGCTGTCTGTCAGCATCTGTAAGGTGATGAGAGAGGAGAGGTATTGTTTGTTGCAGGCCAAAAATAAAAGTTCAGGAAATTACGTTTCATTGAAATGTAATAATTCTTAAAAAACTAACAACATGAATTTAAAATAAAATGTCAAAATAATTATTGTGCAGAAATTATTGTTGTTTTTCCGCCATTTCTTCCTGAATTGATCTCTTATTTTGACGGGAAGCCATGAGTCACTGACCTGACTCTTATTATGAAGTTTGTATCATGACAGTTAGGATTTTACAGCATCAGCCGTTAAGGACCAAACTTGGCCCGCGGGCCATGGATTGGGCCACGCTGATGCTCCCTGCAGCTCCGTATCACGGGTGTTAATCTTTCCTTCCCGGCTCAACTTTGACTTCCTGTTTAATTGGACCAAACTGATGGACGTCAGGTCCCTTTAAATTAGGAAGCAGGAAGGAAGTTCAACTTTTACATTTCAGATAAACCTCACGCTGCTGTCTGGCTTGTGATTGGTCGGTCGGTCGATGATGTCATTTGGGGCTCAGAGTGAATGAGCAGTGATTCTCACCGTCGTGTCCATCTTCTGTCCGTTGCACCAAACGTCCATGGTGTCCTTCTCTGTGAGGAACAACAACAGTTTGTTCAGTAATGCAGCGGCAGCACTGATCAACGCCTCCGGAGGTCAAAGGTCAATGATAACATAAAATACATAAAGTGGGCCAACTGGTCACGCTGCTGGTTACGAACCGCGTCAGCGCAGGTTAAGTTTGTGTCGTCCAACCGGTTTCCTGAATTAGCAGCGCTGACCTGAGCCTGAGCAGATTACCCAGCAGCGCCTCCAATCACCTCCAGTCACACCCGGCGGAGCGGCTCACCCAGGACGACCCGGCGGTCCTCCCCGTCCACCCGCAGCACCCACGTCTTGGTGGTCTTGGCTCGGTTGTCGGTGAACTTCTGCAGGCTCTTCCCGTCCACGTCCAGGGAGTACTGGTAGGCGAAGCCGCTGATGGCCTCGATGGAGACGGTGGCTCTGGTGTTCGCCCCCCCGACCGTGAACGTCTCCTTTCCCACCAGCTTGAACATCCAGTCTTTCCTCAGGACTTCCTGTTGGATTAAATGTCCTCAGAGCTTTCAGAGTGAAAGTTTGGACCCTGCTTTCACCTACAAGGATGATAAATAACATCCTGCATCTTCCAGGCAGTCATCAATAACAATGAACTTTATTTGAATTACACTTCACAGAGAAGAAAGGGAAACTTTTAAAACTAACAGAGCACGCTGAAACACAATTAAACAGGGTGACGTAATCACGTCAAAACTGGTGGTTCCCAACATGAGGGTTGAGGCACCAAACGGGGTCACCAGTTCCATGGACCCCCCTCTGCTGATTCTCCTCTGAATTCAACACTTTTCTAATGAACTTCTGCACACATCACTCACCTCCCCGTTGATGTACACCACGCGCTTCCCCGTGGTGGTGCCGTGAGCGAACTCGACCCTGTGGACGCCGTCGCTCAGCGCCACCTCCCACACGGCGACCAGGTCTCCGCCCAGCATCTCGCCTCAGGACCCCGACACGGACCGGGTCAGAGCGCCGGCTGAAGTGAGGCGTCGGAGAGCTGCCGGTGCTGTCGGATCAGCAGCAGGTGTATTACTCTAAGAGGATTACTGACATCAGCTCAACTCCACAAACAATTAGGACGAGCTCGGGTGGGTGCGGGGTCCGTTTGAGACGCCTCAGATGACCTCTGACCTCTGCAGGGTCCTCACCAGAGGCTGGAGGGGGACTTTAGCTCCGCTTTATCAAATTGCAAAAGTTTTCTGTTTTAATAAACAAACAGAAAACTTCAGACGTTCTCCTGTAAAACGTTAACTTTCTTGAACAATCAGCTGCTTGTTTCCAGTTTATGAGTCATTATCTCCTGAAGTTAACATGAAATCCTACAAATATTCACCTCTAAGAGGCCGTGAGGCGGCAGAACGAGAGCGCTTCACAGCTGAACAAAGATCAGACAGGTTTTAATTATCGGAGCAAAGGTCCAAAGACAAAATGTCTCTCAGGAAGTAGAAAATGATTTGTTTTCCAGTAAGAAATCAAAGTTTGAGTACTCACATCTGAGACGGGTCGAGTCGTGTGCTTCGTACGCCCGACATCCCCCCCGACCACCTCCTGCATCCAAAACAAACAAGCACACCAATAAATAAGCAGGACTGCACACACTGGGTTAAAGTTGGATAAAACAAGTACTTCCTGAAGGTCAGAGGGCCTGTGTTGCCATGGATACGATGATTAACGGTCAGGGCTGTAAAGGAATCTCAGAGGAACAGCTGGGGAAGGTTTTGTTGACCCATTGTCCACCCCGACCTCCTCCTCACAACAACTTCTCATCTGGTGTTTTCACCGCTCCGTCTGCTTCGAGGACTTCATCGTACTTCATGTGTGAGTTTCCTTCATCGGCTGCTGTCACTCACACCTTCGGTTCAAAGCCTCCGATCAACCGACAGAGCTGCTACCGCGTCTTTGTTTTCAGGATCTGCAGACGCAGCAGTGAAACTCTCAGTTACAGGAAGTCGTAACGAAGCGTCAATCACAGCACTGATTTATTTCAACACCTCCGCAGAGATCAGGCTGCAAAAAACAATGTTTAACGTGAATTTCTCTTGAATCTACAACTCTGCTTACAACAAAGTCGGCACACTGTGTGACATGGAAATAAAAAGACGAGATGATTCAGTCAATTTTAAAATAGACCAAAAACTGTTACGGTTTTATGAAAAAACATGTGATCATTTTGAATTTGATGGCAGCAACAGATCTCAAAAACTAAAGATGAGGAAGTTGTGTAAAGGTAAAAAAAACAAAAAAAACATCTGGTGGAACATCTGACAACAAATTCAGTCACCATGGCAACAGAACAGCAACATCATTGGGTATTCCCACAAATAAATCTGAGGACTTCACTGAATTTGTGTTTCTGCAGTTTAAAGATCTGCGTTTGAAACTTGTTTTAACAGGAAGCTGCTTGAATTAAACTGAAGCAGATAAATATGAAATAATATTCAATAAATTTTACTCTGAGTGACAAACTCAAGTCGTTTTTAACACAAATCGACGGAGAAGTTTCTAGAAGAGTCTGTATGTTGGAAGAAGAGAGAATAAGTCCAGAAATATTTCATCTTATTTGATGTTGTCCTCAAATAAAACTTTAAAGGAATAAAAAGTGACTTTTAAAGCAGATTTTTGCAGAAATTCATGATTTAAGTTGTTCAGATTTTCAGAGTAAAAGTTCATAGAAACGGAGGCTGCTGCACTTCTCAATGTTAAATTCATTTGTTTGGTCAAAACTGAAGCCACGGCGCCACCTAGTGGTTCATCTGATAACTGAGCAGCTACGCGACAGAACTTCATCTTATTCCCATATTTTAGCATTGTAATTAAGAGATCTGTTTTAACTTTTATTATTACAGAAAATAGAAATATTATAAATTAATAATACAATAAGGTCCGAGCCTTTTTATTTCCACATGAAGCCTCGGTCAGTTCTGGTTTCCTGCTCCTACAGTCTGTGTTTCTGCTTCATCTTCTTACCAATTCTTCATATAATTGTCTTTTTGTGTCTTTCATTGTGTATTTTCTCTCATGTTAAATGTGACTACTTTTATACATCAGGTCGTAATTCCTGTTTTCTTTTACTACAGGTTTTATCATCATTTCATTATTTGATCAGTTTTATTTAAATCAGGTGAACTGATGCAAAATCTGTCAAATTTCACATAATAAAAGATATAAACTGCTTCTTTTCTGCTAACATTTAATTTATTGTAAATCTTTACTACCACAACCAAACATGACCGAATTTGTGGAGCTGTTTGGTGAAAACCAATCCTGAATTATTTTCTTTTAGTGATGACGAATGCTCCAGTGATTGTCGATTAATTTAAGAAGCATGTAACCTGGTGGTACTTTTAAAGAAAACTGAGATTTCCTTCAAATAAAAAGCTCAATTTCATACAACATTTGTAACTTTTGTGAAGTTTATTCTCGATATGTAGAAGTATTCTGTGTGAATAAAAGACACTAACTACCAAATAAACAGCTGCAGCGATGGAAGACGTCCAATCAGAGGATCAATCGGTCGTTTATTATCAGCCGTCTCCGAGTGGACAACACAAACACGTCAGGAACAGGACCGAGCGACTCTTTAGTGATTTAAATAGATTCCCTTTGATTATAAGGTTTATTGATCAGGGAGGTGCAGGAGGAGGCTTCATACAAAAGGAGTGTTCGAGTTAAATATCAGGAATGTGTGAGGAAAGATACAGAGAGGGAAGATGGACGACAGTTTACATCTGAGCCGACAGGAAACCACCTCTGTTCAGAGTGAGAGCGCCACCTTAAAGCTGGACTTCACAAACCTGACGGTCCTTTTTGTTTCTCCACATTAAAACACGCTGAACTCTCAGAGAGGAAAGGAGAGCACGCCGTAAGTATGCGGACACGTCCGGCCGCCTGGCTTCGGGTCACCTCCGTAAAAAAGAAGCGGTTCTCCGAGTGTGGAGGGAAGAACCGGGACAGGATGCCGACCTGGACCCGGTCCAGCAGCTGTGGGAGGATCCGGCGCTGCGAGCCGGGAGGCTGTTAGAGCAAATCACACACAGGTGAGGTGTCCACATACTTTAGGCCAGAATCTGCACATACACAGGAAGCAGTCAGGGAGGATTTTCACATTAAAAGGAGGTGAGAGGAAGTCGTTTTAATTTGAAGAAGGGGATGCTAGAGTGATAAGAGGACCGTGCAGGTGAGTCAGGAGTTTCCCGCCCCGCCTGTCTGCGTCAGTTTATTTTGGTTTTGGCCCGTCGTCACCGCGGCGTCTCGTCCAGTTAAAGTAAGCAGCAGTGCTTCTTCTTCTTCTTGCCGCTTGGCCCGTTTTTGTCTTTGCTCTCCGCCATTTTTTTCTTGCGCACCTCCCTCATGAGGTCGAAGAACACCTGTGAGACAGAGGGAGACGGGTTACCACAACAACAGCTCAGACCTCCTCCTCCTCCTCCTCCTGTTGTTTGTGTACCTTGTCCACGTTGGCTCTCGTCTTGGCCGACGTCTCCACGTACTGGACGCCCCACTCGTTGGCCTTCGCTGTGGCCTCGTCGGCGGACACCTGGCGCCGCTCCTCCAGGTCCGACTTGTTCCCCACCAGGAGGAGCGGGATGGCCTCCTCCTCCTTCACCCGCAGGATCTGCTCCCTGGTACAAACACAGACGGGATGTATCACTCGGAGGGGATCTTCTGCAGCTGAAACAACTCTGATTTCAAATATTCAATGATGCAGATACGTTTCTAAACTACGATAGTTTTGCCTTTTACTTATTTTTTATTTTTTTAGCCCTAACTGCACTATTTTTCTGTAAAACAAACTTGAAATGTTTAAAAAAAAAAAAAAAAAAAAACCTCTGCCTCAGACAATCTTCAGACTTCAGAAATCAATAAGAGTTTGATTGCGTTATTGATTGATTGATCGATGAGGACATGTCAAACAGTGACAGACCTGAACTCGGACGTGGCGGTGAAGGACTCGTGCTCCGTGATGGAGAAGACGAGCAGGAAGCCCTCTCCGCTGCGGAAGTAGTTGTCCCTGATGGCGGCGTAGTCCTCCTGACCCGCCGTGTCCAGGATGTCGATCTGGACGTCCTCGCCGTCCAGCACCACCTTCTTCCTGTAGCTGTCCGCCTTGGTGGGCTCGTAGTCCTCCACAAACTGAGAGGACACACCGGGTTAGGAGACAGGGGGCAGGAACAGAGGGGCTCATGGGAAACGGGGTCCTGGAGTCTCACCTCGTCGTACATGAACTGCAGGGTGAGGGCGGACTTCCCCACGCCGCCGCTGCCCACCATGATCACCTTGTGGAGGACCAGAGAGGTCTGGTTCTTGTTCTTCCCAGAGGCCATGACTCTGGTCTGGTCAGCCCCGAGGACTGAACACCTGCAGAGACAGACGGGACAAAATAAAACACTAAAATGGGATGAAAAAACTTTCTCACACCTTCAACGAATTTTGAAACAGACCTGCAACAAAATATCAGACATTTAATGTATAAAACCAGATGTTTTTTATTTGATTAACTCATTAATAGTATTAATTAGTGAAGGGGCCCACAGAGACCAGCTGAGCCCAGGACCCAGGTTCTGGCTCTGCGCCCGTGTAAACACTGTGCTGGGATGTTGGGGGATACCAACACGTCAGTGACCTTTCCAGCTGCTCCATGTGCGGGCTGCTGGCGCCAACATGAGGGCAGGAGACCAGAACCAGAGAAACAGCTCCGACTCCATGAACATGGTGGCCGGCTGTCCTAAAAGAGGAAGCCCGGGTCGTCCTGCTTCAGCTTCCTCCCTGTTTGAACCGGCTGACAGCTGGTAACGACTTTCTACCAAACACCAAACGTCCACTTCTGCTCTTCCAGATTCCCGCCTTCAGCCTCAGTAACGCCTCTGATTGGACGAAGGTTTGAACACAACTCCCCTGCGGCGGCTGCTATTGGCTGGTTGCGATGTCACTCAGCGCGCATAGCTAGCCAGCGCCAGATAACGCTTTCTTTGCCTTCAGCAAAACATAAACCGACATTAAAGCGCTCGTCGGCCGAGAAGAGAGTCTGAAGTCCGCCGGAACTACGGAGGGAAAGTGCGCAGACTCACCCGCTGATGCGTCTTCCTGTCGTTGACGGATAAATCCGACGCACACCCAACTTTTCCGGAGTTCCCCGGGAGTCCGCGCCCCACCTCGTACCCGGATCCAGCAGAGATGGTCTCTGTCTGGGAGGAGGTGTCACTCCGCAGAGAAAACATGACCGACGGGGCGAGCAGCCATGACTGTTGATCTCTGATCAATACACAAACGATTCAACCGATCTGGTATAAACGGTCCTGAAACACTTTGTCATTTCATCACCGTCCGTGAAATGTCGGTTCGTTTTACTGGCACCGCGACATGAACAAACCGGACAACCGGACACCGAGTGACACCTCTCACTTTCTCCTTCCTCTCAGGTGGAGGCAGGCAACAAGAACCGGAAGTGACGTCACGGAATTCCTTGATTAATTTCACTCAAAATCCATCTTTCTGTTGATTTTGTTATTTATTTTAATAATTTGTTATATTCTTTAATCATTGCTCGTCTTTTAAACACTCAACTTTATTTCTACGGCACCTTTCCTGTAACTACAGCTGATTTTTATGTATTTTACAGATTCACTTTTTTCTGTTTGTTCACAGAACATCTGGATGAATAAAACATTAAAAGTACAGTAAAGTTACTTGGATCCATAAAGCATCATCAGCAGTTCATAATAAATATGCAAACCTTATTCTTTCTGGGTCCTGGGCTGGTAAATAATAGTTTGTTTACATTGCAGTCAAATTTCCTGGAGAAATTAATCATGAGTTGTTCTGATTAAGTTTAATAAACCAGCTGTTATTTTTGTTCCCACGTTTTACAGTTCAATCTCAATAATCCCAGTTTTATTTTCATACATCCTCTGCAGCATTTGATAACCATTATTATCTCTAGTTTTGTTGTATTAGTGTCACAGTATCTTTGTTTTATTTAACAGGGACGGACTTTATACGGTTTTATTTTGGGGTTGTAGTTCCATCATTTGGAACAAAGATGGCGCCATTTCACCACTTTACATGCATGTGCTCCAGATGAGCTCACTGACGGGTCACACTCCTTCATGAGGTCACACACCAACGTTTAATGCCCTGAATGTGTCCTTAAAGGAGCTGCAGGTTGATTTAAACTTTGAAAACAGCTGTGTCCTGTTGTTGCATACTTTTATGGACTTTTCAGAATAAAAGCAGACATATTAGTATCTTTGGAAACTTTTAAATTCAGATTTTTTTTTTTAAATCCATGCAGGTGGAATAAATTGAATCGGATCAGGGTGGCGTGAGGGGCTCAAACAGAGCCGACCTGTTCGTGTTTCTGTGTGTTGTGATAATCAGAAGCTGAAAGGTCGAAGGTCACCCCAGCTCCTGCTCCTCCTGCTCCTCCTGCTCCTCCTGCTGCATGTGTCGTGTTGCAACGAGCTGATTTGGTTTGGAGTTTTCACTCACAAATGCTGGTGTCTGGACGTCCTGCCGTGTCTCAGACTGTCATTAAGCCAAGCTGTTGCGGATTGTGTCGCATTTGACGAGAAAGACTCGGCTGGTTTGAATATTTGAATGCGTTTCTCTGGGTTGTAAAAATGAGCTGAGATTAACTGTGACTTTATCTGACGTTTTAATCGGGACCTATTTCATTTAAAACTCATCTATCTACAGTTTGTAAATTCTTCTAGTAATATTTGGCAGAGTTTGGATGATGTCTTTCATCATTGAATCAAACACATCTGATGTTGTTCATGTTTTCTGCAGACCTTCTTTCATGCACATCCTGGCTGCAGCTTCCCTGCAGGACTCCATTCATTTCCGGTTTGGCTGTGATTGATGATCTGACCCGGCAGTGTTCAGCTAAATCATGAAGTTGTTTCTGTGTGAAAAAAGTGGATTAGTAGAAGCAGATTGTTCAATAACTGTTTATAACCTGTTTATGATCCTCTTCAGGTCTCTGCAGGAACATTAAGAATCCCTTCAGGAGTAATTCACTGATTCCTCCTCAGGGAGTGATATTAACACCGCCCATCCTCTCTGCCCTCGCTTTCCTCATTGGCCCCGCCCACCTGGTTTTGCCCCCCCCCACCCCCGTATATAAAAAAGTTTGCACAGTGCGCCGGCTCCTGAGTCTCAGACGCCAGAATGGAAACGCTCCTCGGTGCGCTCTCTTGCACACCTCCTTCTCCTCCTCCTCCTCCTCATCTTCTTCTCCTTCTTAATTGCGCATCGGCACTCCGGCAGCAGCACACTGGGAGTCAGCAGCGCGGCCGTTTGAACTGTGTTTAGAGAGTGAAACAGTGAGGATGATGATGATGATGATGATGGTGCGGTCTGTTGATTGAAGCTGAGAAATGCTCCAGAGGGATTTGGAATCACTTCTTCTTCTTCTTCTTCTTCTTCGTCAGTGGAATATGTTGAAGGGAGACTTCCAGCGGGGCTGATGCTGATTACTGAAACCATGCACGCGCTCTGCTTGTGACGGAGGTGATGGTGTTTGAGTGAAGCTGCTCCAAACTCCACGCAGAGTCCCCGCCAAGCGGAGAAAGAGACTGAGCGCCCCGCTGCTGAGAAGGACCGAGGACATCCATGTAACGATGTCATAAAGAGTTTCCTGCTCACACACCTTCCAGTGGATGGAAATAAACTGCACCGAGGGGCATCCGAGTGCGTCAGACCTGAGCGGGCTGCCGTTACGCACGGAGACGGCCCGGGGCTGAAGGGAACCACACTCACACTCACACTCCGTTTTATGATTTAACGACGAAAAAAGAGGGAACGAAGTTATTATTCTCCTCCTCAGACAGAAAATGAGGATCTGTCTGTTCCGACTGGCACTCTTCGTGGCTTGTGTCCTCTCCATCAGCTGCACCGCTGCGCCCGGCACGGAGGCAGAGGCGCACACGGCGTCCCGGGATACCTGCGCGTCCTGCGGCGTCGCTCAGCCGGAGGACCCCGAATCGGGGCGGCTGAACGGGGACTTCCTGGAGGCGGTCAAGAGGCACATCCTGAGCAGGCTGCAGATGCGGGAGAGGCCCAACATCACGCACCCGGTTCCGAAGGCGGCCATGGTGACGGCGCTGCGGAAGCTCCACGCCGGGAAGCTGCGGGACGACGGCAGGGTGGAGATCCCCAACCTGGACGGACATCCGATGAACAACGAGGTGGAGGAGAGCTCGGAGATCATCAGCTTTGCGGAGAAAGGTGCGTGAAGGAAAGGAAATATTAACCTTCTTTATCTTTTGGCTTCATTTGGAGACATACATCTCTCATTTCTCTGGAGAAAGTTCCATCTGGTTTCAGTTAAATATACGTTTTTCTTATTGATTTTATTAAAACAAACCACAGAAGGACAGAACAGCCACTGAAGTCTGAACTGATTTAAATAACAAGCAGGAAATATCTTGATTTCTGTTGTAAGAAATTGGAAATGATAAAGGTTCAAACAGAACATTAAAAATAAAAAACTGGAAAATGTGTCTGAGATAATGAGGGTGGCAGCAGGAGCTGCTTTACTCTAAAAAAAGAGAGAAATGGAGTCCAAAACACGCAGACAGAAAACTGGTCTTTGACTTTTATGGAGAGTTTTTATGAGGCTGCAGGACACTTGTTGTTCTGATGAAAACCAAGATGTGAAAAGATATTTGAAACATGAAGCTCAGGTGCTGCTGGGGACACTCATCCAGCTCCACTGTGTGTGAGTGTCTTTACACACTGACTGAGTGAGTGAGAAACAACCCAGGGAACATCCTGATGTTGAACAGATGTTGATGCAAAGGCCTGAAAACTCGCCAAAATAAAAGCGGCGAGCATGTGCGGCTGCTACCTGGTAGTTTGTGTGTCTTTGGTGTGCGGACTTGGTCTCCTTCTTCAGGCTTGTTTTACACTCTCTCTTGGCAGTCGTCATTTGTTGGTTGTTCCCAGTGTAAACACCTCTGTTGAAGTCTGGCGAATGGCTCCAGTTTGGTCTCATTTAAAAGTGTGTTTGGTTTGTTTTCTGACACTTCTGTTCAGGGAGTTGTGAGATAAATGAAAGCTTGTGATGTTGCAGGTCTGTCAGCAAAAGACTTGTAAAAATGAGAGAGAATTTGAATGGACGCTGGTGGACGGAGAGCTGAACTTGGATGTTCCAGCTTGACCTGCTGTGCTGCGTTCATGTGAGTGAGAGAGCGCTGGACATCCGGCCTTCTGGCGTGTGTCCCGGTGTTGTGTTCACTGTCCAGACCCGGCAGCCTCTCTGGTGTCGGCGGAGGTTTTCTCCCCGCTGAGAGCCTTTTCTGCTCTCAGATGTTTCTCTCTGTGGCCGCTGTGTTGCAGACCTTCCACCTCGGCGCCGTCCTCCTGCCAGTTGGCTGCGTTTCCGGCGCCGAGCGGCTGCCAGCGGGGACGTGGCACGGCGTCAAGGCTCCCAGGAACAATTTACTCAGAGCCGGCTGAAAGGAGCTGAAAATGATCAACGGCGCCACCTGCTTCACCCACGAGTGTGTCTGTGTGTTACCACACTGTGTGTGTCTGAAACATCTGCTGGACTGGACCTGTGTGTGTGTGTGTGTGTGTGTGTGTGTGTGTGTGTGTGTGTGTGTGTTTGTGTGTGTGTTTATGTGTGCCTCAGTAAAGACTCTTGGCGTGTTGCTGAGCGTCCTGTTGTGGTTGTTGATGTGGTTGTTGTTGTTGTTTTTATTGTTGTGATGATCGTTGTGGTTGTTGTTGTTTTTGTTGTGGTTGTTGTGATGGTCGTTGTTTTTGTTGTTACATCAAAATGCAGCAGCTGAACATGAAGTCATGTGTAACTTCCGACCTCGGTTTGTATTCGACAGTCAGTTCCAGGTTTACATCATTTTCTCAGGAAATCATGAAGAACTGACATCACGTCAGATAAAGGCTTATTTCCTGGTTTTATTTCCTGGTTTTTGTTGTGAAACGTTTCCTGGCCTGATTCAAGTCAGAAATACTGGAAGTTATTAAAAACAGCTGAAACAGCAGCCTTTTCAGAATAAAAGCCCAGGAGGACCTGATGCGTGCGGCGCGGCTCTGAAACAGAAGTCATGAATGATTGTGGAATAAAGAGAAGGATGTGAGAGGCTCCTCCACTTCCTGGTCTGAGCAGCTGAGCAGGTCTCGGGTGCCGACGGGTGAACGTGCACCACCTGGCGGTCAGAGACGAGCCGTGATGGACGAGGTCGCTGCTCCGCTCTCCTCCTGAACGCTCTGCAGCCCTTCATCCTCTGACACGCTGCTTTCACACCAGCTGTCGGCTTCGGTTTCTCCCACTGGGCTCCGCTCAGTTCAGGAGGTTCACACCTGATCAAAGGCTCTAATCTTCTTCACCTGACAGCTGTCAATCAGCTCCTCCGCGTGCTCCCTCCTTTGTGACCATCTGGAGGAACAGATGAGGTCCATTAGATGTTTTCTGAACTCGGGACCAAACCTTCCTCCTGACGGGCGCACCGGCTCGCTGATGAAACCCACGGAGAGACATCAGAGTCCTTTTGTTCTCGCTTGAGTATTTGTAGTTGTTGTGAGGGAGCGATGTTCTGATCCAGACAGAGATGTTGAATGAACGCTGCCTCACGGTGAGGACAGTGCGGCTCCAGAGGATCTGTCAGGCAGCGCTGCTCTCTGTAACCCGCCGGGCCCGGTGTCCCGCTCCAGTCTGGTTCTGTGCTCCTCCAGAGGAGAGTCGGTCTGAACTTTGTTCCGGCCCGTCCTTCTGTGTCGTTAACGTCTGCTGTGTTTCTGCTCCTCAGATGAAATGGTGACGTCCAAGTCCAGCCTGTTCTTCCTGATCTCCAGCGAGGGGAACCAGAACCTGTTTGTGACGCAGGCCACCCTCTGGCTCTACTTCAAGCTGCTGCCGGCCGCTCTGGAGGTGCGCGGCCGGCGGAAGGTGACGGTGAAGGTGTACTACCAGGAGCCCGGCCTGGGCAGCAAGTGGAACCTGGTGGAGAAGCGGGTGGAGCTGAAGCGCAGCGGCTGGCACACCTTCACGCTCACCGACGCCGTGCAGCTGGTGTTCGAGAAGGGCGACCGGCGGCAGAACCTGGACGTGCGCTGCGAGGGCTGCGAGGCGGAGGGCGTCACGCCTCTCCTGCTCAACCTCAACGACGAGTCCCACCGGCCCTTCCTGGTGGTCCGGGCCCGGCAGGCCGACAACAAGCACCGCATCCGCAAGCGCGGGCTGGAGTGCGACGGCAGCAGCAACCTGTGCTGCCGCCAGCAGTTCTACATAGACTTCCGACTGATCGGCTGGAACGACTGGATCATCGCGCCCTCCGGATACTTTGGGAACTACTGTGAGGGGAACTGCCCCGCCTACATGGCGGGCGTCCCCGGCTCGGCCTCGTCCTTCCACACAGCGGTGGTGAACCAGTACCGCATGCGGGGGATGAGCCCGGGCTCCATGAACTCCTGCTGCATCCCCACCAAGCTCAGCACCATGTCCATGCTGTACTTCGACGACGAGTACAACATCGTCAAGCGGGACGTTCCCAACATGATCGTGGACGAGTGCGGCTGCGCCTGAGAGCGCCGCCCGCCGGTCTAACGTGGAACTGAAGAAGCTCACAGATTCACATTATTACAATGAATATAGAAACAGAATATTTATGGACGACGGAGAAAACAAGCGCACACACATCCTCATCCACACATATCTACTCACACTCATGTATGCCTGCACAGAGACTTGTACATATATTTATGTTTGTTGATATATTTCCTCTGGTGGAAGAAACAATTCAGCCTCCTGCAAACAGACGTGAAGAGTTCTCCTGTGAACTCTAGCGGCCACTTTGGAAACCACGGATAGCTGATGAGATCAGTCTCAGACCGGGAGGTTCCCCGAAGTGTGCCGGACTCAACCTGCGAGCCTTTAAAAGCAGCCGCGTCGCAGCAGGAGCTCCTCCAACTCCACCTGCAAGGTGAGAGCAGCGTCTCCAGAGGAGACACGAGCAGCCCGGCTCGGCCGAGTCCGCTTTTCACCAACGCCGAAGACGTCTTCGCGCCGCCAACGTACAGCACTTCTGGCCCGGAGTCCCGTTTACACTCCGAAGAACTTTCCTCCTCGTAGCCAACATTCAGATGCATTCCAGAGAAATTCTTTCCACGGCGACAAAACCCTGAAATAATTCTCCAAAAGTTGGAGTGAAGGCAGAACTGTGAGGCGTCACACCTGAAGTTCACAGTTCGGAGCAGAAACACTGCAGCTGGAGAGGATTTCAAATCAAATGACCAATACGTTTCTCACGTTTCAAATTAGTGGACTCAATATTCTTTTGTCTTTTCTTCAATTTATAACCTTTAATTACCTGATACCTGACGTCTCCCGTCAAACCACAAAATTAGGCACCAAACCCAAGACTCTCCTTCAGGTTTGGATTTGAGCCGGTGAGATATGAACGTGTGAAACACAACATCTGACGTCCAGGGAAGGAGAACACGTCGGACCTTTCTTTCAGATGAAGTGTTGAACCTGGAGACGAGCCGGAGCTGCCGGTCCGATCAGAGTTGTCCAAAGTTTCCAGGTTGTTCACTGAGCGCTCCTTCTTGGTCTTTACATCATTAAAGTTAAAAACCATCCTTTAGTTTTCCGCAGTAATGTGTTAAACAAACAGTCTGTAGCGGTGAGAGCGGCAAGTGAAGACCAAGTGAACATCAGGAGTGACGTCACATTTTTCTGTCTTCGTCGGGACGTTGGCAGCGAACGGTTTCCTTCAGCTCCTCGGTGAGGAGGACGGTCCGACTGCCTCCGGTCACAAATCCTTCGACGTGTCTCGGAGTGAAAAGCTGCCGCGTCGCAGCTTCGCTTCGATAGCACTTGCAGAGTGAAATGCCTTTAAGAAGCCCGACGTGGCGCAGCGCTGCCCACCGTCCTTCTTTGGGAAAATGAATAAGTGCCGCATGAGCTATGCAATGTATAGTATTTACCCAGATATCAGACAAGCTGAAGCTCCAGTGACAGACGATCAGCAATACTTGAAACGTGAGCGCGGCGGGCCGAGGCGGGCGGCGGGCGATCCAAACGCATCGATACGCTTCTGAAGACGAAGAAACTTCAAATAAAGAAAGAGAAGATGTACAGTTGGAAAGAATCAGAAAGCCAGCAGGACATTTGACCTGCCGGTGGTTCGGTCTCTTTTCTCTACTCAACACTGAAGCAGCTCCTCGACTCACCGCTGTTCTGCACTTAACACTGCGTATTTTCACCTTTATGGATCAACAAAAATACACAAGATGGAGGATCTTCATTTGTTTTTTTAAAGATTTGTTTGCTGTGATTTAAACATTTTATTGCATCTCTTCCAGTAAAGTTGATTTTTGACCCAAACAAACAGGCACTTGAACGAAAACGCTCCTCAATTCAGCTTTATTCATGTTTCATATTCATCCCTTCACATCAGAGCAGCACAAACAAACTGAGTGAACAATACATTTATGAATAATAACAATGTAGATTAAAGAAAATGAGAGATTTGAAATTATAATTGTTAAAAATCAACAAATAAAATTCAGTAAAACAAAATAAAAGCCAGGAATAAAAACAACAATTCAAATTTAAAGACGTTTCTCCAAACTAAAAGCCAGATTTTAGTCTATTTTAGTATCTCGTATATCTCGTAAGCAAAATATCCAACAAGGTGAAAGGTGTAATACACCTGCATGTCCACTAGAGGACAGCGTGTCACGCTTTTCCTCGCTGTCGCATAAAATAGGAAAAATGTCTTTGAAGAAACCCACGTAAATTGACCCCGGGCTATGACCTTTGTTACGTGACGTGCGTCGGCTTTGGTGGCGTAAATAGTCAGAATACAAAAGCACTGAAGTCCGAAGGGGGCGTGGCTAGAGTCGTGGAAAAAGAGACGAGGGTTTCTTTAAGAAAAATCATCTCCTAACTTCTAAATTCTTTCAACGTTTGAGGTAAACCCCTGACACGCTGCCCTCTAGTGGACCAGCAGCTGTATTACACCCTTTACTTTGAAACAATGTTGGCTATTATAAGATGGAAAAGAAGATGTTTCAGTTCAAGCTTCAGTTGGTTTGGTTCAAAAATCAACTTTACTGCAACGGAAGCAAAATAAAATGTTTTTATCACAGTAAATAAAACTGAAAACTGAAATTAAGATCTTCCAACTGAGGTATTTTTATTGATACATAAATAAATATCATTGCAGCATCATTTATTTTATTGGATGATTTTACATTTGTATATATCTTAATTTTAGGGGATTAAAAGCGAAAAAGGTTCAAAACTTCTGTCGTGGAGGATATAAACTGAGAGAAAATGTAAAGTATGATCAGACGTAGTGCGTCTCTACATGAATAAAGAACCTGTTGGGTTCCACTTCTGCTCGAGCACTTCTCCTGTGTGGAGAGTAAAAGAGGCTAACTGGGGCTAACTTTGACCCAAATGCGATGCATGAATAGTGATTTTTAAATGACTGGATCCCGGCGGAGTTCCCATCGCGGCCCGTTTGGCACCGTAACACACTTTGAGACACACTTTCAGTCACTTTGACATTTTCAGGTTAAACGTGGAAGCGGCCTGTTATTTTATACGTGGGCTCCAACACTCGCAGGTGCACATTAAGGAGACGTACCTGAGCATCCCGTCCCGCTCATTATCCCACCTGTCCCGGCCTGCTGCCCGCCGCTCGACCCCGGACGCCCGTTTCTCTGCTCGTTCTTCAAACCTGTTAGAATATTTGCACTGAGGAGTTACGTGACTAGTAATAAGACAAATAAATAGAAACTGCCATTGAAAACAAAAGTTATTTTTATAGAAGTAAAATTGAGCTCTGTTCAAATGTATTCTGCCGAATCATGGAACCAAAGAGGCCAAGAGGTTTAGCTGTTGAAAGATGTTTTTGTTGTTGACTTTGTGGGAGTTAAAGAGGCCTAAACACTGTATCAGGGTATAATATCAGTCCATTATCAGCTTAATCTCTTTTCTATTTTCTACCTAGACATGGAATATTTCATATTTTTTCATCAGATTCCTTAAATATTCCGTAGTTTTCTTTCTTCTTTTTGTTAGAATCATTTAGAGTGAAGCACATCCGGTCCCTGTACAGTCCATGTAACATATCAATATGCTTTTGAAATATTTTGTTCTTTGTAATTGTTGAGAAATAAATTTGTTATTACCACTCGTATGGTTTTGTTGTTGACGCTGCTGGTTTTTCTGGTGACTCACTCACTCAGAACTTCCCTCTGATGTCACAGAGTTTTCCAGCTGACTGTCAATCATCTCTTAAAATAAAGTATTCATCCATAATCAGCAGGTTTTGGGCAATTCATACACCTGAACTGCTCTACAGTTTTTGAAGTTGACAGTTGTAGTAAACTTTATGTTCTCCAGTTAGGACCAGTGCATTGTGGGTGTTTTACAGGCGGACACCAGTGTGGTCTGACTTCATTAAATTTGACCACGAGTTTCAAACGGCTGGGTATCGATACGAGACGTCACTTTAAGGACTATAAACAGCACTTTTTAAATTAAGCAGTTTATAGGATCAATAAATAAAAGATAAAAAATCACCGAATATTCCTTTAAAGAAGCAGAAATGTAAGAATTTCTCTGTTCTCTGGAGGATTTTTAGCAGAATTTCAAAATAAAATGCTCAGTGAAGTCAGAAACACCCAGATTAAGGAGGCGCGTGTGTGTTTGCTGGATGTTTGGACTTCAAAATGATTTAAAAAGCTGCAGGCTGACTGACAGCTGCACTCGGCACATTCCTGCTGCAGCACTTGATTTTTTGCTGAGAAACATGAAGTCGTTTCTTAGGACCGGGAGGAAGAACAGACCACTACACAGCTCTCCATGTGTCCACTCAGTCACACAAAGGCTCCAAACAGGCCTAATTATACCTAAACAAATCTCAGCGGAGCTCCAGGGGTCAAGTGTTCGACCTTTAGGGTCACACGCGGCCTGATTGGGAGGCGGCACGCACTCGGCTGCTTTACAGTTCTGTCGGGAGACTCGTGGTTCTCCGTCGTTTGGAGCCTCAGACGCAAAACTTCAGAAAGGAAATATCTGGAGGTGCACAACATGCCACTCAATCACTCGTATAATTGCCCCAAAAAATAACCACCTGAGTGTCAGCTGGAGAGATGTTTTCGTGGAGTGGTTTGAAATGATATGTTTCAGAGAGAAAACCAGTCGCCTCCTAATCTGACGGCTGACGACGTCGTCAGGAACGACACGACGAGACACGGAGGACGACGTCAAACAGAGAGAATGATTAATGATTCACGTCGAGGTTATTCTGTCAGCACAAACGTTCACTCCTCCTTGGTTCAGTTTGAGGGTCATCTAGTTTATACTTATTGAAAATGAGTTGGCGTAAATGTTGGAAGGGTTTGTTAGCATCTCATCACAAATAGGATAAAAAACTACTTTTTGAGCCTTTCCAGTTACGGCCATCTTTGTTCTTTAATTGCGTCAGAAAAATCTTGATTTAGCGAAGAACAAGTGAAATATCAACAGTTTCTGATGCTAACAAAATGATGACATTTTTCTTGGAACACACGAACACTTAATGTTAAAACAACTGACAGGAAGAAGTATTTTAAAAAGTCATTAAACCCGTAGCAGGTTGAATTTCTCGTTATTTGCTTGAGTTTTCTTGGAAGCACCATCTAGTGGTCTGTGGTGGAACTGAACGCCTCTTCAAAATAAAAGCAGGCAGTATGTTTACTCAGGCATGAAGCGGAGAGCGAAGCTGTCAGGTGACAGCGGAGAGCTGTTTCATCACGTCGCCGCCAACGGAGAATGTTAATGAACGGGCCGTGAGCGAACACGCCGTCAGGCCGAAGCCGTTACATGTGACAGCGTGGCGAGCTCTGACAGACACGAGCGGGACGCCGTGTGCTCTCTCGGCTGACTCAGGAGGAACAGATCTAATTTGTTTCAGAACAAGGCGACGTTACCGTCTCTACGGTTTGTGACGAGGCGGTACCTGTCGCCTGGAGAAAAGGTCCGGACACAGGAGCTGCCATCTCTCCTCAGGTCTGCAGCGTCCTCCGACCCGAGCCGGAAACAGAAGAAAGAATCACATCAGAGGAGCCGAGAGGACGTCGATGTCCAACAGGTGACAAATACAACCTGATGTCTCAATATTTAACATGAACAGTTGGTTATAAGTTCTACTGCTACTCCTGCCTGCGTGGCTCCATCCGTTAACTGGAATCAACAATCAATCAAACCTGTAAAAATATACTAACATATATAAAGCACAGAGAAATAAATTAATGAAATTCAGTTCAAAGTGAAATAAATCCCTAAAACGTGCAAAGAGGATGTACCTGGTGGTCAAAATGAATAAAATATATAAATAGCCCAAACATATAAGTAAAATTTATCAAAAAGTTAAAGAATTTTATATAATAGAGAAGATATTAACTAGTAAATATAGATTAAATGTATAAATAAATAGCCAAATAAATCAATTAAATTCATTTAAAAGTGAAATAAATGGGTTAAAAAGATGTGTATGCACACAGGTAGATGTTCGAGTCATTTTCAGGGCTGCATGTCCTCATGAAAACAAAACCTTCGTAGAAGTGGATCCTTGGCGTGTGCAGGTTGGGTGTCTCTCATTAGACCTGATTCAATCCCATAACTCATGTGACTTGTCTGGAGGTGTCCTGCGGTTGGAGGCGGTGGGAGGAATGTGCCACGGTGGAGCAGATACACCATCACGTTCTGAAGTGGTGAACACGGACTGTACGAGTCCTGGTGGACGACATCCATCTCCAAGTTCTCTTCTCCAAACGAACCTCGCTGTGTTTTTATTCCATTGAGCTCATTTGATCCGTTTGTTTTAGTTCCAGGTTGACCTGAGTATGATGAAGCTCCGCCCCCGTACACAACTTGGTTGGTACACAGCAGATTCTGTTGTCAATGATTACAACGGCACGACTTATTCTTCTCAGAAAATATGCTTTTTAAGCCCGGTTTTGATTCCATCCATCTCTGTTTCACTGCCGGACGCTGAGTGTTTCCTGCTGCTAAATTTAAACCACATATTTGGGTTATTTTTCTCTGCTTGTTACTTTAAAGTGGCACAAACACAGAAACACAAACACAGACACACAAACACAGACACACAGACACAGACACACAGACACAGAGACACAAACACAGACACACAAACAAGTCTCAGTGCAGACAGAAAGTTTGACAGCAGCTCTGAGTGAGGTATGGTGATCACAGCAGCAGGGGAAGAAGAAGGAGGTGGAGGTGGAGGTGGAGAAGCAGAAGAAGAGGATCTGTGGGTGGAGGGCGTCAGCGCTGCTCCTTCTCAGTTTATGGTGGAGAATGACTGGAATGTTCCACTTATCAAAATATGCACGTTACATCTGCAGGGTTTTTTTCCCCCGAGGCAGCAGCAGCTTCTTCCTCATCTTTAACACGCTGTACAAGTACAGAGTGTGTGAGTGTGTGTGTGTGTGTGTGTGTGTGTGTGTGTGTGTGTGTGTGTGTGTGTGTGTGTGTGTGTGTGTGTGTTGGGGGGGTGGGGTGGGGGGGGTCCTCGGGGGAAATACATTAGCATCAGCGGGATGATTGACGGCTCCAGCTCGTAACCAACCCAACACAGGCAGTTTTACACGCTGCCGTCTCTGCTCCTTCAACTGTTTCATGTTTCTGTGACACGGAGCTGCAGGTGTAACGAGTCCGCCTGCAGCTCCAAACATGGAGCTCACTAACGATCCTTTGGACTTCATCTGACTTCCTGTCTCATCACTTTCACTTGATATCAAATCATTCAGTTAAATTCTGGTATTTTCTTTTACTCTCATAATTCTGACCTCATCAGATTTTCTGTTCGCCATCCCATCATGTACACCTGTCTGTGCATTACTTTTCATATATTTTTACAACTTATTGCAAACCTAGGCTCCATATAACCCTGCATCCAATCAAATGCAACAGAAAAACAAGAAAACAAATATAATTCAGAGGAGGAGTGTTTTGATTTCAGCTGATGTTGAAGCACATCTGCAGCTCGGATCACAAAACACAAACAATAACAGAATTTCATAAAAGAAGACGATGCGGAGACAACCGGCCGGTCCTGCGTCTCTGGAAGGATTCGGGTCATCTGATGCTCTGATGAGGAAGATGCTCTGCCTCGCCTTCCTCTCCTCGCTGCTCTGATGACTCAGGCTCCAGACATCCCACTTCACCCGTGGCGTCTCAGGTCCCGGCCGCGGACCAGACTACGATACTTGAGGTGAAGCTGAGTGGAAGCGATGAGTCACAGCCTGAACGACTCCAGATGACCCCAAACAAAGTGTCGGAGCGCCGATTATCACAAACACACCATCAACCAGTTGTTCCTGACGGCTCCTCATGTTAAAGAGACAGAAGAAGAGCCGTGCTCAGAGTCGCAACGAGAGTTCAGATTCCTCCGCAGACGTTCAGGTGAGATCGGAAGTCTTCTTCAGAGCCGGACTCTTCCGGTCCGGAGGAGTTCTGGACGTCTGCAGAGCCGACCGGAGGTTCCCCTCTTTGTTCACGAGTTCTCTTCATGGATCTGAGGCACCTCGTCTCCTCCTCTGCAGTCTGATTCAGAGGGAAGCACCTGTTGAAGCAGCTGCAGGTTTTACTCTGCTCATCATCATTGAATGCAGTGATTAGATAACTGCATGAAGCAGTGAGGATGAGGAGTGACGAAGGTGTGTTTACTTCCTGCAGGGTGCGAGTTGAACTCAGGATGAAAACAGGTGCAACAGATCATCTTCTCCTCCAATGAGCACATTTCTTTGAATTTTGCCCAAACTCTGGCCTGAAAGGACCAAACGGAGGCCCCGAACCTCAGTTTGAGCACCAGCGCGTGTAAAGACGGGGATAAAGGACGAGAGGCTCCAGTCTGATCAGCCTCCATTGAGGAGAAATCGAGCGTCTCCTCTGGGTTTGGACGTGGCGGTCAGCGCTGATGTAACTCGCCTTGTACTTTATGTTTTTGTGGGCGTGGCCCATTGTGCCCCTAAACGCTCCAGATGGTTGGTTAAGCTGCTGCTGGATCAGCGCGTCCATCTGACCCACACGCTGACGAGCGTCCTCCACTCATGAATATTCATGAGCAGGAGAAGAAGCCTGGCCTCATTAGAATATTCATACGGTGCAGAGTTGGTGAGAATGACGTGATGGCCTGATGACTATTCATGAGGAGGCTCTAATCTAATGGTTAATAAGGAGGACCCCCCTATCCCCCCCCTCCCCCCCGATCAGCACCTCCAATAATGAGAGCCTCATTCAGGAGTGTACAGTGAGCAAGCTGCCATTTTTGTTGCCTGATTAAACCCGATGCTTATCCCTGTTTCTAGGTCAGGGAGAGGCATACCAGGAGCATTAGAGCATCAAGAATCGGGCCGATGATTTAGTTAAGAAAACACACATCCGTTAACCGTGACCACCTACTCTGACACTGCAAACAACTTCCTGCCGACCCACACGAGGCCTCTCCTACCTGCTTGTTTTCAGAGCCAGCAGCGCCCGACCTCCTCCTGTCCTCCTCTCTGACGCTTTCATTGTTGCCTGGGAAAAGTAGGACAGAGCAAGTTGCAAAAGGCACAATGGGGGACAGTTTGCTTTTCTTGGTAACTCCCAATTAGGCATTGTTCTCACTCCAAATGTTTCTTTTGAATAATTGGCAGTAATTTAAAGGCGGCTCATCCATTATCTAAATCAGGCCACGTGTCTCTCCAGGCCGCCATTGCTGTTATTTAAGAGCTGTGGTTGAGTGACGCTCCCTCGCTGCTCGGAGCGGGTGCCCTGCTGGCGTTCCACCTCCGGGACCGGCAGCTCGTGTCCGGGCAGGTCCGGTGTTGTTTCAGGGCGCCGCTGTGTGAATAAAGGGTTAAATCTTGGTTCTGGCTCGATTTCCTTTCCTCCCTCTAAGGGTGCTGGGTCCCTGTGCTGCTGTCAGCCTCTCTAGGGCGCATACTTGTGGGGCACATATATTCTCTCTCATTAGTTCTGCAGATTTGGGGCCCTCAGGGTACTCCTGAGCACATGTGTTGGGAGCGCCGTTCCCACTCCGCTCTGATTGAGTCTCTGATTGCCTTGACATTAAGGGGGCTGCAGTTCTGGTGTCGTGGCCGGCCTGATGGATGGGCGGTGCCGGGGGGAGGAAGGGGGTGGGGGGGCAGCACACTGAGCTGTTGTTACCGGCCTGCAGCTCTTATGGAATCTGGCTGAAGCGACGGGAGGAGACCGACAGTCACGTTAAACATCACAAAGACGATCAGGTAAATCCTGCAGCAGCAGAAATGAACTTGAACAGTTTCCCTCTCTGATTAATGCTGCAGCTGATGAAACAAACATGTAAAATAAGTCACAACAATCAGATTTGATCTCACCTGTCAGCAACAACACAACCGAAGCAGATGCATAAAACAAACACACTTCCTGCCTAAAGGACACTTCTGTTTAGGTGCAACATACTTTCTGGATGGATTAAAGAAAACTAAAGATGAATCACCGCAGGAGGAGGTCGGGGTGGATGGTGGGCGTGTAAAGCTCTTCTGTGAAGGTTTGGAGGACGATGGAGGTTGTAATTAATTACAACATATGTTGTTGTTGTTTTTGTCTCCAGAACTGTCAGAGAATATTAGGAGGAAAAGAGGAGGTGGATTTTTTTGATTTTTAGTTGTGAATGAGAAGCAGGCTCCAAAAATAAAAACCTATTTACAGTGATTCCTTCTAAATGAGTCGTCTGTGTGCAGAAAACTTTCCCTTCCTGAAATAACGATGGACGTACTGGACTGGAGGATGAAACCAGCGCCCTCGCTGACCCCTGAAACTGAGGAGAGCCGAGTTGCCGGTGGATCCTTCGGCTCCCCCACCGCCACCATTTGTTTCTCCTCAATCCTCCTCCTGTCAGCCTGTCAGCCTCCTGAAACATAACTCCGCACACCGTGGTCTCAGTGGGAGGAGCAGCGTTCACGCGGTGACGGCGTCTCGGCTCGCCTCACCTGCCTCGCACCAGCATCCCGTCGGAGATGGAGGCCTCTCGGCCCGATAATCTCCTGGTATGAGTGACTTCATCGGGTAAGAAGCCGCTCGCCAAAAGAATGCACAACTTATAATTAAGAGGCTTAGATGAATTTGTGCAGGAGTACAAAACACCATTATGGTCTTAACGGGGGATTTGTGCAGAATGATTCTCATTCCAACCGCACACTCAGAAGATTATTGGCTGGCAGAGCGTGTGGTGGAGGAACCTGCTTGTTTTTACACCACTGAAGAAGACTCATGCGGTTTGGTTTGTTGCCTGCAGCAGCCAGCGAGTCATTCCTGTCCAGGTCAAAGGTCAAAGGATCTGCAAATGCTTCAGTATGTTTATTAGCATCATTTACATGATGAGTATTTTATCTGCAGGGTTTGATTGGAGACTTTTGGACATTAATCTGAAAAGTTAAATGTCCAGAAACACGCAGACGATGCAGAGAAGACGGCGGGAAGACGGTCAGACGCAGGTGGAAACCATCAGGTTGAAAACCAGGAGGAGAAAAATACAGAGGACACCAACGGAGACGGTTTTCTCAATAAATAGTTTTTTTTGTTTGGTTCCCAAAGAGTGACAAAGTGAAACCACATCGAAGGATTTGCATTGTCATCTTCGCCAACTAACACCCGAGCTAACATCCAGTGAACTGATTCAACCTCCTGTTTCAGGGCATCTCTGATGACTGACAGACCTGGTAAGAGCACGTGCTCACATGTGAAATAAAGACAGCCTCTCACACACACACACACACACACACACACACACACACACACACACACACACACACACACACACACACACACACACACTCTCGCAGTATTCTCCAGGAGAGATGGCAACGATTCAAGAAGGCAGCTATTAAAGGAGCTTTACTGCGACGGCTTCCAGCTCGTCGCTGAATGTCAATGACATCATCACAGCGTGTGTTCGTACAGATCTCAGCCGGACCCCGAGATCTCGCTGGAGGCAGCGAGCAAATATTGGCAGGGAGGACGACAGCCCTTTAACTCGGAGCACGAATGTGCCTTTCCTCTGTTTCCACACACACACACACACACACACAAACACACACACACACACACACACACACACACACACACACACACACACACATACACACACACACATACAGACACACACACACACACACACATACAGACACACACACACACAGACACACACACACACAGACACACACACACACACACACATACACACACACACATACAGACACACACACACACACATACACACACACACACACACACACACACACACACATACAGACACACACACACACACACACACACACACAAACACACACACACACACACATACACACACACACATACAGACACACACACACACACACATACAGACACACATACAGACACACACACACACACATACACAGACACATACACACACACACACACACACACACACACACATACATACACAGACACACACACATACAGACACACACACACACACACACACAGACACACACACACACACACACACACACAGACACATACACACACACATACACATACACAGACACACACACACATACACAAACACGCGCACACACACAAAGCGTTTAGCTGCAATCAGCATCACAGCCTGATAATGTATGGTAATGTATGTCTGGCTGTGTGTTTACTTTAAAGGAAGCCTGATAAGCATCATGTTCCTGGTGAGCGTTGGGGAATACAATTGGGAGATTTGTTGCGGGGCCCCCGGTGGCCCCCGAACACTGAGGCAGTGTGTGAGTCTCGGGCCCCGTCCATCACCCGCGGGCTGTCCGTCAGAGCGCCGTGGAGCATGAAGCAGAGCAGCCGTCCTCAAACATGACTCAGCTGTTTTTCGGAGGTTTGTCGAGCAGCAGACCTCCTGTTAGACATCCGACCGCTTCAGTTTTCAGGAGTCTGACACACGATGCATCGCAGCAGGAGAAACTGGCAGCACGTAGTTTTGGTTGGCGGTCGGCGGTCGTGGCTGCTGTCCAAAGATCCGTTATGAGACAGGAGCGATGTCTCACATGTTGGGGTGAAAATGGGATGGATCCAACAAAGTAGCACCGCTTTCTTATTGCAGCCTCGTTGTTTGAATGAAACGGTGTTTGTCTGAGCAGCAGGAAGATTAAAACACGGAGCATCACCTCTTCTTCATCTTTTTCTCCAGCTGCAGAAGAAGGAGTACAGTTCATACTCTGAATGAAAGTGTACACGTCCTCCTCTTCTGATGTATTTATTTCTTCCTGCTGGAGACCGACGTTGTGTCGAGTCTTCATCGTCTTCATCTGCTCGGTGAAAAACAGCAGCTCTGTGTCGCTGACGATGTTTTTTCAGCAACAAACGTTCAATCAACGGCCTGAATAATGAGTCAGTTAATTACATCGTAGGTGTTGCTGCAACACGAGTTCACAGATCTTTTTCTGAGTTAAAGTAGATAGATCATAGAAATATGGAAGATTTAATACAGAATAACATCAGTATCATTTGTTTTCTTGAGATTTTTGATGATTAAAAACTGAAAACATGTATAATTCTGTTTGGTTGTGGTTCTTTGTGGCTCCGCCTTTCAGTTCTTATCCAGTTATTTTACTTTGGACATCATCTCTGGATGTCTGAATACGCATCATCTTATATCTGAAACATAAAGACCCACACAGGCAGTAATCTTCAAACTATTCCTGCGTCTCTCTGAGCTCCTGGAAACCTGGAAGCAGCTCTGACAGAGCTGCGAACGCAGGAAATAAATCACCATCAGAGGTGACTCGGCTCTGCAGCCTTCTAATCAGGCCTGAAAGCAGCGACAGGAACCAGCTGCCCCGCTGATATGAAAGGCAGCGTTTCATGAGAAACCAGGTGAGACACCTCTCAGCTGTCTTTGATGACTGGGAGGAAGTCTCTTCTCCTGCAGCAGCAGCATGTTTCCAGCAGCATGTTTCCAGCAGCATGTTTCCAGCTGCATGTTTCCAGCTGCATGTTTCCAGCAGCATGTTTCCAGCTGCATGTTTCCAGCAGCATGTTCCCAGCTGCATGTTCACAGCAGCGTGTTTCCAGCTGCATGTTTCCAGCAGCATGTTTCCAGCAGCATGTTCACAGCAGCATGTTTCCAGCTGCATGTTCACAGCTGCATGTTTCCAGCAGCATGTTCACAGCAGCATGTTTCCAGCTGCATGTTTCCAGCTGCATGTTTCCAGCTGCATGTTTCCAGCAGCATGTTCCCAGCTGCATGTTCACAGCAGCGTGTTTCCAGCTGCATGTTTCCAGCAGCATGTTTCCAGCTGCATGTTTCCAGCTGCATGTTTCCAGCAGCATGTTCACAGCAGCCTGTTTACAGCAGCATGTTTCCAGCTGCATGTTTCCAGCAGCATGTTTCCAGCTGCATGTTCACAGCAGCGTGTTTACAGCTGCGTGTTCACAGCAGCATGTTTCCAGCTGCATGTTTCCAGCTGCATGTTTCCAGCAGCATGTTCACAGCAGCATGTTTCCAGCAGCATGTTTACAGCAGCATGTTTCCAGCTGCATGTTTACAGCTGCATGTTTACAGCAGCATGTTTACAGCTGCATGTTTCCAGCTGCATGTTTCCAGCAGCATGTTCACAGCAGCATGTTTCCAGCAGCATGTTTCCAGCTGCATGTTTCCAGCAGCATGTTCACAACAGCATGTTTCCAGCAGCATGTTTCCAGCTGCATGTTTCCAGCAGCAGAATGTTTCCAGCTGCGTGTTTACAGCAGCATGTTTCCAGCTGCATGTTTCCAGCAGCATGTTTCCAGCTGCATGTTTCCAGCAGCGTGTTTACAGCAGCATGTTTCCAGCAGCATGTTTCCAGCTGCATGTTTCCAGCTGCATGTTCACAGCAGCATGTTTACAGCTGCATGTTCACAGCAGCATGTTTACAGCAGCATGTTTCCAGCTGCATGTTTACAGCAGCAGCTTCCTATGTATAGTAGTTGAGAGGTTCCAGGATGCTGCAACGTTCACATCCATCAGAATAAGGAGAACAAGATGTCCTCCGGGGTGAAGGCCAGTAAAAAGGCAAATGCTTTGCATGAGGGAGGGGGCGGGTGGCGAGGGCACGGTGGAGATTGAGTTGGAAAGGCGAGGGAGAGAATTGGAATGGCAGTGGGCCGGGTTCCTAATGCACACAGCGAAGGCCAAAGTTTAGAGGCGCTCTGTGCCGGGAATACCAAGCGCCTGGCTCCCCGCTCGGCGGACAATGGGCCGCTGGGCGTGCTACGGCAGCTTAATTTTCAAAGAGCGAGAGGCAAGCGCTGCCCATCTCTTTCAGCGCTGAGCAACAGGCCCAAACGGCATAAAGACACATTGTGAACGTGGCAGAAACTGAGCCATCCGTGTTTTCACAGAAACCTCCTTCAGATCCCAGTTCAACCTCGGTCGGCTCGCAGCGACTCGCAGACCTCCGGCCAACGGCCGCTAAATGCAGTTTGGGACGTTCACCGACACGCTGAGAGGCTGTCGCTGTTTGACATGAAGTCAGAGGGAAGATGATGTTAATCTGAGACGGGGGAAATGTTTTCACTGCTCTGGCACCTTTCTGCTTCTCCCTTAAAGGGCAAGGGCAAAGAATTCCTTTTTCACATGAGAGCTTACGTTTCCCATCATGCCATTTCTTTTTCTGCCTGTTGAATGCAAACCTCCAGTTAGGAGTGCAGGCTTCCTGTTACCAGCCTGATGACATCCCTGACATCATCGGGATTATTCTCACCTCAGCTGCAGAAGACGTCAGGGTGACATGAGCTACTGTCTCAGCCTGAGGCCGGAGATGTACTCGCTTTAAACTGTGTGTTTTGTTTCCATGGCGACCGCCTCCCGTATCCTGCCTCTGTTTGGAGCGTCGGTCGTGCAGATGCAGTATACAGATGACCTGTAGGGGCAGTGTGGAGATGCCAGTCCTTCAAAACGTTAACGAGGACACATCGTACAAACTCAACAGGAAGTGAAGCGGAAACTGAAGCAGACGTATGCAGCATCCTACCTCTCCCGTGTGCACGCTAACAGCCTGCAGGTCGGCCGGGTTTTTCCTCACACATCAGAAGGATGTTCTCGACGTCAAATCAGCCGATCCATAAAGTCTTCAGGAGGTTAGAGACAGAGATGAGCAGGTTTGAGCTGAATGAAAGTGGATCTGACTCACAGCTGTTCTTCATCCTCAGACTCAGCAGATTCTTTAATTCATGTGCAGATGTTGTTGGCCTCTCAGACCCTCCTTTGATTTTTCCAGTTTTCCACATTCATCAAGTGAAGTAAAACCCTGTTAACTGTCTAAATAAAGTCCTCAGAGAGATTCATGCTCTGCACTGCATGTTATTGTTGGATGGAAACTGATTCTGGAGGCATCTCTTTTTTCACAGCATCAGATTTGTACTTTGTGGGTCTGAAGCGGCTTCACGTTGAGGCCGCTGGTTAAAGGTCTCCTGCTCCGCTGTAACTCTGATCTTGTCTCGTCTGGACGTTGTGCTGGTGACGGCGGCTCCGCTCCACGTGTCCCATGATTAATCTGCTGGTCATTAGGCCGCGCTGAAACCTCCATCCTTTTCACTGCTCACTTTTTTTGTTTCTCGGCCGGCACTGAATTAGCAGCGAGCATACATTAGCATACTAAATACGAGCGGCGGGGCCGGCCGAGAGAGGAGCTCAGATTCAAACCTCCGTTCCCAGGAAGTCAAGTTTAGACGCGGCGCGACATCAAACGGGGATGTTTTACACATCTGAGTTCAGGTCTCCACCTGGTTTGTGTCTGTGGATGTTTGATTGACCACAAGCACGAGACTAAACTGTCTGAAACTGAATTTTCATGAGGCGAGCTGCAGAAGACAAACTGCGGCTCCTTTCTGAGGGACAACAATGCAAAATAAAAAAAGCCTCCCTGGTTTGTGTGTTGCAGCCCGTACAGGCAGGCAGGGGGGTTCATTACCATAACAAGTGCAGCGCAACCAAAAGCCATTTTGCTCCCTTTGTTTCAGCTAAGCAGCTGTCATTTGCAGAACATTATGCATTTTGGATTCTTCTATGCTAATTTTTTGGGGGACAATTTTTCCAACAATACGCACTCGGGGCATCGAACAGAAAGCCTTTCATGGCACAGACCCCGGGGTGCCCCGCGCCGTGCCAAGTCAAACAATGGCTTATTGCTCTGAGCAAGCACATCTCAGCCCTTCAATACAGCATTAAGTTCCCAGCACACTGCAGCCGAGTCCTCTCTCACACACACTGAAAACACACACTGAAAACACACACACACACACACACACACACACACACACACACACACACACACTCTGAGCCTGGTCCCCAGGCCGTCAGACGATTAATCAAGATATTAATCAATATTGACTGGGACATGCATGCAAATCAGTTGTTAAATGCATGATGAACTGCAGATACTCTTGTTCATACTTTACAAATGACACCGATGCTGTAAATACTCATTCTATAAATGTGTTTTGTAATAAACATAATCCAGGCTGTGCTTAGTTTTCCATTCAAATAAAGTTGACGACGGCTCTCCAATCACAATATTTGCATCACATGTTGGATCGAGTTCGGCTATTTTCCGTCACCATCTTTCAGAGCCAGAAGAGACCATATTTGGACCAGCTGGAGACTCCACCGCAGGCCTGTCAATCAAACAGTCCCGCCCCCAAACATATCGGTGTTAGAGTCCTAATATGTAATGAATGCTGGAATTATTTCCAGAATGAAACACTGATCAGAAGGAGGGAGTTTATCTAATGACAAACAGTTACCTTTATTTCAGGAGAGAACTTTCTCAATGGGAGTCTATGGAGGCAGAGCCTTGTGGTCAGCGGTGGTATTACACTTTACAGCTTCACTTTTCAGACCAGAAGAGTAGCATTTAAATATCCAGTCTGTGATTACTACTCTTTTGTCGACTCATATTTAGACACGTGACGGTGCTATTGCTGATTTATTGATCAGTAAGTTCTCAGTTTAGGAATCAGAAATGGTATTTTGTTTTAAAAGTCCCATTTACTTCCTTGAAGGCACATCACTGCAGGTTTGTGGTTCTGCTCGTGGACCTGACTGCTCCTCTTTAAATATAGGTCAGCCTGTTTTCTGTACGACGCCTGAGTAATCAGGGTCAGACTCGGCAAACAGTAGGATGTTACACAACAATATAATTACTGACCGTCTTCCTCCTCCTTCTATGAATAACCCTAACGACTGCTGAGGTTTACAACCGTTATCTTTCTGTTAAACCTGTTTTTGTGGAGTTTTTCTTCATCTGAATCAAAACTAAAACCCTGAAATCAATTTAGTTTAGTTTTCATCTACGTTCTCTAAATTAAAACCCTGAATTTTCCAGAATTAGCTGTGACTTTGACAGCTTTGGATTTATTCAAATTTAGTCTTGATGGGAGAATGAACTTGTCTGAAGGATCTTCTGAATATATTTGAGTTTCTAGATCTTGTATCGGACTCTGGGAATTTGTGACGGACATTTTTCTATCTTTTTTAAATTAAATTTGACAGTTTAATCAAAAAATAAATCATATTTCAGTTCCTCTCCTTTATAAACCTTCTCAAATATAAAGTGTACGTTTCTACTGCTATCAAGGTGGAAACGCCTCTGAAACTTGTTTAATTAAAAGGATTCATCATGAATATGAGCATAAATACAGAATGACACACTGACACAGGTTTCCTGTATTTAAACACTGATCAGGGGAATAAATATCCTGAACAATAATCAGGATTTTGTCTTCATATATTTCCTCTCCTTCTATCGTCACAGGACACTGAAACTTTTCTGGACCTTTATTCTGAGAATTAAAGGAGTAAATAGGTTTCAAGGAAATAAAACTTGGTGTAGTTCCTGTTAAATTGCTGAAGCTCGTCTCCTCCATCGATCCTCCGAGGAGCCTTTTAAAGCTGAAGTGAATGAGCAGAGTGTGATGGTGTGTGTGTGCGTGTGTGTGACAGTGTAGTGAGATCGGGTTATGTTCGACTTCATTGTATTACTTGAATTATAACAGCGTGTAGCCCCGGGCCGCGGCTCTCCCTGAACGGGCAAAGTCAACTCAAATTGGGTTATCGGAGACCTCGGGCTGAGCAGCCGGGCCACCAGGAATCCAAAATAAAGCAGCAGCCCCTTCTCCCCCCAAAAATAGACCAGCATCGGCAGCCAGAAACCAGGTTAACACCGACAGAAACTTCCCAAGGATTTTCACTGAGCTCGTCTCCCGCTGACCTGCACCATCCGCTCGGTCCGCACATCCAGAGCCGAACGGATCGTGTGCTTTTAAACCTTCGTGGTCCCGACAAAGGAGGCTGCTTTAGAGGTCATCGCTTGACCCCTGAGGGCAAAATCAATGATGTTATTATTAGCGGGAACAACGAGATTACATTGACTCGGCGGCGATTTGAGGCGAAAGTGTCCTTTTTTTACTCCGTCACATCTCCGGCTGACAGCCGCACAATACGGTTTCCACTCATCAATAGAAAAATCAGAGTGTGTGGTGCTTATCGGGGGGGGAGGCTTTGAGAAGTAGGAGCCTCAGGGAAGGTCAAGATGGACGGATTTCACTCCAAACAACAAACCTACTTTCTAATGATCACTCATTTCTCTGGTATTTTAATAATTAAAGCATTAATCTCCTAAAATATAAATATCTGGTCTGTAGCTGGACTAAAAAGCCTTCAACCTGAAGAAACTGTTATCAAATCTCATTATTAAGACTTTTCCACTGCATCCATCAACAGCTGCACATTCAGGTTTAGCATTCAGATGATCAAGTAACCAGTGTGTAGTAGCAGAACGTGTCCACTAGGGGAGCCAATGCAATTAAATTGCTGATTTTCTGTTAATATAGTGTACGTCACCACCACAGACTGAATGTAAAAATGTTCATGGTCTGAAAAGTAAAGCCTTAAAGTGTAGTACCACTGAGGACCACGAGAGGATGTCTCCATAGACTCCATCTGTAGTACCACTGAGGACCACTAGGGGCTGTCTCCATAGACTCCATCTGTAGTACCACTGAGGACCACTAGGGGCTGTCTCCATAGACTCCATCTGTAGTACCACTGAGGACCACTAGGGACTGTCTCCATAGACTCCATCTGTAGTACCACTGAGGACCACGAGGGGATGTCTCCATAGACTCCATCTGTAGTACCACTGATGTCTCCATAGACTCCATCTGTAGTACCACTGAGGACCACTAGGGGCTGTCTCCATAGACTCCATCTGTAGTACCACTGATGTCTCCATAGACTCCATCTGTAGTACCACTGAGGACCACTAGGGGCTGTCTCCATAGACTCCATCTGTAGTACCACTGAGGACCACTAGGGGCTGGGTCAATAGACTCCCATTCAATGAGTGTCTCCTCTCCTGAAATACAAAGTCAGGAAATGTTTTTAACGGAGGCTGCTGACAGATTTAAATGTTGATTTGTGGAGTCACCGAAAGTTACTACAAACCACGAAGTATGAATATATGAACCATGAATTAATGGAGAAGTTGTTAGATATTTAACTAATAGTGTGAAAGTGAACTTCATGGTGACACAAGAAGAAGAAGATCCCAAACGCCAAAGAGTTTTTAAAAACCAGAAACAATCCTGGTCATTTCTTTATCTTTAAAAGAGTGAACATCCTCCAACATAAACCTTTTCCGTCATGTGTGCTGCTCTGTGGAGTTTTATTTTGAAAGCAGCAGATCAGCTGATTTCCATGTGAAATGTTGTTGAATGTTTTCCTTCCCAGTTTTCCTGCATGAGTAACGCTGACGGAGAGATTCATTCACTCTCTTTCACAGGATAATCAGGCATGACTCCACCATGCGCTATGGATCATATCACATGTTTGGGGAAGTGGGGGGCGGGTGGATGTTGGGTGGGGGGTTGCGTTACGTGAAACGGGCTTCTAAGCGCAGGCTTGTCCAAACATCTTGTCCAGCTCTATTCTGACAGCGGGATTAGAAGCACCTGCCATCCAGACAAAGGCAGGCCTCAAGCCAGATGAATGAAGTGCCACTAACGGAGAGCTCCGCCCCCCCGTCCTCGCCACTGATCCTCGTCCTCTGCAGCGAGGGCCTCGTCTCAGGGCAGATGTAACGAGTCAATTCAGCTCTGAAGGCTGAAGACGGGACGCATAAACAAGGAGCTGAACACGGAGATGAAAGTTTGAGCCTCTGAGGTCATGGAGGGACCGACTCATCATCCATTCATTCATTGATTTATTCATTCGTTCATTGTGGCCTCAAAGGAGCTTTAAACAGCAGTGACTCCATGATTGAGCTGTTGCATGAGGTTTTCTGCTTTTACTGTTGTTTATTGCATTTGTTTTTAATTGTTTACCGTGCATGTCGACTGTTATTTATGCTGAAAGTGTTGATCGTTGGATTGTTTGGCCTTCGGTGCATTAACTGTCATCAGGATGCTGCTGATTACTGAATATTAAGACCAATTCACACGAAGGAAGGAGCTCCTGCTTCCTGCTGAAGCTCTCCATCACCAGAAGGAACGGAGCTGGTTCGGGGCCCCGGCTCCAACCAGCAGCAGATGAAGGAGGAAGAGGAGGAAGAGGAGACGGAGTGATCCTCGGTGAGCTGGGCTCTCTGGGAGCGTTTGTTTGGCACAAAGAAAAGTGCTCAGAGTGAAGCCTCCGCTCCTCCGTGACCCACGCAGCAGGCTCAATGTTTCACGTGTGAAATTACTCCAGTAAGGAGATTTTCATAAATTATAGTAAAAGATATCTCAGCGGAGGACGATGTCTTCAGCCTCCCCTGAATGCAGGCTGCAGAGGTTGGGGGTGTTAGTTGGAGGAGGGAGGGGGCGGGGGGAGAGGATTAAGGGGGGTGGAGTTGTGCAGGGTGACAGCGCCCTCAGGCCTCTTTCTCCTCGGCGCAGCGTGGCGCTTGTCCCCCGCTCTGTCCCGATTGAGGGAGCGACCCGGGGGCCGGCGGAGCTCGCCATGGGCTCCGGCCACATCAAGTCAATCTGCATCAGAAACAGGAAGTGCGCTGGACGGACGCCATCAGGTGCAGCGTGACATGGATGCGAAACGTGTGTGGACACAACACGGCTGAGGTTGTTTCTTAAACTTAAAATCCCTAAAATCCAAAATATTTCAGGGTTTGAATGAGGAAATAGATGTGAAATAATTCTACACTACAGTCCTTCACCTGCAGTACTGTTCTCATTGTTCCCTGGATTGTGTTTGAATCTGTTGCTGTTTCCACCCTGATGAAGTCCTGGGGCGTCAGCCTTTCAAAATAAAGTTCACATAGATTTACAGCAGCTCCTTCTTCAGAAAAAATGGATTCAAAGTGTAAAAAAAAAAAGTGTTTTTTAAATAGTGTGGTATAAAAGCATGAATACTGTAGGAGGTAGAAATGCTCCTTTTCCTTCCCACTGACACAGATGTTTCACACCTGATGGTACAGGTGTGTTTCCATCCTTCATGGTGCCACTGAAACCTCCATCACACAGGAACATCTTCTACTTTGGGCCTGCAGGTTCACATGAGCAGCAGATGTGCTCGGATGCTTCATCAAAGGCCGGTGGAGATGGAGAGAGTCGAACTCAGGACGTTCATGGTGGGCGCAGGAACTCTTCAGACAAAGTGTCTTTTTATGAATCATATTAAAGTGAATAGGTGTCTCTTTGTTGTCGTCGTCAGCTGTCAGCTGTCCTCGTCCTCCGAAGGTGTCTGCGTTGACGAGTCGGGTCTCCGCGGTCCTAAAGCGTCCCCGCTGGAGGTGGAAGGAGGTCTCGTCTTGGTATCATCCAACTGTCAAACATGAGCGCTCCCCGCTGTGATGCATTTGGAACAGTCCTTATTTTCCTGTGTGATCCCCCCCCCCCCCCTCCTTCCTGCCTTTCTGGTCCAGTTCCCATTCCTAAGCCCTGGGGGGTGTTGACAGCAGCGAGCGCCATCGTCGGGGTTCACATGTGTGTCCTGTTGTC
This sequence comes from Embiotoca jacksoni, assembly GCF_022577435.1. Lineage (NCBI taxonomy): Eukaryota > Metazoa > Chordata > Actinopteri > Embiotocidae > Embiotoca > Embiotoca jacksoni. The sequence goes on along the minus strand of NW_027185382.1, from coordinate 5,218,303 downwards.
TCTGCAGCGCTGGGGAAGCTCTGCTCCGTTTGGGCGAACAGGTGAGCGTCCGTCGGAGGAGCGTTTGATTCGTCCTCTGCCGTCGATGTGGAACGGCCTCTTCATCGGGTTCACCTGCCTCTGACAGGACGAGAGAGGACGGATCTGGTTCTCGGCTGGTGCTTCTTACTGTCTGAAGGAGACAGGTTTAAAGAGACGGGACCGGCAGCTGAGGACAAATCAAACGTTTCCATCCCGATACCTGCAAACCTGCAGTGCATTCTGGGAATATAACAAGAAGCGTATGTTGCACAATCTGACTCAGGTGTGTATGCCCGTTAAACACGTTTCCTCCACTCCGGGGGTTGTGACAGACATATATTCCACCTTCACACCCTTCGCAGCCGTTTTGTCTTGTACTGATCAAATGAGAGGGCATGCTGGGAAATGCAGGATGGAAGTACAAAGCTTCAGACTTTTTTAGACAACGAGAATGTGAATGAACCAAAAAAAAATGTGTGCCCAAATTTTGATGTTAGAGGACATGAAAACAGCTGAGCGTCTCTGTGGGACAGAACCGCTGCCTCCAAACAGAGTCTGACTTCACGAGTGGTCGGACCGTCCTGAGAGCAGAACTGCAGACCTCACAGATTCCTCCGGCCGCCGTGTTTTCTCTCAGATATCGTTATCGCGGTATGAAAGACGAGTCTGCGTGACCAATGCACTGTTGCCGTTAGTTGCAGTGGTCTCGGCGCTGAAGGCCGTTCCCAGATCGGAGCGACGCTGCAGAGAAAACAAGAGCGTGAAACGAAAGCCTTTTTCAAATGAAACCTGGGAGGTGATGAAGTCAGATAGCTAATCCCCAGCTTATCATCCCAGTGTTGGGCCACTGTTGATACTCTCCACGGTTCAACGTTTGGGCTCTAAAACAGAGCTCCTGTTTTGTTTTTCACTCATCTGCAGCAGTGACAGACGAACCCAAACCTCATAAGCTCATTTCACTACTTTACTCTCTGAATGTTTTTGTTTTTTTGCACAAAAATGTTGTCTCAGCTGTTTTATTTAATGCTGTTTGAGGTCTAAGATCGGAGTACACTTCTCCTCTTAAACAGCTTTAACTTTAACTGTGGGTTTATTTTCTAAGATTTTCACTGCCTTCCTCGAGGCTCTGCCGGGTTTTGTTCCAGTTTAATGGTTTTATTTGTTTTAACTTTAATTACAGAATTGAGAGTTGCAGAACGATTGAGGAACTTAAAAACGCTGGTTAGAAGTCTGAAGTAAACTTATCTGCTGTATCACTCAGAAGAAGAGATGATGCTTGCACTTCTCTGGGAGGTCGAATGTCTGCGCTCACCACGGAGCCTTTCTGTGAAACCTTTTGACTGGATCTGAGCGTGTTTTCATAAAAATAAAAGGTTTCAAAGACTCGAACCATCTTGTAAAGGTGGGCGTTTGTTTTGTAGTGTGACTGTTGGTGGAGAAAGGCGAGGTCAGCCCTCCGCTGCTTCACTCTTTCACAGGAAAACACCCACGGGACTGTTGGTTTTTGCTACTCACTGGTCCAGGACCTGTTGTGTTGGCCGGCTGCGGTGCTGCAGTTTGTTTGTCAGCGTGGAGGCCTTGAACTCCACACAACCACCATTTACCTCATCGTGAAACCGCTGCCAATCTGGAGGACAGAAACAGTCCAGTTCAGTCAATGCAGATGTTTTACTTGTTGGATTCAAAAAAAGAAAAGCTGAGAGAAGTCTGAAATGAGCTGCATGGAAACAGGATACTAAGTGGAGCGGAGACACCAACGAACCTCAGCTTGATTGGTTTCATTTGCTGTTTTTGATGTCTTAAAGGTAAAATGAGAATATTTTGGTGACCTCCAGCTGTAAAACATCCGGGTGAATAACGCGGCCTCGGCTAAAAAGGAGGCTTCTCTGTTTCTGCAGCGACTGCGAGGGGTACCAAACCTCAGGCGGCGGGTGTACATAATTTATGTATAATTCAAGCTGTTAAATGTCCCTCCAAGCATGCATGGGGACCTGACTCGCCCCTCTTTAGAGAGTCCTTCACACACATTATCAATCAGGTCCCCGTTCTCACAGGCCTGCGCTCCGGCGCCAGACAATGGGCCAAATGAATCCCAGCACACGGAGCTTGGGAATGGCTCTGCTGCACATACAGTATTCATCAATCATAGTCGGGATCTATTGTCGGGACCCCGTCACTGCTGCTATTAATGGCTCGGAGCTGGGAATGAGGAGCTCACGCCGCTGCTGTAACAACATCAGCTCAGCCTCGAAAATGTAAATGCATGAAAATGTGGAATAAAGTGGCGAGTCGGGGTCTTCGGGGATCGGACCTGCAGCTGGATCCTGCCGGGATTGACGCAGCGTTCGGCTGTTTGGTGGGAAAGACTTCAGAGATGGAGGAGGAGCAGAAGTGTGTGAGCAGCAGAGGTTTTAAACCTGTTGCCAAACACTCTGGTCCAGACCGAAACATCTGGACAACACCTGGATTCAAATGTGCTTCAGATGCTGCTGTGAGGACAAGTCCCAGCGTCAGCAGCTGGCTCTTCTTTACATCATTTATCACATTACATTACATTTAGCTGACGCTTTTATCCAAAGCGACTTACAATAAGTGCATTTCAACCACGAGGGTACAAAAACCAGAACAACAAGAATCAATCATTTATAAAACTACAGTTTTGGATGGGTTGTCAGGAATTTGGTGCTCAGTAGCAGTTGACCTGCGTTCAGACCTTCAGCGATGCTCCTGATCTTTGTGTGGCGACTGAAACATTGAGATACAAGCAGCTGAAGTGAGTTTCCTCTGCAGGCCGGCCGGGCTCAGCCCGACAGATGGAGTCAGGAGCTGCTCCTTCAGCCTCAGCCTACATCTTGTTTGTTTAATCTGCACTAAAATTATGTATCAGCCTAGTTGTTGATTGGGTCCAGTTGCCAGGCAACAGGCATGGGTTTAGTTTAGTTTATTTAATATTATTTTATTGTATAGAATGTGCATTTGTTAAACTATATTCAATATTTTTTACCTGTACGTGCTGCTGTAACATAACAATTTCCCTCTGAGGGATTAATAAAGTGTCTGTCTGTCTGTCTGTCTATCTATTTATCTGTCTGTCTATCTATTTATCTGTCTGTCTATCTATCTATCTATCTATCTATCTATCTATGGGTGTTGAAGAATTGAATTTCTGAATCCAGAGAACTGAACTTTGTCAGTTTTATGTCCACGGGCTCTTGGACTAAATCAAGGAAAGATATTTTCTGAAAGGTTTCTGTTTGATCTCCATCCACGTGTTAAATACCTTCATCTCCGTCACCTCACAACCTCTGGACGCTGACAGCTCCAACTAAGCACGGTAAGCACCTTGGCATGGAAACACAGGTATGCTGCCTGTCGCTGTGGTAAATCTAAGGCCTCTCATACACAGCAACATGCCAGATGCAGCTATTTTAACCGCAGCCTCTGTGCTCCCAGATCTGCAGCGAACACGCCCGCCTTTGATGCACAGATCACCTTTTTACTCCGCTGCACTGCGAGCGCCTGGAAAATCTTTAAAGACAGATGGACGAGTCGCGAGAGTCTCTGCAGATCAAACTCCGGTATTATCTGAGTCAGAATGTGGAGCACTTTACGCACTTATTTTTCTGAAGACTTTTTTTTGTGTTTCTGTTGAGAGAGAAGGATTATTGATGTATACGCTTTGAAATATCAAAGCGTTTGATCCGCAGCAAAAATAAAGCGATGCCTCCGTTCTTTTATGCCGTCACTCATTAGGGAAGCTGTGCTCAAAAGGCAGCTTTGTACAGGAGTCGTTTTAAGTCGGAGATGGCTTTACAATAGATTACCAGGAGCACAGCGATATTTCAGGCCCACAACCTGAATGAAAGGCTTTGCAAATGGCAGCGTGTACGTCTCCGGATGAAAGCCACGCATCCAGACTTTGTGAACTTGAATAACCCCCCCACTCCCCTCCATCTCCTCCTGCTGTACGTCCCCGTTTTAAACTTTATTCTCCTGCAGCAGAGCTCAGTGCGCTTTGTGACAGGTGAAATATTTATCCGCTGGAGGGGAGGGGGGGCTGAGGCCGCCTATCTTGTTTGAGTCCCCGCATAGACAAAAGCTATTGAGGAGCTGACAAGCTTGTGCATGGAAGGGCCCAGCATGGCTCGGAAAAGTGGTAGTAAGCGATTGAAAGTGAGACAAACGGGGAGAACAGAGGAGTGTATCTGTGGGCGACGGCGGGCTGGATGACGCTGTAATCTGGGCTCTTTTTAAAAGCCATCTCTCCCCGTCAGGACGCCGGGTTTCTCTCACGCTGGAGCCCAGAGTTTAGAGACGGAGCCTTTCAGGAGCGCTTGACTTCTGCCACGGTGGCTGGCCCCCACTATCTGATAGCCTTTCTCCTTTTACACGGTGGCCTTTATCGCCTGGCTGAATGGAGACAAAGTGCCCTTACCCGACCTGACCTGCAGCAACCGGCACCGGCAGCACAGCACTGAGCGAACGGCGGCGCTTTAACACGACCATCTGAGAATAAGAAACAACTTCTGATGAATGAAAGACTTTTCGAAGCGTTTCAGCAGCCTGTCGTGGTCTCTGAAGATAAGAGATGCTCTTCAGTCAATATTTCCAGGTCATAAAGGTCAAGAATGACTTTCAAACAGCTTAATCTCCAAACAGAAATCCTGGGACACAACTGCTCTGAAGTGACGACGATCTCTGAATCCATAAATCTCTTCTCTGTGTGCGGGGTGTCTCCCTCGTCTTCACGCTGTCCCTTCGAGCTCACGTTCACAGGCCGACTTTAAAGGAACAATAAAACCCTTTGAGCGCTGTGCTCTCGCTCCCCGCCGCAGAAACACCACGTAGATGATTATCAGGTCACGTTTGTTTGACCCTGAATTAGCCTTGACATTTCTGCTTGACCACCTCACCCCGGGGTGGAAAAGGAGCGCCACCGCCTCGGAGGTCAGCGAGTTCAGAGCAGCAGAGAGTCACAGTTCAGCAACAAGAAGAGGAGACGAGCCTGCCGAAGGGACGACGAGAGACTCGGCCAAACCCCCGCCGAGCCGCTGACATGGGAAGAGGTAGCAAACATGACGATGACATGGTTTCACGACCTACTCCTGCTGATCCACCTTCACAGCATCGTGTTGGGAGGAGCGGCGAAGACAACAGGAAGAGAGGAGAACAGAGAGACTTGAACTCTGGTGGACTCAGCTTCCTTCTCACGGGAAGCTAACAGCGCCAAGGTTAACCAGAGATGTTCGTCTCCCTGCCTTCTCTCTGTTGTTGTGAAAATTAGAGGCGCTTTGTGAGAAATTGTCTTGTTATTGAGTTCGGGGGAGTCACAACAGTCGGCGGTGTGGGAATCCTGCAGCACAGATACACGGCTGATATCTCAGGGACAAAACAAACAGCGGTCCCATCGCTCACCGCACCCACGTCACCGAGCCGCCTCACGGCTGGATCTATTTAACGTCCGCTGCAGCTGGAGATCACTCCCATTACAGCTTCTTATGATTCACCTCTCCACTTCCCCACCTGCACCACATTAGTATGCATGTAAATGTAACTTTAGAGCCTGTAAATCCGTAAAAGACTGTGTTGATCCAAAGATCCTGCAGAGCTGCTGGAAACTACGGTGCTTCCCCACCTTCCAAACACTCAGACAATCAGCAGGAACGGAATAAACTACTAAAACTACTCAAAAGGCCTTTAGAACTACAGTATTTGTCCTAATTCACTGTCAACATGATTTATGGTCCACGTGTAGTTTGTGGGTCGAGTGGAGGATTGTAGTTCAGTCGGCTCGCTCTGGTTTCAGCCTGTTGACGGCCTCCCAGCTGCTTTCAGTCCACTTCTGGTCTGGGAGTCCTCAAACAGATGGATTTACAATAATATCAATAATATAGCAGGAGTAACGTCAAAGACCTTGTGTTTCCTCCATGTTTCAGACGTGTTTCCTCCATGTTTCAGACGTGTTTCAAGACGTATTTCCTCCATGTTTCCTCGATGTTTCAGACATATTTCCTCCATGTTTCCTCCATGTTTCAGACGTGTTTCCTCCATGCTTCCTGTTTCCTGTGTTTCCTCCGTGTTTCCTCCATGTTTCCTCTGTGTTTCCTCCATGTTTCCTCCATGTTTCAGACATGTTTCCTCCATGTTTCAGACGTGTTTCCTCTGTTTCCTCTGTGTTTCCTCCGTGTTTCCACCATGTTTCCTCCGTGTTTCCTCCATGTTTCCTCCATGTTTCAGACATGTTTCCTCCATGTTTCAGACGTGTTTCCTCTGTTTCCTCTGTGTTTCCTCCATGTTTCAGACATGTTTCCTCTATGTTTCCTCCGTGTTTCCTCCATGTTTCAGACGTGTTTCCTCCATGCTTCCTGTTTCCTGTGTTTCCTCCGTGTTTCCTCCATGTTTCAGACATGTTTCCTCCATGTTTCCTCCGTGTTTCCTCCATGTTTCAGACGTGTTTCCTCTGTTTCCTCTGTGTTTCCTCCATGTTTCAGACATGTTTCCTCCATGTTTCCTCCGTGTTTCCTCCATGTTTCAGACGTGTTTCCTCCATGACGGAGGCAGTCTGACAGTTTTACATTCCAACATGTGAACACGCAGGTCAACCACTGCACCAGAAACCACCTCAAAGCCGGTCTGGGTCTGAGCGGTGTTCTCCTCCCTCCGGGTCGGTGTGTCACCGCGGCCCGTTTGTGGGAGCAGATGTTCGGCGTGTTCGGAACAACGCTTTTGTCGTGGTTCTTAGAAGAACACGCCGCGGTGACACGGGTTCAAATGAATCCAGGAAGCAATGGTCTGGAAAGAGAACAACAAGCTCTTAAGTGTCCCCCAACTATAATGAACCGTCACATGGTGCTGATTGCCGGCCTTTAATGTGGGCAAACAAGACATGAAAGAGGCCATAAAGAATCCCATGAATAGATAATCTATCTCTCTTATGGGACGTTTGACAAACGAGGGGTTTAGAAGTTTACTGCAGCCGAGACGCCCTCGCTTTCATCGGTGGTCATTGTGCACACGGCCTCACCTAATGATGCTGCGTGTGGAGGTTCGTGCAGCAACATATGTCTGTGGCCGTCTGCAGCGACGACAGCAGAGGGTTAATCAGCGCTAATTGGCAGAGTCGCTGCTTTTCCCATGACCTCCCTACGCCCGCTATCAGCTCCATTGTTCCTGAGAGCAGAATTATCATATAAGCTGCACAAACATCACAATTAGTACAATTTGACAAAAATAAATGGCACAGCAGGCGAGACAACCCGGAGCTGAACTCTGAGTCGGCGAGTAAACACAGACCGCAAACAGGAACAGGAGCCGTTACAGAGGAAACTTGAAGTTTACAGTTGAATTTACACACATTTTATACACTTCCATTTAACTGAGGAGGCTCTCAAAGGACCTGAGCGGTGGAAAAATCAACGGGAACATTAAATCCACATCTGCAGAAAACATCTCGGGTCTAAACACAAGAAAAAAAGATAGCAGTGACATTATCTGTCCATGCAGCGAGAGCATTTCAGTCTCTTATCCAGTGTAGAAATAAGTCAACTAATCAGTGCTCAAAGGTTGCAAATCAGTGGAAAATGCTGCTTTTCAGAGCAGATGACTGGAGATCGGACTCAGTAATACCTGAAATACACCGATATTAGTAAATAATTCTTCATCTCAGCAGACTGATAAAATGAAGGCCGAAGAACAAGAGAATAAATCACAGATTTAAGTGGAAATGACTGAATTCTGGTGCAGCAGTAAATCATCTGGAAATATACGGACCTGAACTTACATCTGATTTCATACCAGAGCTTCATCCTTACAGCTTCTGCTTCACTTTCAACCATCAACACTTACCGGTGGCCACAGAAACATCCACCAACACCATACACCATGAAGTCAGAGACACAAACTCAAACCCAACTTTTAAAACAACATAATTCATCTTATATTTCCGCATCTGAGGTTTGAAATCTGTGTAGACCCGTTTGCAAAGATAAAATGAGTCCTCTGCAGATATGCATATATCTAACCAGACAGGAGAGCAGCTCAGTCCAACCGGAGACGTGAGACGAGACTCACACCTCGTTCTTCATGTACACCCCCCCCCCCTCCTAACCACGGCAACTGGAAAGCATGCATAGCTAACGGCTGTGGGATTGTGTGGAGGCCTTTGTCTGGCCTGCAGGCTCGGTGAGAGGACTTGATTGCTCCTTTGGCATCATCCCCGATCTGCTATCCATTTTTTTTTTTTTTTTCAGGATGCGAAAGGCCGACATGCATAATATGAAATGTATTCCCAGGCCGAGCCAGTTAAAATTCATTTTAAACTGTTTACTCAGGCAAAACAATGGGCAGCGGTCACGGCTGTTATCTGCTGAGTTATTGGTGAAGTGCAGAAAGAAAGAGCTGGCAGGCAGCAGGGACAGTTTGGGAAGATGGGTGGAGGAGGGGGGGGGGGGGGGGGGTAGATGCACTTAAAAATCACTTCTTTCACCGTTCCTGCTTTTGGCTCCTCTCTGGACCAGCACAAAGATGAAAAAGTCCTGGCAGCCAGCGCTCCTTTCACTCAGCATTGTGTTGGCAAAATGAGCCAATTTCCATAAGCGATTGGGAGGACAATGTCTTAAACAGGCGTGCATGCGGAGGGACAATGAGACAGCAACAAAAGGCTGTCCTGTGTTGTCTCGGTGTGGGCAGTCCTGATGTTTCAGGAGGGAGGCTTTTGATCTGCGAGGTTAAGATCAGAGCGGAGACGCGTTGAGGCAGAGAAAGGTTCACAAACTAAATATGTATTGTATCAAACATGCTGACAGACAGCTGCAGTCCAGCAGGTGAACACACATCCAGCTCTGGATGCCGGCGCTGCGTCACTCACACCTGACACCTGTGACGCCGTCATGGAAACACCGCGAGGAACGATGCTGAGACGCCTTCCACGTTTGGTCCGAACCAAACAATCAGGTGTGAAGGAGCCTCGACGGAGAAGCGCTGTCTGTCCGCATCAAACGGACCGGACCGGACGGACCGGGGTTCTGTTCCTTCACTGTGAGAACAACTTCTGGAAAAGTGATGACAGGAGGTTGAGACAGTGTGTGTGTGTGTGTGTGTGTGTGTGTGTGTGTGTATGCGTGTGTGTGTGTGTGTGTGTGTGTGTGTGTGTGTGTATGTGTGTGTGTATATGTGTGTGTGTATGCGTGTGTTGTGTGTATGCGTGTGTTGTGTGTATGCGTGTGTGTGTGTGTGTGTGTGTGTATGCGTGTGTGTTGTGTGTATGCGTGTGTGTGTATGTGTGTGTGTATGCATATGTGTGTGTGTATATGTGTGTGTGTGTGTGTATGCGTGTGTGTTGTGTGTATGCGTGTGTGTGTGTATGTGTGTGTGTGTGTGTGTGTGTGTGTGTGTGTGTGTGCTTTGTGGGGAGCGGAGGATGTCATGCACCCCCCGCTGTGCTTCACGCTGCACTCCAGTGATGCTGTGAGATGGGACATTGCATGACTGGGAGCACAATAATGTGTGTACATGTATCCGTGGAGGGGTGTGTGTGTATGTATGTGTGTGTATGTGTATGTATGTGTGTGTATGTGTGTGCGTGTGTCTTTCTTTTAATGTACTCCTGCACTCACATACATCCACACAGTCACATCATTGGAGTGGCCCCCTGCTGGGTTCCTATCAGCGTCAGTGGTGAATCGGTGCGCTCAAGCAGCAGTAAGGCCCCCGAGATCTCACTCCACTGACCCTGTGTGGACAATAAACTGCATCTAATTACTGGCGCATGCACTCGCGGCGCGGCGCTGCCTGGCACTGGCCATGGATATTCACAAGCAGCAAGCGCAGCGCGGGCCAACTTCTCTTAGAGATATAACGTTTTTTGACAGCTTAAGCCTTTCCGTGTGATGCGCAGCACGGCGCACAAAAGGCCGCCGCGCTCGAGTCGTGCGGCCGGCGCTGCGGAAAGCAAATGTCCGTCTGTGAGGACGTGAAGCCGTGCCAAGAGCAACATGTTGGCCCGTCCTACGCTGCCGTCAGAGCACCAACACGTCCTGAAAGGATTCCTGGTGTCTCCTGCGCTGGTTCTTCTGGTTCTGTAGCGCTGAGGTCACGGCGGTGGGGCAGTGAACGCAGCGCGGGGCGCGGCCACCTCGGCTCCGCCCGCTCAGCACACAAAGATGCTGAACACGTGCTCGTCTCCACCCTGCTCTCTCTTCATGTGGGATTGTGCAGCGTGTCAGTGTCGGGTGGACTCCTTTATGTTGGGTCTACCTCAGAGAGGAAGTGGTGGAGGTGGGGAGGGGGGAAGGGGGGAGGCTGGCAGCCTGCTTTTATTAATGACAGGTCCCCCACCCTGCTTTCAATAGGTGCACCGGGACCAACAAAAGCAGTTGGAGGAGCAGCGCAGCTTTTGAAAAGGCCTCGGCCCGCTGACAGGTGCTGCTGAAAGGACGGGCAGGGTGTCGCTGCCTCGGCGGCCTCGCAGGTGTGGAGACGTCAGGGATGACAGAACACCTGCGACGGCGCTGCCTTCACGCCGATCACGTCTCTGTATCGCTTTTCATACGCAGCCTGACAGGAGATACCGACGGAGGCTGACAGCAGCGCCACGCTCCACCTGTCCACCTCTGAACACCTGCTGATGTCTCCGGGTGGCTGGAGGACAGACAACTAAAACCAGCTGTAATCTCATGTTTGAGACGCTGCACGAGTCTTGGCTTTTATTTCCTGTTTTTTTTGGGGTGGGAACACAGATGACGTGGAGCGACCTGCAGCGGCGTGGGCGGGGCTCCTGATAATGAAATAATTAGCTGCAGGCGGTGGAAGGGATGGAGGGGGAGGGGCTTATCGCAGCACAGCCGACACCCGAGCACAACCAGTCCATGAAGGCGGCGATGCCGAGCAGATGATCGTCGCCTTTGTTTCAGTAAATATGGATGAAGTGAACCGGAAAAACTGGGATTCACTGAGGGGATGACGTCATCGCTGCTCGTTAGGTGCCACATATGTGTGTGTCGACACGCGTGCACACACACACACACACACACACACACACACGGACACGGTTCCCAGGCAGCGTGCATGATGGGAAGTCTCAGAGCGGAGATTCAGTTTTAAAACAGATGTTCAATAACTGACAGAAAACATTAATAATCAATTCATCTGATTAGATATTGGTGTGAAATGATGTCATAATTAACGTATGAATTATGGAGTTTTGTGGGGTCAGTGACCTTTGACCTCTAAACTCTTATCAGAGTGAATGTTTGTGCCACGTCTGAAGAGATTCCCTCGAGGTGTTCCTGAGATATTCGCCTTCAGAGAGGAAAGATGTGAGCTCACAGTGACCTCTGACCTCTGACCACCAAGGTCAAGGTTCCCGAGATACCGTTGTCACGCCGTCTCGCCCGGACCTCCTTCAGGATGACGCAGAGCGCCGACTGCAGCTGCTGAGCTTCACGTCAGAGGACGCTGCTCTCAGGAAGTCGGTTTCTCTTCTTCGTCCTTCAGCCACGCTCTGCAGCTCGTGGCTGAAGCGTCACATCTTCTCCTCACGACCTGATTGGCTTCGTGGTTTTTTATTTTCTGTTGCGAGTCCAACAGCAGTTCCCTCCTCGGAGGCAGTTGTGCGGTAAACTGCTGCCATTAGACGAGAGAATACCCGACATGAGCGCAACAATGGCAGCAAACAAACAGCACAGTGAGCTGCGTGTTGGCCTGAGAGCACCAGTGAATTGTGGGAAACTGGGCAAAGTCAGATTCCAGCGAGGCGGGAGTTTGAGTTATGATAATTGGAGGCCAGGCCAGCGGGGGAGAATTTGGCAGCCGCTTCCAAATGTGATATTATGAACCCTGAGTGCACAAACAATAGGCGTGATGTACCGTCACAGGACTGACGGGAGGACGAGTCCAAATCTGGCATCAGTTTCCTTTTCTTTGTTGTCGATTCTCTTTTTTGAAGAGATGAGAAAAGACAGCCGGGTTTCTCCCCCTCCTCTCGATCGATGGTCTTTCCAAGTCACTAACCATGAAACCGCCGCGTTTGATCCGGCCTCAGAGGTTACGCAGCATCTTCTCACTGACATGTCGTCTTTGTTGTCAAAGAGAAAATGAGCGCGTCTCTTTTTCCACCACTAAGTGTCCTGCGTGCAGACTGAAGGCAGACGAAGACGGGTGGGCAGGAAGTGAAGCCTCGACGGAGGGATGACCAAAACACATCTCCTCTGCTGTATTTTTTTAGGGCAGGATCGCATGAACACATGTTCAAGCTGGGAGGAAACCGGGGGATTTGAGGAACCATCTGTTAGCCAAAGCCTTGGGGAAGCACACTAAGATGATCTGAGGATATTGTTCTCCCCAGGTGGGAATGGCAGAGGCTCCGCGGGGCCCCTCGGGTCCCAGCAGAAAAGGGAGGGAAACGGGGAGCTTAAGGAGCGCCATAATCTCATTTTCATTCATAACACCCGGGCAGGTCGGACAGAGGAGGAATAAGCTGTGCTGTGGAGGGTGGAGCAGGTCTGAAGTCTTCTTTCAAATCTCCACCAACACATTTCCAAACAGAAGACCGCTCACAGGTCAGCAGACAGGAAAGAGGAGGAGATACAAACATCCACCTGCAGGGAGCTGCAGGTGGATGTTTTGCAGGACACGCTAACTTCTGCTCACCATCATCACATGGAAACCCAACGGCTGGTTCACTCAGAGGTCACATCAATCTGCACAGGCAGGTAGGATGATGGGAATCAAACCGACGCCCTCCTGCCTCCGTCAGTTAAAGAGCTCCTGAGAAGCGGCTGGTGCGCTGTTAGGAGCATTATGGATTAGTTACAGTCTGCAGGCTGCAATAATTACCACAACAAACAAGAGGCCTCTAAGCCGGCCACTTTTCTGCTGCCAGACTTTTCCGACCTGTAATCAGGATCCGACTCGCCTCCTCCTTCCTCTCCTCCTCGTTTCTCTGCTCCTCATCCTCCTCTTATCCAGCCTCCTCGTGGCTCTGCAGCCGAGGTGACGAACGATGCGATGCGAGAAGAGACGGATGTGTGCGGGCGAACAGATTGACGGACGCCGGCTGACCTGTCGAAGCGAACAGAATTGCGGCGCAGGATTGGAAATCTAAATCTGCATTAGAGGCTTTTGTTGGGTCTGAGGCGGGTCGCTCCGCACGGAGGGGTCTTTATCTGGACGTGGAGAGGAGGGGACGCACGCACACACACACACACACACGCACACACACACACACACACACACACACACACACACACACACACACACACACACACACACACACACACACACACTCCCGACATGTAAATCTGACTCCGAGTCAGGGCAACAACGGCGTTGCTGATATTTAGGTGTTCACGTGTTTGTAGTTGTAGTTTTGTAGTCGTCTCGTTTTGATGAAGGTCGGTGCTGTGACTTGGCGGTGCGTTCAGGGACGCTCTGACGTCCGAGAGGAATGTTTTTGGAGCAGATAAAATTAGGATGTTTAAATAAACAGTCAGAATTAAAACTACAGATTTTCTTTTTCTATTTTAAAACTTCAAAGCTGTTTCTCTAAATTATGATATTAATCCTGTATTTATGACTTCATACAACGCTGATCTAATTTCTTGAATCCAGAATTATGACGTCTAAATTATGATACGGCTTTAATCTGAAAATGTGTATTTTAAATCTCTGAATGGATCTGTGATTGATGACATCTTCCACTCGGAGGTCTCCAGCTGGACTCCAACTACAGATGGGGGATTCAATCACGTGCACGTTGTTTGTTTATTTGTTTGCTTGCTCCGGTTGTTGTCATATGTGAAAGCATAAGGGGTCGCTCAATACGGATAATCCCTCCTGTGTTTAATGCCATGGCCCAGATTGCTGCAGTCCACATCAACAAGATCAGATCAGTTCCCGAGACTGCGGCTCCAGACCCAAAATGGGTCGTTCCTCTGCTCTCCGCCGGTCCTGATACGTGTTAAAGGTTAAAGGCATTTGAGGAGGGACGTTAAAATTTTTAAAAAAAAAGACAAAAGAAAGTGATCTGAAGAAATGAAAAGAAAAAGGTGCAAAAGAAGGAGATAAAGAATAAAGATGTAAAAATGCACTTCAACACAGCCTCCTGGGTTACACATAATAACATCATTATACAGTTTAAAAACCTTTGAAAGCTGATCTGAGCTGAAAACTCATCCATCTTAGAATAAATTCAGTGGGAAACGACAACGTTTCTATCAATGAAATGAGGATGAGTAAACGAACATGTGCACCTGTCAGGTGACACAAAGATCCTTCACGACAGAGAAGGTCCACGGGATTGGTGGTTTCTGAGAGGAGACATCTTTACCAAACCGTCATGAACGATGGATGAAGACACTGATGAGCAGAGACACTCCTTCTCTTTTTGGATCACCGGCTGATCCAAATGGATCCTGCAGGAGTTTATGATGTGAAAATCCAGCAATTAGACCGAGCCGCTGGAGCAGGGAGCAGAAATCAGAGATCTCAGCGCTGCAACCTGCAGAAACTTTGATTCTGTGTTTAGAAATTCTTCATTTTTGTCAGTTCTTTATCTACAAATTGTTAAATTAATATGAAGTGCACTGTTTTCCGGACTTTAACTTCCACCCTTCTTCCTAAACCGGCCCCACAGCGAGCGTCCTGGGATGCTGTGGCTGCAGGACAACACCCGGGGATTAATTAAACTGATGCGTCCCAGCGGCGGTCCTGCTGATCAAATCAGAACAAAGACGCTTCTTAGCAGATTAATAGCTGCAACATTAAGCCATTAAAATCTTATCACAGAGTAATCATCCATCAAGGAGTCCATCCAGGAACTCTTCCATTGATCAGGACCAGTAAGTCCTGATTAGCATTACCGGCTTTAAGGCTTCTGCAGCGTTGGAACCTCTCTGACATTCATATACATGAATATTTGCTCTTTAACTTGTTTTCACACAGCCTCAAACTGAACTTCCATCTTTTCACAATAAAACCTGAAGAGTCCTGCTTCCACGTCACTAGTCATGGAGGGGAAGTGGGTGGTGGTGATGCTCGGAGGGGTGTGTGTGTGTGTGTGTGTGTGTGTGTCTTCGATGCGAGATTACTTTCATAGTCTTGAAGAATGCACAACAAAAATATCTGACTGTACATCTCTGCAGCTCCCTTCCGCTCTCTTCTTAACCTGCAGTTCAACTGTAGCCGGCTTTGTTCATTCTTAAAACCAACGTGCAACACAATTGAAAAGTTGGCAGCAGCGCAGCAGATATACAGTAACTCTATCTGCGCTGGCTGCTTTAAACTCTATCTGCAGCAAGGCGGCTTTTGTAAAGCGTCAGACAATGGGCAGCTCTGTTGAAGGCACAGAGGTTGATTTTCACCTTTTAAGTGAGGACACCAGATACCTGCCTTTTCACTGCGTTTAGTTTGAGGACAAACTTTCTTTCTCAAGGCCTTTTTGAACATGAGCAGAGGACGAAACACGACACAGGGGCCGTGAGCGCGCTCCAGTCATAGCTGCAACATACCTGAAGCATGAAGAATTTCTCAGGCCGTGTCCCTGCTGCTGCTGGAGGACGTCTCCGAGCGGATCGGACCGACGCATCCAACCCCGTCATCTGATCTGTCCGCAGGACGCCTCAGATGTGGCTGCCTCGTAAACACCACTTTAACCCACTTCAGAAAAATGTGGGCCTGAAATCATTTCATCTTTTATCGAGCCTCGTTTCAACATTTGTTTTCAGAGACTCTGAGGATGTGCGGCTGACATAAACAGGAAGTGAGAGGAGGCCAAAGAAGACCTCAAACCACAAGAAGATGTCGGAGGATACCATAAATATTAAACTGCACGATATTTAAAGTAACGCAGGAATAAGATGAAACTACCCAAAGAACCATGAAGAGTTTAAAGTTCCCCCAGACATAAGTGATGTTTCCATAAATGTCAGCAGCCTTTAGGCGGCAGCGTCTTCAAAGACCTCCTTCACTTCTCTCCAAATCCTTTACAATAACACACAAGCCGTCCCGCTCATCAGTCAAACGGGGATTTTCTGTGGCGAGACGTGGAGACAGACGGAAGATGCAGATGTTTGTTTTCACAGGTTGGACGAGACCTCGAGACATCTGAGAGCCAGCGAGGCGGTGTGAGCCTTTCGTCCTGTCTCCTCCCGTCCCGTCTCATGGAGTCTCGTGGAGTCTGGTGGAGTCTGGTGGAGTCTGATGGAGTCTGATGGCATCTCATGGCGACATCATATTCGTCCAACCAGAGAAGACACTCCAATCAGACGATGGTTTTCCAGGTTTGTTTCTGCTGCTGCTCGTATGTGCCGAGCTGTATTTACATCCAGCTAATCGCCGGCCTGTCCTCCACCCACGGAGCTCATCCCGTAATTTCCAGAGGTGTGGAGCTGCTCAGCTCATTAGAGAGGAGGCGGCGGATGATGAGGAGACGCTGAAGAGGAGGAGAGGTGAGTGGACACTCTGTCCTTATTGTGAGGATGGAGGCCACTCTGAAGGTGTCTGACAGGTTAGTGGGACTAGCAGCGTGCTGCTAATCAGCTTTATTAGTGCCACTAAAACCAACCTGTGGGGATCAGACGTCTCGCTGTCTCACTGCAGGACGATTATTGGAGCCCTTCATATCTGTACAGCAGGAGTTATGAATCACATCGGAGCTCAGGTGAGCCGGGCGTCACATCCGCCAAGTGGGACTCTGATGGAGCAATGACGGAGGCTGATGATGGAGGCTGATGATGACGGAGGCTGCTGATGGAAGCTGATGACAGAGGCTGATGGTGGAGGCTGATGACGAAAGCTGATGACAGAAGCTGATGACAGAGGCTGATGATGGAGGCTGGTGACAGAGGCTGATGATGGAGGCTGCTGATGACGGAAGCTGATGACGGAGGCTGCTGATGACGGAAGCTGATGACGGAGGCTGCTGATGACGGAAGCTGATGACGGAGGCTGATGACGGAGGCTGATGATGGAGGCTGATGATGGAGGCTGCTGATGACGGAAGCTGATGACGGAGGCTGATGACGGAGGCTGATGATGGAGGCTGCTGATGACGGAAGCTGATGACGGAGGCTGATGACGGAGGCTGATGACGGAGGCTGCTGATGACGGAAGCTGATGACGGAGGCTGATGACAGAAGCTGATGACAGAGGCTGCTGATGACGGAAGCTGATGACGGAGGCTGCTGCCGCCTCCCCGGCTCTTGTAATCTTTTGGTGGATTAAACGATTCATTAGCTGATTAGCGTAAATTGATTTACAGCGTGAATGCAGGCTGAAGGTTGGTGAAGGGTGGTGAAGGGTGGTGAAGGTTGGTGAAGGGTGGTGAAGGGTGGTGAAGGTTGGTGAAGGGTGGTAAAGGGTGGTGAAGGGTGGTGAAGGGTGGTGAAGGTTGGTGAAGGTTGGTAAAGGGTGGTGAAGGTTGGTGAAGGTTGGTGAAGGTTGGTGAAGGGTGGTGAAGGTTGGTGAAGGGTGGTGAAGGTTGGTGAAGGGTGGTGAAGGGTGGTAAAGGGTGGTGAAGGGTGGTGAAGGGTGGTGAAGGTTGGTGAAGGGTGGTGAAGGTTGGTGAAGGTTGGTGAAGGTTGGTGAAGGGTGGTGAAGGTTGGTGAAGGGTGGTAAAGGGTGGTGAAGGGTGGTGAAGGGTGGTAAAGGTTGGTAAAGGGTGGTGAAGGTTGGTGAAGGTTGGTGAAGGTTGGTGAAGGGTGGTGAAGGTTGGTAAAGGGTGGTAAAGGTTGGTGAAGGGTGGTAAAGGGTGGTGAAGGGTGGTGAAGGGTGGTGAAGGTTGGTGAAGGTTGGTGAAGGGTGGTGAAGGTTGGTGAAGGGTGGTGAAGGTTGGTAAAGGGTGGTAAAGGTTGGTGAAGGGTGGTAAAGGGTGGTGAAGGGTGGTGAAGGTTGGTGAAGGTTGGTGAAGGGTGGTGAAGGTTGGTGAAGGTTGGTGAAGGTTGGTGAAGGGTGGTGAAGGTTGGTAAAGGGTGGTGAAGGGTGGTGAAGGTTGGTGAAGGTTGGTAAAGGGTGGTGAAGGTTGGTTAAGGTTGGTGAAGGTTGGTGAAGGGTGGTGAAGGTTGGTAAAGGGTGGTAAAGGTTGGTGAAGGGTGGTAAAGGGTGGTGAAGGGTGGTGAAGGGTGGTGAAGGTTGGTGAAGGTTGGTGAAGGGTGGTGAAGGTTGGTGAAGGTTGGTGAAGGTTGGTGAAGGGTGGTGAAGGTTGGTAAAGGGTGGTAAAGGTTGGTGAAGGTTGGTGAAGGGTGGTAAAGGTTGGTGAAGGGTGGTGAAGGTTGGTGAAGGTTGGTGAAGGGTGGTAAAGGTTGGTGAAGGTTGGTGAAGGGTGGTAAAGGTTGGTGGAGGTTGGTGAAGGTTGGTGAAGGGTGGTAAAGGTTGGTGAAGGGTGGTAAAGGTTGGTGAAGGTTGGTGAAGGGTGGTGAAGGGTGGTGAAGGTTGGTGAAGGTGCGATGCAGCGAGGCTGCAATTAAACGCTGCTCTTTTAAAGGATCATCACACGTCATCATAACCTGAGTCGATGCAGTTTAACGAAGGAAATGACTGTTTCTCTGTAGAGATTTATAGGAAATAAGAAGCTTCCTGCTGAATGAGGAAGTGTTTCATGTTTCGAAGAGCAAAGGAGGAACAAATAACTTTGTGCAAAAAAGAAGAAGTTATTTGTGATGACATTGGTCCAATAAAACCAGGAAATAAATGATTTATGGAGCCGGTCCTCCACTGCAGGTTTTGCACGAGTTCAACCAGATGAAGCAGATGAAGCAGATGAAGCAGATGGAGCAGATGAAGCAGATGGAGCAGATGAAGCAGTGGGCATGTGAAGCTTTAGAGGCACTTAGAGGTTGTTGGACAAAGTGAGGCTCGTGGTTTCCACCTGTTTTCTCTACTTAGCAGGAATATATGGAGCTCAGTGCTCAGAGCTCAAACACAGATTCAACTTTAAGAAGTACGAAAAACAAGAACAAGCCGAAGAAAAAGAAGGAGATTTGTGGTCGTCTGCAGCTGTTGCCGCGGCAGCCATCAGCCTCGACATGAAGACATGAGAATGGAGTGAGGAGATGTGGTCGGTCTCTGCAGCAGCACAACTGTGTTCAGACATGGTTTCTTTCAGCGCATAAACACCCGAGCTCTCTAATGAGTCCCATGCAGCGCGGTTCAGCCGGAGTTCATGTCTGAAGCACCATGAGAAGAGCGGCAGGGACGTCCCTCCGCTCTGGACCACGTGTCCTCGGACGACCTCGCACCGCCTCTCCGTAAACCCACAACTACAACAATGAGTCAGGTTTTCCTCAACACAGGAACCTTCAGACGTCTGACCGACAAACAGAACGCAGCGTTTTACTGTTTCATCCTGCCAGCATCTCATCTCACATCAAAACAAGCAGACGGACACAAGTGCTGCCTTTGACCTACAAACCAAAGTCCATTCACAATTCTTCAGATTTTAAATGTTGAGGTTGTGAGGAAGGTGAGGAGGGTGAGGAGGGTGAGAGGAGGGTGAGAAGGGTGTGAGGAGGGTCTGAGGAGGGTGAGAAGGGTGTGAGGAGGATGAGAAGGGTGTGAGGAGGGTGTGAGGAGGGTGAGGAGGGTGAGAGGAGAATGTAAGGTGAGGAGGTGATGTCTGGGAGACGGCAGCTCTGATTGGTTGAACTGCACAGCTGTTTCTCCACACAAAAGGCAGCAGAACATAAAAAGGATCCCGACCGCTCGACATGTGTGTGTGTATATATGTGTAAGTGTGTGTGTGTGTATGTGTGTATGTATGTATATGTGTGTGTATGTATGTGTGTGTGTGTATATATGTGTGTATTTGTGTGTCTGTGTATGTGTGTGTGTGTGTGTGTGCATGTATGTATGTGTGTGTGTGTGTGTATGTGTATGTGTGTGCATGTATGTATGTGTGTGTGTGTATGTGTGTGCATGTATGTATGTGTGTGTGTGTGTGTGTGTGTGTGTTGCCTCACTCTCGTTGCTGACGTGTTTGAAACTCTGCAGTTAGAATGATGTGCAGACTCATCAGATGATGAAGAAACACCAGAACAACCAACCAGGAGAAGTTTGAAGGTTTACAGGATGCTGACGGAGCTCCTGATTGGTTCGTTCAGCAGGACATGGAGGACCGACGACCAGAAAACCTTCGTATGCTTGTTCCTGCAGAAACAGAAGAACGGTTCCTAATTTGTGGAGATTTACATTGAATTTGCGCCTCCGTGGAAAAATGCACATTTCAACACAACAAACACAGACGGAGTTACGACACGGCCGCGTGATGCAATGATGGAGAAGTGGCGATTGCGCAACGCCGCTGACGTCAATACTGGAACATTTACTGTAACGAGTGAACGCCACGTCGCTGCAGCGACAGCTGCTCATGCAGACACACCGGGACGCACGGCATCACAACAAACCGCAGCTTCTACAACAGGAAGGAAATCTAACACAAAGTTATTGATATTAAACTGATGACTTCCTTTCTGGAAGCAAAATGTCATAAATATGTACGTTATTTATTTCCATCAAACGTCACATCCCAGAAACAAGAAACAGGAAATTAAAATCATCTGGAAGCAAAACGGTTTCTTAAATGGAGATGTGTAGTATCTATGTAACACATTATATTTCCTGTGTTAGGTTTAGTCCTGTCTTTAGGTCGCTCTGGGAGTGAATGAAACACGGAAAATGTTTGCAGTTTAAAACAAGGAACTGAACTGCAATTTATTATAGTTATTAACACACACAGAAAATCAAGGGAACAGCATAAAAGAAAAATAACAAATTCAAGTAATAACCCCAATACCGGTATTTCTCAGTCAGTCAGTTTCAGTCTCTTGTCTTCCAGTCTACTACCCGGTAGTTTATGTCTGGAGGCTCTCAGACTAACTCTGATCTCAGTCTTTTGCTCGTCGGTGCTCCTGCAGGAGAATCCAAGAAGCCCAAAGATGATCAGGGGTCACAGGGTCACTCAGCTCCAGCTCTGTGGAGGTTTCTGGGGATCGCTGTCTCCATCACAGATCCATACAAACAAAAACAATCTGCATACAGCAGAATTTAATATGATGTCACTACTGTAATTTATAAACTCTATTGTTGGTGTAACAGTAAATGACCAGTAATATAGTATACACACACACACATATATATGTATACATATATATATGTATGTGTTTATATATATAAAATATAATTTTTATATATAAAATATAAATATATTATATTTATATATAAAAATTATTATTTATATTATAATATTATATATAAAATAAAATATAAAATAATGTTTATATGTATAAAATAATATTCACTGTGGTTAATATTAACATAGCACCATATCTCACACACACATGTACTCATGTCTCAGTGACATCTGTCACTTAAACCTAACAGACATTATTTAAACGTCCACCGTTGCTAAGCAACACACTCAACAGCTGTTCTCAATCTGACCTTTACTTTTGGCGCTAAAACAAGAACATGACGTCATCGCTCCCGCTCGCCTCAGCCGGCGCTTAGCTAGCGCTTAGCTAGCCCCGTCGCGTACATGTAGCTCCACAACCGCAGATATCAACCCCGTAAAATAATATTCATCAACTAATTAATATTTATCTCCGACTAGTTATTGTTCTCTTCTCTCCTGATCGGTATCTTTAACCCAACTAACAACTAAACAACTGTCCTCCTTTGTAGCTCTGCACCAACGGCTAACTGTTAGCGACGCATTCACTCACCGGAGATTCTTGTCAGACTTTAAATCAACTTCTTCCTCCGGAGTCGGTCTGGTTAACGACCAAATAAATAAAGATCCTCAACAGCAGAGAGCAGAAACCAACCCGACGAGATCTTCATGGAGATCATGACCTGCTGTTGGAGACATGGAGGGTCTTCTTCGGGAGAAGGCTTTGATCTCCCGACGTGCACCACAGCGCCCCTCTGGTCAACGTCGGTACTGCATGTGTGAGTTAACCCTTTAGTTGCTGCTAAAACTAAAGTGGGTTACATGATAAAATCAAACTTTTCTAAATAAGAGCGTATTAGTTGCTGTATTTTGACACAGTGGTACTGCAGCTTTCTCCACTTTTATACCTATTTCGTGGATATTTAGAAACGTGTGTGGTGGTTTAGTTTGGAGGATTATCTCCGCCTGCAGCCCGTCACACCTTCACCAACATATCCTGGAAGTATTTTCCTCCACGTTGTCTGCAAATATCAGTTTTAATTTGTGAGCGGCGCTGAGGCGTCGGGATGATGACATGAGAGCCTGTTTGTGTGTTTCTGGACTGATGTTTCATGTGATTGTGTTTCACTGATAATATTTGGCTGCAGGATTGTTTTCACTCACTGGATCATACATTTACTTTTAATCAGTCTGATCACCTCCTCTCCTCCTCCTTCCTCCTCCTCTGCGCCACCCTCCCTCCACCTCCCTCTGTACCAGATGGACATAAAGCCCCCCTCCCCCCCCCCCCTCCCCCCTCCTTCTCTCCTCTATCTGCATTGTCTCACTGGACTCTTTAGGAAGATAAGCTTCGCGGATTTCTACGCACGCCAGCCTCGTGAACTTGACCTCTGGACGAATTCATCAAAGGAAAAGCCTGCCTGACCTCCCCCCCCTCCACCCGCACCCGCACCCGCACCCGCACACACACACACACACACACACACACACACACACCACCCAGCGCCCCCCCCCCCCCCCCCCTGCTTGTGTTGTTTTCCTCGTCATTATCGTCTTGATTACATCGACCTTCTTCATTGATTATATTTACATTCATTGACTTTATTTTCTTCGGTGAGTGTCGTTGTGATGAATCTGATTAAAAACTCCTCAGTATTGATTACGTATTGAAGAGTGTCTTGTCGAGTTACCGGAGTACATCGAGCTTTTAGCAAACTATTTCACACTGATTCATAATCTGTTTCAGGGTTTTGTTGAATTTCCTTGTTGTTTTTCTTTTTTGTTCATTTGATGACTTTGTTTTTTGGAATTGAATTTGTCTGCACCTGTTTTTCTGCTGACGCTGACATTTGAAATGTCTTTTATGACCTCTCTAAAGCTCTCTCATGCTTTTTTTTTTTTTTTTTTTAATTGTGAGTTGCTTTTAATTTGTTGCTTGTTTGTTTGACTGAAAGGGTTTAGAGATGTAAAATCCCGTGTTGGAGCACGTGGTGTGTTACGAGCAGGTTTGATGTTGCCTCATTAGTCGAATGTCCTGTTCTGATTATCATAATTAAACTGTTCCTCCGGGGCATCATGTGCAAACAGATGGTTTTTTACATTAATGGGAGGTTTTCATGACACAATCCTGAGACAAAGATCAGAAAGTTGTAGATGTGAAATTAAAAGTGCTTCATGAACGTATTTAATTCTGATATTAATTGTAATTAGCTTGTAATAATCAATAGTGATGATGTAACGGCTCTGAAACTGAAACACAGACGCTCGATTTATTTCATCAACACGCTGCGTTACAAACTGTAAAGGCTGAGGTGGGGAGGAAGAGGAGGAGGAGGAAGAGGAGAAAAAGGAGATATGTAGGGTGTGAAGGAGAGGAGGAGGTAGAGGTGATGAAGATATGGAGGAGTTGAGGAAGAGGAGAAAGCAGTAGAAGGGGAGGTGAGAGGAAGATGAAGCAGGAGGAGAGGAAGAGGAGGAGGAGGTAGAGGAGACGAAGAGGTGCAGCAGGTGGTGAAGAAGAGGAAGGCATATGAAGACAGGTGGAGGATGAGGAGAAGATAAAAGGCGAGGATGAGGTGAAGGATGGGAGGAGGATGAAGAGGAGAAAAGTGACGGGCAGTGAGTGTGACTCATGTTTCCGGGGGACAGAAAAAGCGGACGGACGCGGCTCAGAAACATTTGTAGGAACTAAACGACAGATAATCCAGCACGTGGTATCGGATGGTAACGACCGTCGGCAGCGTCGTTAAAGTGATCCACGGGGTGAGTGGCGGTAGAAGGAGGAGCGTCGGCGTGTCCAGCTGGACAGAGCGGACGAGGAGGCCCGGCGGGACAGGGCGGACGAGGAGGCCCGGCGTGATGATCCAATCCTCTTTTAGGAGGTGAGGCTGACGGGCTGCAACAGGAGGAATGCCTGCTGCAGCTGCCCGCCACTCAACAGGGACCCGGACCCTCTCAAGTCCACCTCAGCCCCTAACAAGGCCGCGGCTCTCCATCTAATCCTCTCTCAGGGCCTGACGCCACCGCCACCCCCCCCCCACCCCCCACCCCCTCCCACACACACACACACACACACTTCAAACCGTCGGGACTGAAACACCAGACCGACCTGACGGAGAGGCCTCTCTCCACATCACACATGACCTCTGTTAGACAGGACACCTTTTACTTTGAAAATATCACTTTTATTTCCTCTGGACTTCCAGCTTTGGAGCTGATTCAGACCAACTATCTGAGCAGAGAGCACATTTAAACTCAACCATCAAACTCAGTCGCTCCAGCAAATCCATGTTCTTGCGACCGCAATAATTAAATTCAAGCCATCGCCACAGATGTCCATAAAATCTTTCATCAACAGAAGCTCTGCTGAAAGTATTACATCATAAACAAACCAAAAATAACTGGTCATCTCCTCTCACCATCAAAACAACCTGCTGCTCTGACCGGGGCAACAGGAAGTGACGGGGTTTGTGGGAAATGTGGTCTTAAAGCAGATAGAGAAGAAACTATGAATCCCAGGGTGCATTTGGGCATCTTTATATTTCCACAATCACAAACATTTCAAACATCACAGTGACAATCTTCCAACCTGTTTCTCCTGCAAACTGCACTTTTCCACTTGTTTCCACGAGTAATAAAATGTTTCCGTGAAATGTCGTCCGTCCGTCATCGGTCGTCGTGTCTCAGATGGAAACGCCGACCTGGACGAGAGCAGGACGGCGCGGAGCTGCGGGGCATCGCTCTGTTTACAGTGAGAGTTTACAGCTAGAAAATACTCAACATTCTTATCTGCCGCTCGTATCCTCATCTGAGGGGAGCTGAGTGCATCTGCATGTCAGCGCCACCTCATCACTCCTGCCCGCCCGAACACATGTTTCCCTTTTAAAGTCACTCCGCTGCCGAACATTTGTACGTTTAGCGTCAACATTTTGACAGGCCCCTCTGTGAATCCTCGCCAGCCCTCCCGAGAGGCGCGGTGGAAGCTGGATGAGGAGAGGTCGCCGGGGGTCGTGGGGAAAATAAGCACACGGAGAGGTTTCTGTTCCCGTAAAAATGATCATAAAGAGCCAATAAGAGCACATTAAAGTCCAGAGGAAACAGACGGATGCGGCGCTGCAGGCTTCATTCATCAAGCTCTTAAAATTAGCGGTGAAGTCTTTACAGCTCTCATTACATTTAGAAGCTGGTTTTATTTCAGGATTACCATCAGACCTGCATCGAAGGAGTCACTCATGAAGGTGAAGCTCTGACGATGAAGACTTTTAAATTCATGAAGCTTCATTTTAGCAGCTCGGCTCCTGATGTTGGGCCTAAAAATAGACCTGCAGCAGAGAATAACAAGACGCTCGGGTCAGTCGGGCTCTCCGGAGGATGAACCCTGAAACACTCCTGCAGCGCCATGAGGAGGATTCCTGAACTGTGGCGCCATGGCAACAGGGTCCTCCAACACGACAACACGCCCGGTAACACGTTCACATACCGGACGTCACGGCAACACAAGAACACTATGAACGTATCAATCGACCCTCGGATGAGACACACACACACACACACACACACACACACACACAGACACACACACACACACACACACACACAGACAGACACACACACACACACACACACACACACACACACACAGAGAGAGCATGCAGAGCTGCAGTGAGGTCACGGGGTCAAGCTGAGGTGGAGTGGGCTGGAAAAGGTCCAGAGATGGAGGCCGATAGCGGGCTGATCTCCCCCTTCGATACGCCCGTCGCCCAGGTCAGCGCTCTCAGGTTACTCGTCAGGCTTGTTTGGACACCACACCCCCCCTCCCCTCCCCTCACGTAGCCTTGGACGTGGACTTGAGGGCCGTCCAGACATGAAGGATGGAGCGGAGGAAGATGTTCTTTTGGTCGTAAAGCTTCAAAATGTTCAGTGTTTAGCAGTTTATTGGATTCTTTTCTTTTCTACTGAGCAAACAGAGCGGCGTCGCTTCCTCCTCACTGACCTCTGACCTCAGCAACTTTCTGATTCTTCTTTTTCTGTTCAGAAAAAGCAGATATTTATTTATTCTGGTCCTCATTTCAAAATAAATATCAGTAACAATCGTGAAATAAACTTTATGAATGTTTATCACTACAGTCATTTAACGTGATAATTGTGAACAGAAACACAACTTCTGAATGTCTTAAATGTTCCATCAGCTACACCAACTTTGAGAACAGATTTCTTGCGGTATCACTGCAACACAACTTCAATCAGCAGAACCACAAAACCCAGACACTCGAATCTCTCATGTTCAATCACGTTCGGCACATAAATGCACACAAGTAAATATTTAGTCAAACCGAGAATAGAAATCACATTCAAGACCAAATAAAACGTCTTGGTTCTCGTCTTCACGCAGATTTTGAGGCTCAAACTCTGCAGCTGAAATAATCCAAGAAAATCATCTCGACTCCACCGGCTTTAGTTGAGATGTTTTATGAAGAAGAAGTCGTCACAGTTTGTAAAACACCAAAGGACGAAGGACACACTTTCACTTCCACAGGACGCAAATGTTGGATTTCTGTAGTTTTCTAAAACTTTTAAAAAAAGGTTTCAGGGCTCGACTCCGAGGCTGAAAGTCTCGCTCAGTCTGTCCCACTTTATCTCTTCATTTCAAGGTCCTGAAGGGTTGAAAAGCCGTCTGCAGACTTCTGATAAAAGTCCAGGTGTCGGGCTGCAGGACGCTCAGTCAGCAGAAAACAGCAGCTCCTGCTTCTGCTGCCGACGCTCAGTCAGGGCTTTTCACTAACACACTTCGCCCATTCATGAAGTCCCGCTGCCCTGCGAGCAGCTCAGCGCTGTATGTTCAACAACCAAAACACCCTGCTGCTGAATGTCCTGCAGGTCAAAGGTCACGAGGCGTTTTTAGCTTACGACTGCTTGAAACAAATTCTGCGTACATCAGGACGACGTTTCACTTAAATCCCTGAGAGAGAACCGAAGCGGTGACATCATCCAGTAAACTCTTGTTTACTTGCGTTTCTTTTTATTGACATTGAGTTGGACTGATGTGTTGCGGTCCGTGTTGTCGCCCCTCCGTTGCGCTGCGTTGTGCTGAGGTCTGCCTGATGTAATGTATACGCCGGCGCGGTATCCGAAGTGTCGAGGAGACTCTTTCATCCCTGAACTTTTCATATCATATGTCACAAAGCTCAGTCTAAGCCGGCGCAGCGATAAGGTCAAACAGCAGCTTATCGCCGCTCTAAAAAAATGCCTCTGTGACCTTTACATCCATCACACCAGCCAACCAATCAGGAGGCGGCCTCACTTCTCCCTGCGGCCGCGAGAGACGTCGATGGCATGTCAGAGCGGCGTGTTGCAGACGCTCCGAAGCACCGCTTGTCATCAAATGCATCTATCTGAGAGGGACGAGAGGGCCGGCCGCCTGGCGCTGAACTTCAAAGTGACCTCCCGCCTCACGGTGATTCATCACCGCCGCGGCGTGGGAAGAGAAGAAAAAGATGAGGGGAAACAAAGGAGACCTGCTGACCTTTCCCTCCTCACACCTACACATCCACCGCCTCACAACACACACACGCTGAAAGGTTCATTACTCCGTGATCACAGGCAGTCAGCACGTATTACTATTCATCACACAGCTGCTAAAAAACGATCTGCTATTTTACTGAAAAAAAACTCACAAATCACTTTGAAATTTGAGAGAAAAGACGCCACAAAATCAAATATTATTGATCTTAAACCCTCCATGTGATCCTGGAGGACTGAAAACAAGCCAGCATGCAGCTCTGCAGAGGACCATGGGAATGTCCAGTCAGCAGAAGATGGAGTCGACCAGAGTCCTCACAGAGTCCTCACAGAGTCCTCACAGAGTCCTCACAGAGTCCTCCCGCGTCCTCCCGAGTCCT
The DNA here is from genome assembly GCF_022577435.1 of Embiotoca jacksoni. Lineage (NCBI taxonomy): Eukaryota > Metazoa > Chordata > Actinopteri > Embiotocidae > Embiotoca > Embiotoca jacksoni. The sequence goes on along the minus strand of NW_027185382.1, from coordinate 5,190,223 downwards.
CCCGAGTCCTCCAGAGCCCACCAGAGTCCTCACAGAGTCCTCACAGAGTCCTCCAGAGTCCTCCAGAGTCCTCCTCCGGCCCTCTGTCCGTTTGTTCTGGACCAGAGTCCAGCAGCTGATTTGTTTACGAAGACACAGCTCATGTGTCCTTCCAATATGGCCGCTCTGTCGTCAGGAATGTCTGCCTTGATACTGCCTCCTATCTCTCGTCCGCCCAGCGTCCCTCTGCCTCATTTCCTGGAGCCCAGATGAAGAGGAGTTGCAGCCTCCCGCTGCAGATGTTGCAGCACAGAGGAGGAGCGGCGAGCATCTCTGCCGCTGGCGCGCACGTTCGTCCCAGCTCTCCGGCTGGACGAGGCTTTAATGAAAGTTGGGACGGTTGTCGGAGGGGGTTCGGAGGAAACGCCTTGATCTCGGAGGCCTGCTCTGAATTACGGGCCGGGGTCGGACGCATCTGGAGGCTGAAGCGGAGCCGTTTCCCCGCCGCAGCCTGCACGCTGCAGACGTCCAGGTGGATGGATGATGGCGACGCCGGCTCCTCTCTCCTTACACAAACATGTGCGCTCCACTTTATTGGATGACATTTCTCAGACGGAGATTCCTCTCGCTGGCTGGAATGCAGAGGAAACCTATCGCCAGACATCGGTCTGCTAACAGGACAGCTGCGGGGTCAAGTGTCCCGGATAAAGAGCACACGAGCTTCACGGAGGCAAAGCCAGCCGAGAGGAGATGATCACATGAAGTGTCTGTATTTAGAGAGGACGGCGTGAGTCAGCAGAGACGCTCCTTTATTGGAGAGAAACGCTGAATCTCCGTCGTCGGGGAGCGTTTGAATCTCCGGAGAAACTTCTGCTTCCTCACACACATGTGAAGCTTTGATTATTTCCACATTAAGCAGAGCTGCAATAAATCTTTTCCCAATTCATCACATCGCTCTGTTTCCTGACGACCCCCGGGGTCACATGTTGTCTGCTGACCTTTGACCTTCACTGGCTTTACTGCAAATTGCTGGTAAATTTGTGAGGATCCGGGACTCAGTCTGGAGTTTCAGTTACAGTAAAAAGGTTTCTGAGGGAACTGATCCTCAAACTGTCTTATGAGCCAACAAACACAAAAACACAGAAATATAAAAGTAAACGTCCAAAATTAAACAATGTTAGTCTCCAATCCTTAAAGACTATTCTTTTTAAAAAGTAGAACGATTACTTGACCAGGTGAGTTACTGCAGTGTCTCTGCTTCATCCCATCTGTTTTTCACTCAGTCCTCCTCTTCATAAATCCAGCCAATAAAACACCTCCATTTGTCCGTTTTCACTGATACATGTCAAAATACATCAATGCACACACACACACACACACACACACACACACACACACACACACACACACACACACACCCGGGTCGGTGTCACGCCGGAGGCACCTGAACAGGTGAGGAACAAACTGACTTTAAAGGACTATTACAATGTTTTATCACAGAAGGTATGAAGGACTTAAAGGCAGAACAAACGGAGGTGGGCGGAGTCATGATGACATCATCGCTCTCTGTTCACGTCACAAAACAGTTAGAAAGAAACTACAAAAACTTTTTAGGCAAATAATCCCAAAAAATAGAGTAAAATTTGCAACAAAACTGCAACAAACTGCTGAGCAGTCCTGGTTGTAGATGAAGTTATTGATTGTCAATATGACGGGCCGCGTAACAGAAACCCCCCCCCCCCCCCCTGGCTAATTGTTAGCGATATGTAGCATAAATATTTAAACTTATCGAAGTTTTGACGAGGCCTGATTAAAAATAGATGCACAATGTGAAGCGACATGTGGAGAAAAACAAACGTCCCTCCTCCTCCTCATCATCGTCTTTCCTCTCCTCACACTTGACCACAGGGTCACAGGGATATTTCATTACATCTCTTGACCTTTGACCTTTCCACTATTAGTTGCTTGTAAGTGTCAGTCAGGAGTGGAGGTTTTACTCGAACGGGGGTGACATTAAAGGATCATTTTTTACTTTTGGGACAGAATTTCTCCTCAATATTTAATGTGAGACACACACACACAGGTCTGGCCTCCTCCCTGCTCAGTGATGGATGAGGCCGGCAGCTACGTGATACGCCGCCCCGACATGGGACAGTGGCCCCGGGGTGCAGGCTGCCACGTCCTGCAGCACACAGCAGCTGCAACAATGTGCCGTCACATCAGGAGCCGTTTCAACTTCTAATATTCAGTAAACTGAACGAAGACAGAATTACGTTTCACTGCAGCATCTTATGTCTCTTCATCAACAACTTGAGTATTTCCATCTCATGCAGCTCAAAGTTGCATCTTGGTCCCGTCACACTGAGTGCAGTTTGTTTTATCTGCTGAACTCTTCCTGCAGCTTCTTTACATTTAAACCTGCACATCCATGTTTGTGTGAATAAAACAGGAATATCAAAAGATGTCCGTCACAGTTTAAAACCATTTCAAACAGAGAAAAGCAGCACGTTGTGACTGATCAGCTGATTCATAACCAATATAGTTAATAACGTTGAAAATATATTTATTAACATCTAAAGTCACATGTCAGATTGATTAATAAGGAAACTCAGCTGAGCATTAAAAAAACAAGTTGGCTTTCCTGTGTGTGTGTGTGTGTGTGTGTGTGTGTGTGTGTGTGTGTGTGTGTGTGTGTGTGTGTGTGTGTGTGTGTGTGTCAGGTGTATAAATGACCTCACACACACACACACACACAGCTCTCTGGGGATTTCCTTGTGAGGTGTTCAATGACATGAAGGCTGTCTCTGACCTTTGACCCCTGACCCTCCCCCTCCCCTCAGCCCGACCTCTCCACCATCAGACGATGTGAAACGTTGGTTCTGCTGTTGGATGTCATTTGTTGCTGCTGTACTTTTGTTGTGGTGTAAATAAAGGTTGAGCTGATTTGAATACTGCAGCTGGTTAATAAAACAACATCTTAGTTAATAAGATCATTTACCGAGGGAATATTTTGAAAGGCTCCTTTATCCCTGTGGACGCCTGTTGTACAGTGTTGCATCGAGTTTACATATAATATATAATATATATATATATATATATATATATATATATATATATATACATATATATTATTGTTTAACAAGTCGCTGATATAGTTTTCAGACACACCAGGAGTCAAGTTCAAAGCTGGGAGAAGACGTCAGGTTCAACGTGTCCTCACAGATCAGAGACTCACAGCTGCTTACTGACCTCTAGTGGCCGAAGCAGCGTGAACTGACGGCCCTCTGAAGGCTTTTCTGTCCCGAGATGTGATTTCACGTGTTGGTCTGCAGGTGTCACGGAGGATTAACGAGTCAGGTCAACCCAAACTGCTCCAACTGCAGAACATTGGAAACAGGTGACGGACCCGAGGAGGAAGGACACCAGCCAGGAGTTCACATGCCGACAACTTCTTCAAGCTAAAACAGCGCTCGAACATGGAGGAGGATTGAATCCAAAGCTCCACAACTCACCCAGGAAACTGAGTGGTTCAGAACATGTCAAATAAAAAAGGAGTCATCCTCAGAAATTCTGCAGAAATTTGAGATTCCTGCTTCATCCTGCAGTTCTCTCACAAAATCATATTTTACTTTTATATCAATTCATGACAGAAAAGTTTAGATTTTGGACAACAAGTCATTTTAAAGACGTCCACTTTGTCTTTCAAGGACATGTTACACTGTTTTTCTGTCATTTGATGGACTCAACACAACACGAAGGAGAGGAGTCCATCTACAAAGTCAGATGAGCGCTCAGCCTCAGTTTCTGCAGCATCGTGGAGCAACACACTGATTTCACCGATCAAACAGTTGCACGTGCTCCTTCCTGCGACATCAGTTTGTAAAACGAAGACGACGCACGTCTCCGAGTGTCCAATTAAACCTTCAGACTGACTACCGTCTCAGGTTTCATCAACCACAGGAGGAAAACAACCATCCGATCGCCCTCCACTCTCTCATGTGGCCAGTGACATGAGGAAGGGGACACCCAGTGACTGTTAAGCTGTGGGGGCCCCCCAACCTTCCTCCAACACCCCCCACCACCCTCACCCTCACCACCACCACCACCACCACGTCACAATGGCTGAGCGGAAGCCGCCCTGCTGTTGCAGATCGAATGATTCCCAACGCCGCGGCACAAAGGGCCGAACCTGCCTCCGTGTCCGAGCTCTAATCTCCTTTCTCCCCCTCCATCGCCCTCCCCGCGGCCCTCATTCACAGCCCGGGGCCGGACCAATGGCGGCCCACCATGCGGCACGTCGGCACAATGGTGCTAATAACGCGGCGGAGTGTCCCCACTTCTCCTGTCAAACAGTGGAGGTTCGTGTCCCGACGAGACGGCCGCTGACTGAAGGCTTTCTGAGCACAGATCTAATTAAAACACAATGCGGCAATTACTGCACGGCTCTGTGGGACAAATGGACGGGATCAGACCCAGACAGGACAGAGGCACACGCAACACGCACGGCTCAGCCTTTCAAAATACGAGATGAACGAAGGATTGTCGCTCACAACCTGCAGATGACGTGGTGGTGCCGTGGCTGCAGGAGGCTTTGATCTGAAGAGAGAGATCAGCACCTTAAACCGCTGCTGCTCCGTGAGGTCTGATCATCCACGGCCGTCCGACCCGTTCGTCGAGTACCCCGGTCCCCCTGAGCCGGAGGCCTCACCGCAGACCGCCGGCCTCTGTGCCGCGAGCGCAGACCGCTCAGATGTGACGGGACCTCCGCGAGGGGATCCCACTCTGCACTTGACATTCATCTCCTCTCAGATCACTTGAGTGTGACTTTCCCTCGCCTCGGCCCAGCGTGGAGCCCGCGGGTCCTCCACGGCGACGCTGACATGCATTGTTGGCGTGTCACTGGTTTTTGGAGAGGGCCACGTGCGTCCAGTCGTCTGAGACAAGTGCTCCCATACATGATGTCAGCCATGAGAACGGACGCTCCCGTCTGCAGGGCACAAAGAGACTTATCTGAGGATCGGCTCAGGGGCCGCTTTGTGCGGAGAATGACGTGTCGGTGCTTTCCATTTTCACCGCTCTGCTGACGCTCTCACTCACAGCGGCCTGCGCAGGTTGAGTGCTTGAGGCTCCTTCTGGAGCTGAAAGCAGGATCATCTGCGGATTGATTCGGAGTAAACACACAAGCACCGGTCACCTCCTCTGAGGAGTCCCGGAGCAGATCGAACAGTCAGAGAGCAGCAGAACAACCCGGCGGAGGCCGAAGCCTCGACTCCGACGCTCATCTCGTCTCGGTTGTTTAAAACGTGGCAGAAACACAAACCTCAGCGGAGCGTCACGTGTCCGTGCGCTCCGCTGAGCGTCTGAGTGAATTAAAGACGGCGTGAAACAAGTCAAAGCTCAGGAAGGAGAAGATGAGCGCACCGAGGTCGAGATCAAAGCTTCACTTTCAAGTCCAGAACGCGTTAAAAATGATAGAAACGCATCTACAGACTGGAAGCGAACCGAACTTCTGTTTTCAAGCTGTGAAGAAGACCATGTGACCCCGCTGAAAGCTCCACGTCGCTCAGGCCGCGCAGACGAAGGAGGCGAGTGATGAACGGCCTCAGACCTGCTGGGTGTGAATGAATCGGTGTCATCAGTGAGGCAGACAGCGAGACGGGCCGAGCCGGCAGGCCAGTCTGCGGCGGCTGCATTGTCCCGCCGGACTGAGGCTCTCACACGCTGACAGATTCCTCTTGGCCTTCAGCCAGCGCACAAACACACACACATCTCCATACAAGCGGCACCCTGCACAGCATGGGAACTTTTGGGGCTGCTGGTTTCGATGAATGGGTGACGGAGGCGGAGGGCAGATCGTCAAACTATTAGTGTCAAACACGGGATTGAAGATCTCGTCTCCCGCCAGTTAATGGAGGACAAACACTGCCATCATTTATTTTTAATTGAAAACCACTCCAGAGTCCTCTGCAGAGCTGCCTGTAAACGCAGAGAAAAATGACACAAAGATGGTCAGGAGACGATGTGAAGTCTTTCAGAGGAAGCGAGGAGGGAGAGGAAGAACGGAAGGAAGCTGCTCCTCCTCCTCAGAACCAACGCCGCCTTCAGGTGTCAGCGATATCAGCAAATATCAGGAAATAAAATCTACCGACTTCCAGACGTTACGGGTTCATCCGTCTGCTGACTGAGCCCCAATGAATCATGGGAAGAAACAAAAGATGTGAAACAACACCGAGAGGACGGCTGGATATTAATGTGGAGGTCAACAGAGCCGGCTCGGTCTGAATCAATTTAGAGGGAAACCCGAGGTCACGGGGGGTTAAGTCAGAGGTGGCGGGGGGGCGGTGGTGTTCCTCCATCCAGCATATCTGATTTAATACGCATCGGAGCAGGGGGAGAGCGGGGGGGGGGGGAGCAGGGGGGAGGGCACGCAGCAAATAAACTGAGCGGATATTAAAGGTCAGAGGTCACGGAGCATGTGTTCCTCCGAGACCTGCTTCTACCTGCAGCCCTGCGCTCACCCAGGTACGCTGCTGCCTCTGGTTCTGTCACGCCGAGACGTTCCTGACGGCAACGTTTAGGACACGAGGACGTTTCAAACCCATCAGAGACGTTAAACAGAACAAACACGATTTGGCTTTTCTCTGAGACGCGGTGTTTTTCTTCTCTGCTCAGATAACTGACCAAACATTCACTGTTACTGACTTTATTACGTTTTTTTTTTCATGTTTTCTTCCATCTCAGGTGTTTGCTTTCTGTTTTAATGTGAAGATTTTCCAGCTGATCTAAACGTTTGCAGTCTAATGGAGTGTAATCCCTTCAGTGCCTTGCTCGGCGGCACTCTGAACTCCACATTAAACCCCTACGAGGCAGAATTCCCGGATAATTCCCACACCGATCGGAGCAGCTCTGTGGAAGTCATCAGGATCAGATGGCGAGATGGAGAACCATCTCTCACGCAACACTTTTAAAAGATATCCAGTATTATTGTTGCTCGCAGGCAGGATTATTTCCACATGGTGATAGCATCACTTCTGAACAGTTGTGACACAACTTACGTATTTTATTTTCATTTCATTTGAGTCACCTCTCCATCGCTGGCCGGCCACACGGCTGCACTCTGTGATCCGGCGACAGATGGAGCTTTTTTTTCTGCCAGAAGTGTAAACGGATCTTCGAAAGAAAAAAAACGGTTTTATTGTTTCAGCTGCTTAAAACATCAGTGATCCTTCAGAAAAGCTAGATTTAGGGGGTACAATGTTTATAAAGAGTGCTTCAGACCTCAGTTTACTGGGTTCATTTGGAAAGGTGGAGGAGGTCGTCACCAGCGGGTGAACACATACCAGCTGATATCTCCGTATCTGTCAGCTGACAATAATCTGAGCCGCGCCTTCAGACCCCATCATCCCGACTCCAGAACAAACTCCACAACATCCAGAAGTAAATCAAATGTCTGATTAATATTATAGACTGTCCTGCTGTTGTGCAGTGTGTCCACTAGAGGGAGCTGTTTCTGCTGCTCACTGGTCAGAATATAAACCTTCAGTTTCACTTCACAAACAGCAGATGTGAGCTCAGATACATGAACACCGCTGTGCACTGTTACAAATCTTCATTCAGAAACCTTTTAAATAAATAAATAAAGAGGCTCATCTCGCCTCCGGGTCAGTTTACAAAACACTACGAGTCTCCACATCAGTCAAACTCTGACTGGAAATCTGACAGAGATCCACGTACAGCTCCGACCAAACGGGCCGCTGAGGTTTGAAAAGACATAAAATACTCAGGGACCGACGTCAGCGTCCACCGCGCCCTGATAACACACATTATTAAACACCGCAGCCACTCACAGCAGCTGCCTCCTCCACCAAGAGCCCAGATCTCTACTAATCCAGATGTGAAGCCTGCAGATGTTACGTCCGTGCAGGACTTCATGTGCAGCTCTGACTGCATGTGCTCTGAAGGTTTTACTGGACTCTGCAGGATGAAACTTTAAACTGAGGAATAAAAACAGACTTTATTAAAACCTGTTTTTACATGTTGTCATTGATTTCCACAGCTCATCCACTGTTACAGACGCAGTGCACTAAAACTACCACTAGATGTCAGTGTCTCATAGAAATTCAGTTTCGTCTCGTCATCTGCAGGTTTCTGAGAACTATCAGACGAAATGAGAGTTTATTGATGCTGGATATTAACGTTTTGTTATTTTTAGTTTGATTACAGCTGTTACACATGTTGGGATGGGACATACTGGATCTGTGCAGCTATTTATGTCCATATTTTGAGAACAAAGAGTGTGAGACGAAGAGTTTCCGGTGGCCTTAATGTGCTCTGAATTCTTCTAAAATATGATGTATTTTATTCCCTCATTTTAATTGACTGTTTTTAGTATCTGAATCTTTAAATAAATTGATGCAACCAGTAATTGGAGAGTGATTCTCCAAAAATGTTAAACTGATCAAAAGACTAAAATAAAAACATAAGCAAAGAAAATCATGAATAAACAAAACTACAATTTAAAAAAAGAGTAGACATAAACCACATTATTTATAGGAAATTAAAAATAAATAATTAGAGGGAAAAACGCAAATAGTTTTAAGTTTAATGATATTTTTTACATAAGTGTAAACTGTATTTTGTGCAGGGCCTGAATAAAAACACCGAAACTACGTTTAAAGCTGGTGAGCAGTTAAAGGAGAACACGGAGACATTTCCATGATCAATAATGTGTTTCTAGATGTTAATGATCAGGTGGGAGGTTTGTCCATCTGAACCCGGAGAGAGAGAGAGAGAGGGGGGGGGGGGGGGGGGGAGAAGGAGGAGGAGGAGGAGGAGGTGCGGAGAGGGGCGGTGATAAGCGGCGGAGTCTCCTCAGCTCCGCAGCATCCAACACCCGCCGGGCGGCTGGAAAAAGTTCAGCTCTCCACTTGAAAACTTGACCTCCGTGTTTGTTCACGCGCTCGTGCAGCCGGATGGATCCGTGACGCCGACAAGCAGCACAACTTTGTCCTCCTCGTGCGTGCGCGCGAGGACTCCGAGACTTTTTGGGAATACTTTTTTTTCACGCGCCCTGCTCGTGCGTCCTCCCGCAGATGGGATTCCGTGTGTAATGCGGCGGGATTTGTGCACGCGGAGAGAAGAAGTTTGATCTGAAGGAGTGAAGAGGAGCCGGAGGAGAGCTGTCCGACGAGGAGCGGGAGGAGAGCTGTCCGACGAGGAGCCGGAGGAGAGCTGTCCGACGAGGAGCCGGAGGAGAGCTGTCCGACGAGGAGCCGGAGGAGAGCTGTCCGACGAGGAGCGGAGACACTCGGGTGAGTTGGAGTCGATGTTGGCCATGTGCTCGGAGCAAACAGCGCCGATCCTCATTGAACATCACAAACTATCAGTCTGAACTTTGAATTAACTCTCAGTCACTTCATCACGACGCGCGTGCAGTTTATGGTGTTTCTTGTTCGGAGGTTTCTGCAGAAGATTCCGGTTTTTATCTCTTTATCCTTGAAATCTCCCGATTCCTCTTCATATTTGAACATCTTCCCTCCTCTGAGTTGTTATCATGTTATGAACTGCACACAGTTTTTACAAACAGCCACAGATGGAAATGGAAGTGAGATTTCAGTTTCTTCCAGGTTCACACGGACTCAGGAATTCCAGGAATTTGCAACCTGATATTTAAGATGCTGTTCAGTAAACCGGCTGCAGAGTCATGCTTTTAAAATGTCTTTCCTCGTTTTTAATTTAAACTGCATCTGTAATTGTAATTTTTAAAATTGATTTAAAGATTTGTGTCATTTAAAGTGTCTCTTTGCAGCATTAAAATCATCTGAAATTAATTATTTGACAGAGAAGAATTCATTTCCTCTTAAATAAAAGCTGGAAGCAGCTCCAGATGAGCGTGCAGAGAAGGCCTCAGCTCTCTTATTTACTGCTGCTGCACATTAAATTGTTAGATTTGATAAAGATAAACACGCCGGCCTGCAGGCTCTCGCTCAGCTCCACAGTCCACTTTTCTTTTTTTTTTTTTTTTTTTTTTTTTTATCCTGAATGGCTGGTTGCATTCATTTGCATCAGAAGAAAAGTTTTAGTGCATTTGCTATTGTGGAGAATGAAGAGTTCCAGCAGTCAGGGAGCAGGAGGAGGCGAGGAGGAGGAGAGGAGGAGAGGAGGGGGAGGAGGAGGGGAGTGAAAAGATGTGAAGAAATAATGGGGCCCTTCACATTATTCAGGATGACATGGGGGCTTCCCGAACCTGTGACGGGGATGTCACTTTCCTCCGTGATTGTGTCTCTGATTCTGCCTTCAGCTGCAGTTTCATGTCTGAGAACCAGGAGGACCTGCAGACAGCGGAGGGAGAGCAGGGCACCAAACATGTGAATTGGATGTGAGTAAAACGTCCCGCTGTGAGGACTCAAAAGTCTCTTATCCCACAGAACAACAAGCCCACACCAATTATGGCGAGTGGCCCCGGGGCCGCGGCTCCTCCGGGCTTTAGAGGAGAAAGGAAGCATCAGGGGAGGAAATCCAGAGAAGCACCAGAACCTCCAACACAGCTCACTATCTATTTCTAAATTCACCTGCAGCCTCTCAGTCAACAAACTGAAGTTCACATATCGTCCAAAAACAAACTCAAGAGCTCTTCATCACAGAAAACCAGCAAATGTTCCTCAGCAAGGAGCTGAAATCTCTGAATTTTTCTGCAAGTAAATGTAAATTATCTGTCATCAAAACAGTTAATTAATCAATAAATAAAAGTCAGCTCGAGTTGAGACGAGATTTTTAAGTGTCAAAGTTTGGCACTTTATGTATTTTAATAAATTGCAGCTGAGAAATGATTTAATAATTTTTACAGTAAAGATTTTCTTCTCTTCTGTTTTATTTCATCAATAATTTTAAGATCTTTGTGGGCTCCGACTTCTCCTGGACTTTAATTAAACAATTAGTCAAAATATTTAAAAAGGTAACGTAGTCAAATTCACTGGTTTAAGGTGGATTACAGTGTTTGTCTTCCTCTGACTCCTCATCATCTCCGTCAAACAAACACACACACACACACACACACACACACACACACACACACACACACACACACACACACACACACACAGCTCTCCAAACATGGACTTGCTGAGGTCCTCTGACAACGCGGTCATGAGAAACTTCCTGCGACGGAGGAGAGCAGCTTTCAGGCAGCAGCAATTACACATGATGAAAACAGAGCCGTGATCAATGCAACGGCAACACACACACACACACACACACACACACACACACACACACACACGCGCAGGCCGAGAGACGTGAGAAATCAAAGGTCCGGGGGCCGCTGGGGGGCCGCTGGGAGCCTGTAGTTCCTCCTCTTTGCTGTGTACCCGCAGCTCTCCGGGACCAGCTTTGATGCGGGGGTTAATTAACTCCTGAAGGGACGGCGGGAACGCCGCGATCGGAGGCGAGCGGGGGAGTCGGTGTGTGTGGATGCGAGGGAGGCCCCCCGCCGTGAGGAGCCACTCTGACACTCCGAGGAACGAACGGTCCCGGACCTCAGAGAGGCGTTCGGAGGCCGGTCGGTTATCAGACGGCAGAGATCGCCACGTCTGATCAGTTGGTGGTGTCGAGTGGAGCCGACTCCTCGTCTGACAGCGCTGACGGTGAAAAACAAGCTCTGAGAAGCTGCCAGAAGCATCAACGCTGCCGAGCAGAAAGTCTTCTAACATGTGGCGGCCCCGCGGGGCCATGTGGGACTCTTTAGCAGTCGGTCCCCTCAGCCTCTCTGCCTGAGCTCCATCAGACCTCGGGGTCAGGAGGAATCTGCCCGGCCCCCGGAGGCCCCCCGCTTCTTCTTCTTCCCTCCGTCCGGGAAGGGAGGGACCGGCCGGGGGCCCGGGATCAATCCCGGGGCCCTCCGGGTCCGAGACATTCCGTTAGTGACGGGGCCTCATCTGCTCCGCTGCAGGTCAGAGAGTCAGCAGATGAATCAGGAGTTCCCCTCCTCTCTGACCTCCACCCACTCTGACCACTGCAGCTTCATCTGCTTTCACTCTGAACGCTGTTGTTTTGAAAAGCACACGATCATGTGGACCACGTGCACACCAACCAGCTGTCGCTTCAAGTACAAAATAAACTCTCCAACTTCACAACTTCAGCCGTCGGCTCACGTCTGAGACACCAAGACCGACGTGTTTCTGACATGAAGTGGGGGAGGAAATGGTTTTTATCCCACTTCAGGCTCCCTCTGACTCCCTCTGACTCCCTCTGACAGGGAGTCAGAGGGAGTCAGAGGGAGTCAGAGGGAGTCAGAGACTACATTTAAAGGCTGTGGGACAGGAGTGCTTTGTGTTTGATCAGAAATATTAAAAGCTTCGATGTGGGAGTAGATTTTAAATCAGTTCTTTAAGCTCTCGTGCTGCTCTCACGTGTCGGTGTGGATGATGTCGATGGAGAAAACCTCTGCGGGACGAGAGGAGTTTCAGACTCACCGGAGGTGTCGTAAATAAAAGGTCCATCCGGGCAGCGAGGAGGAAGTCGGAGGTCCAGAGTGAGGCTGTAAAACAGCGAGTGGCCACGCTGAAGCCGGACCATTTGGCCGAGGGTCGGGGATCAAAGCGGCCGGTCAGCGCCGACTTCACGCCGTCGGCACGCTGAGCTGCAGAGATTCAGGAGTGTAGTGGAAACCTTTACTACCTCACGCATCAAATACAACACTCACCACATCAGGAAATAATCCGCTCTGTTTCCTTAAAGCAGAGCTGATAAAACCACAGCTCCCAAACTCATTCCTCCTTGTATTTTTTATTCATATTTAATATTCTTTGAAGGGTCCACTCTTATCGCTGCACTAAAAACATATTTCACTGTTCATTTTCATCAGATAATTTAAAGCCAGAAACATTTCAGTCGAGAATTTGCATCTCAAACTTATAAAAAATATACCGTGTTTTTCTTTTATCTAACCAGCAGTCTGAAATATGGTCAGTTCGAATGAAAGCTGTGAATCCTCCCAGAGACGAGCTGAAAGCGCTGGATGTTTGTTGTTTCTGTGGATAAATCTTTTATTTCCCTGATAATTGACTGACTGATTGCGTCTGTCTGGTATCTGGCAGACGAATGGAGAGTTTTGCTGTTGAACTCAGTCAAACGGTGGCTTTTCTTTCCCTTCAAAAAGAATCCCACATCATGACAAAGAATGCCGGGATGCATGGAATTCCTCTGTGCAGTCACACGAGCCTCGCAGGAAGCTTTAAGCCACCTTAAAAAAGCGTGAGGTCAGGGTCTGCTGAGGCTCGCAGGTGGGAGGCGGTCCGGGGCGGCGGCGGGCGACTTCTCCTCTGAACTCAGCCGCCACATCTGTTTGCTGTTGGCGAGGGCAGGAGGAGATCAGCCACAGGATATTGGACATCCAGGCTGATGGTGTGAAGCTGCTCACACTGACGGCGGCTTCCTCTCAGAAATATTGGGATTTTATTATCAGCTAAAGGACACGAACGGGAGGCTTGGACCCGTCTCCCCCGTGGGGATGCTTCCTCTCCCTCCTGCTCCGGCTTTGCTCTCAGTTTGGGGGATTTTGGGCCTCATTGCTCCTCTGGAACTTAAGAGGAACAACTTGGTATAAATTCAAATGTCACTGTTAGCCTCTATTTGTGCTTTCGCGGCTCACGCAATAAACAACCCCTTCGGTCGGAGCTGGATTCTATTTTAGACTTGCCACCGACCTGGGCTTCTTTTACGGGATAGCTATTATTCAAAGGAGAATAGGTGTAGGGCCCGACCATAAATTCCAGCAAGTGGCCCTTCCGAAGGGGAAGCGCACCGAGGAATTGACTGCCTGCTCTGTGATTTTACTCGGCTCGCGCTGACCTTTTGAGCGGAGACAGAGTCATTTGTTTGCTTGACAAGAGCTGCTCTAATAACTCAGGGCGACAGCGGCTGCCGGTAATACTCGGTGATGAGCCAAACTGTGCTCTTGTACGCCGGCTACACCTAGAGAGCAGAGGCATTTGTTTTCCTGACGCAGGGAATACCCTCTCACTGCAGGCCCTCTGATGTCTGGGAGTCGAGGATTTATCCTGCGTCTCACTGAGTGTTTGTGGCTCCGCTTAATTTACTCTTTGCCAAAGGTGACTTCCTTCGATATTTCTGGGTGCGTTTCAGGGTGAAGTCTGCGTGGTGCATCGGCAGCCTCCCCGCAAACAGAAAAAAAGACCATTTAAGATGTGCATCCTGTAATTAGTCATGTCGAGGAAGCAAACAAAACATTTGTGGCATTTGTGCAGGAACAAAACAGTAAAGAGGAACAACAGGGCATCAAATGACAGAAGATTCATGTATGGAGAGCATGAAAAATAAAATCAGGTGCGTTTGTGTTGCTCAGAGCGATTTAAAGTGGAGAAGTGGTGAATCGACAGAACAAACAGTCACTGACTTCAGCACAATGACTCGGCAGAAACGGGGGGAGGGTCACTCTCTGAAGTTGTTGTTCCTTAAATAACTTCATTGTGAGGGTCTCTTTGTCGCCTATTATACTCAAATGAATCACTGTGCCTTTAGAGGCCAGCAGCGGGAGGCGGAGCTTAATCCCACCACTGAGTGAGTTATTGACCTGCTGCAATCTCAAAACATCTTCTGTGGCTTCATTTAGATGCAAACTTAGTTTTTTGTTTGTGAAGTTAAGGCTACAGCACCTGATGTGAAGTGAACTGGTAATGAATGGCTAGTTTATGAGACAACACACTCACATGTCAGGTTTACGGACGCTAACAGCTGATTTTCATGCTGCTCAATGAGACATTTTGCTTAAAAAGATGAACTTCTAAAAGTTTTTCTGATGCTGCAACGCTAACGCTAATTAAAACCCAGTTTTAATGGCACCTGTGCAACTAAAACAAGACTTAAATGAACAAAACATGAGCATACCTGCTAACATTATTATATTCAGGAAATATCACAACTTGTAAAGCCTGAGAAGCTTTAATAAGTCTGAAACTCTACTTTTCATCTTCATCTCAGCGAGGAAGCTCCAAAAAGCCTGCTGCCAATGAACACCAGTTAACACCAGTTAACACCAGTTAACATCCTCTGCAGTTACACCAGATGACCAGCAGGTTACTGTAATTAAAAGCTAAAACCAGATACTCCGGCATGCTGGCAGGCACATCGGAAAAATGACAAAACGTTGTAACTGCCTCCAACTGAAAAAAGCTATTACAAATTATTTTTGTAATAAAAAGCTAAAAAAAAAAAAAAAAGATGATTACATTATTTGCTAATCGGTAAAATGAAGGTAAATTACCTTTAAAAAAAATAAACCAGCTGTAGAAGGTTTTGTGTATTTTTTTTAAAAGTGCAAATGGTTGGTTGTATTGTGACAAGTAAACATATTTATACGATTTTAACAAATACAAATATGTAAAAAAGTAGTCCCTCTAAAAGCAATCTGGATTATTCAGATCAGTGGAGACTGATTAAAGAAAGATGTGCTTAAAGTTCATGTTTTAATGCTGTGAGCATCACAGGCTCCATTAAATTCAGCTGAACTGTTATTGGGAAGAAGGACTATCTTCAAATCTGGGTAAATAACATGTAAAACCTGGCTGGGCAGAGCAAGAATAAACATTAACACTGTGGTTTAAATGTTATGTTAGTCTGCAGCCCGACACCCATCAACACTGTTAAATGTGTGAACAGCAAATGTTAAATTCCTAATAATTTGTGAGGACAGATCAGAGGAGTGCAGGCGTGAAAGACGGCCATTATGTGCCTCATATATCACCTCAACGAAAGTGTGTGTGTGTGTGTGTGTGTGTGTGGTGATGGGCTTCCCATGAGGCTTCACTCCTGTCCTCTCACACCTGTTACACTGATTCCTCCACAGCCATAAAGACACCAGGCAGAACTGTCAGTCAGGAACCCGCCTTTGTTAAACTGAGGCACTGAATTTGGGGTTTTGGTGGAGCTGCCGGTTCATCAAAGCGCGTGTTCTCCGAGCCGCCGGCCGGTCGGGCCGTAACCAAGTCACAGATCTGGTTCCTGACGCTGTAGATTAACAGCATCTTCCACCTCCAGCTAAAAGTTCTCCTGTGAGCTCTCTGACGTCGCATCAAGACCTGATTTAAAAGCAGGAAAACTCCCTTTTCCTCTTTTAAACCTCCGTTCAGGCCTCGATTTATGGTTGCTTTTATATTTGATTTAAATCTTTACAGGAGAGATTCGATTAATAATTTGAATGATTCACTGACAGATAGCGTCGCAATTTCCTTTAAATTCATTTGCTTTGTCTGAGTGTTCAAAATCTAAAAGATATTCAATTTACAGTGATTTAAAACTCGTTCAGTATTTGACCAACAAATTCTCACATTGAGAAGCTGTAGATATTAAATATCTGGCAGCTGATTATCATTATATTATTGTCTGTTAAATTTTCTGCTAACTGACTAATTAATTCATTTGAACTTTTGTGATAAATAAGTGTTATTTATTATCGATATTTTTATGATTAAATACATGAAATTGTTGCCTTAATGGCGTCCAGCAGATTTATTCCAGACGATGTGAGCTGCTTGTCGGAGTAAAGAAACAACACGAGAGGAAAGCAGCTTCCCAGATGTTCAGATTTTGGTCTCTAAAGGGAAATAGGAGCGCCGCTGCTGAAGCTGGATGAAGAGTCGCTTCATTTCTATTCAGCTTTGAAGATAAAGTGCGATTGTTCTAACTATTCAAGCCGCAAAGCCCGTCTGAATGGGGCCGGTGGAAAGGTCAATAGTCAAATAAACTTTGATGACATGCGAGCCAAGACCCCCACCTCCTTATCCTCCACTCCCTTTAACCCCAACCCCCCCCGCGTCGACCCCCACGTCCCCGTTGCCGGGGAGCCGATTGAGCCACAGCAGGACGGAGAGCCGTCGCGGCGAGCTGTCGGCCTTCGCAACGTCCTCGGACATGTTTGCTCGCCGCTCGAAGATTATCTCGGATCCAGGGAAGGCAAACGAGCGCTGAGATTTCAGGCTTCTGT
This sequence comes from Embiotoca jacksoni, assembly GCF_022577435.1. Lineage (NCBI taxonomy): Eukaryota > Metazoa > Chordata > Actinopteri > Embiotocidae > Embiotoca > Embiotoca jacksoni. Next base: position 5,173,245 of record NW_027185382.1, on the reverse strand, counting down.
TTGCACTTATTTATTCTGAACGAGTGGAGAGGGAAATGTATTTGAAGCCCGGACAGAGGTCGACCTTTGACCTTTGGGCTGCAGGGAAGCATTCATTTCCTCAGACGCATGCATTCAAAGTGTTTTCTAAATCCCACACATAATGAGAACTGAATGAACTCCATCCCCAGAGGAAGACCAGGAGATGCAGATGAAATGTGTTCGGCCAACTACAAATACTTCAAATTAAAATAAAGGCCCAAATCTGATGAATGCAAAGATGTGATGAGACGACTTTAATTTTGTGATTGAAAACTATTAGAAAAAGGGTTGTTTTCATGCAGCTGCAGCGCTGGTGTGTTCCTCTTTTGGTCTTTATCACACTCCGTCCTGACTGAGTCCTGACTGAGTCCGGATTGAGTCCTGAGTGGACTCGTCTCCTCCCAGGTACACCTTTCCTCTCCTGTCCGTCCTCTAAATGTCCTCCTCCGTCTGTAACTTCTCTCTCCGTGTTCTTCTTCTGCTCTCAGAGCTCTTCGTCGACGATGGACACTTCACCGTTGAGAGCCGCGGATAAAAAAGACAAAATGGACGGCAGCGTGTTCGGCGACCTCCCGAAGAAAGCGTCCGAGGCGAGAGGTAAGGGTCTTCTTTGGTTTCTGTGGGCGTGGACCTGGTGTCCGTCCGTCCGTCGGGCCTCTGCACGCCGTGTGTCAGGATGAGGTCTCTCAGGGGGGGCAGAGGGCTCCGAACACGGATGATGAAATATACATATCAAAGACGGAGCGCCATCTCTGGAGCCGCTCGCCGCTCTCCTCGGGCCTGATAAGACTCCAGCAGCAGTCAGAGGTGACTCACAGTAGATGTCTGATAGGAATCCTAAACAGAGCTTCGTTAATGCAGGCGGTACGGAGACCCGGTGTGTACAGTCGAGGAGCGTGGCACCATTTGAGGCTGTAAACGCTGATGAATAGATAACATGACAGGAGAAGAGGGGGGGTCGGGGCAGGTGAGAACTACTGTTTGTGTTGTTGAACTAAATGAAGAGTAGCAGCGAGCCTCTCTCGCAAGGGAGGGACAGGCACACAGAGAGAATCCATGTTTTAAAGATGTCAGCCAACGTGTGATGAAAGCTCGGTATAATGAGGCTGAAAGACCTTGTTCTTACCTCCAGAGTATAAAAAAAAAAAAAGGGCCGGGGCCGGTGGAGCCGAGGACGACACGGAGCCGCAGAGATTGACAAAGATGCCAGCTGATGGGTCGCCTTTGAAATGCAAATTAAACGTGTGATTTAGTGACATTTTTACTCATTCATGAAGAACTTGGTGGCCTGCCATTACAAAGAAACACTCATTAATTGATAAAGAGGAGACAAAGCTGGAAACGGAGCCCAAAATCAGGCGGGGAGCCGGGACAACTCCGGTCCATTACAACTTCGGTCTTGTTGGATCTCGTCCATCTTTTTCCAGCCGTGACGGAAACTTTCAGCTGCTTGTGCCTTTGTTCTGAACCAGTTTATCTACCAAACGCATCCACATTTCTCCTGAGGGACGACCTGATGGTGTTTCCACCTCGATGGAGCGCCACCGTGTTCGGGTCGGGCGACACGCGGCCGGCGTAACGGGCAGGAAGGCGCTGACCCACATTCAGAGCAACCTGCTGAGGTGTTTGTGATGAAGCAGAGATGAGGACGACATGAGAAAGAGACACGCATGTTTTAAAGATGTCAGCCAACGTGTGATGAAAGCGGGGCATAATGAGGTTAAAAGAGCTGGTTCTTACCTCCAGAGTATTAAAGGGGGGAGGCAGCGGTGGAGCGGCGCCGAGCACGCTGACGTGGATGCAGAGTGACGGGCCACTTTTGAAATGTAAATACAGCCCGTGGTTTAGTGACACTTCTCCTCTTCAATGAAGAACTTGGTGGCCTGCCACGATGAAGAAATCCAACATGAATTGTTCATTGCAGAACATCCATGTAGGACAGCTGGCGAGCTCGCTGCTCCATTTCTCCTTCAATATTTGAACAAAGGCAGCTCTTCTCCTCTGTTGGACTTTAAATACAGTTTCCAGGGCGGCTCGCTGGACCGACTCCCATCATGTTGTGTCGTCTTCAATCCTGAAAGTCATGAAGGGTTGTTTCACCTCGGAAAAACTAAATGCATGTTTACAATGAATTTACTGCAATTACAGTGTTGAGTCGGAGTTCAGTTTGTTCAGGACACAGACGACCTGTTTCCACCAGAAACCACCGGATGGTGAAAGGTGACCTCTGATTGGTCAGACGGAGGCCCGAGTGTCTCGGTGTCGTCAGCTGCTCAAATCACAGCGTTCGTGATCGCAGCAGCTGCAGCGACTTGTAGTTTGATGACGTGGTTTTATTTCTTCCTGCACTGGTTTTCTGATGGCGTCACTCCGGGCTGCAGGACGCTTAAAAATCGATCGACAAAATAACCTGTGTGTTAAAACAGGAACAGAAATCGTTTGTAAGTCAACTAGAAATGATAAATATTAGAGTTACGACAGACGGCAGCAGGAACCATCAGAGGAGTGAAACTCCTGCAGATGATCCTCAGACGGACTCTGACTAACTGTTCCTGCAGCGGAGTACACAGAGACTCTTCTTCCTCCTCTTCCTCTGACCTTTGACACCACCTCACCTGAACTCGGGTGCAGCCACACTCTTGTATATTCATGCAGCCGTTTTCAGTATCAGCAGCAGAGTTTTTAATCTCCTCACACCTGAAGTAGGCAGTCTCTCCATAACTCTTCCTCCCTATCAGCTTCCTCTTTTAATCTTAAACAAACAAGAAGCTTCGATTCGCGGCCGCCGCCCGCTCCCGGCTCCACCAATCAGATATGAGCGGCGAGGCTGGAGCCTCAGCGCTAAAAACCGACTGCCACAGCGTGGAGACAGAGCAATTACTTATGGCGGTAATATGCATTATTATTCGTGTTGCCGGCTCCTGATAAGTCAACACGCAGCATGAGAGGGAGCAGACGAGACGAGGTCCTTGAACCGCAGAGCTTCTTCCAAACAGGCGGGAAAAGCAGACGACTGTAATATAGTGCTGCTGCCGGGGCCTTTTACTGTCAGCGCATGGTTTACTGCTGGCTGCAGGATTCCTGTCACCTAAGTCATGCCCACCTCTGAGCCTCGACGGCGGCTGTATAACAGCCCGCCTGTTTTATATTCCTGTCCCGCGTTATTTATTTCGAACAATTTCCTCTCTATCAAAGCACGCGGCTAATGCCGACTTTTAATATGTTATTTACACATAAAAACAAGCTATTTACAGCAGCGCATGTGTGCAGAAGGGAGGAAAATGAATGGGCCCCCGCGCCGCTCTCCGATCTGTTATATCACAGTTTAACAATCTGGATTGCTAATAGAACCATTTATCATGGAGCGGTCATTTATTTTATGTGCGCGGCCCAGGTCCCGTTCCCAGAGGCCTATGGAAATGGGGTGCACATATAATGAAGCTCAAGTGAGAGTCACTTTGTTTAAAAAGTGGAGACGCCACACTCCGAGTCAATTAGATGGACCCAGGTGCTGCAGACGCTCCTATCTGCTCCTCTCTGATGACCCCCCTCCGCCCCCCCGGCTCCCGGCTCCCGGCTCCCTGCTCCGTCCTCCGCGGGACGCTCCCCAGCTCCGGCAGGAAATCTATTTTTTGGAGCGCGGAGGAAGCGGGCTAACACGCAATCAAAGTCTGGCACGGTGACTCCTGGACCGGGGCTCTCGGAGCGGGCCCCCCTCTCGTCCCCTGGCCCCCCTCTCGTCCCCTGGCCCAGCCCGCCGCTCTGCTGCTGCTTAATAGATTCAAATGAGCGCCTGTATTTCCTGTGACAGCACGCATCTGTCTGCTCTCGCAGGCCGGGGTGCATTTACGCCGTCTCAGGATCTTTATGATTTCCAGCCCGTTCGTAATAACCGCAGGTATTTAGAGAGAAAACGTTATTTGGAAAAGCAGAAAAATGACAAAGAGTCCCCCTTATTGATGTATGTGTCAGAGTGTGGCTGCGGCCCTCGGAGAATTAGAGCCGCCTGTTTAAATACATTCAGAGACGTTTCATGAAATCTGATTTATGTCGACTGGTTACATTTGGAGTTATTGCCTTCTCAGAAATCCTTCCTGCAGACCGGCTGCAGGTGAACCTGCTCCGTCTCACCTGGAGGACACGTCCTCGTGTTTCTCGGCACTCTGAAGACGTCGGCTCAGTTTTATCTTGAAAGTCCATTCTGATAAATGCAGCTGAGAATAAAACGGTGTTTTAGCTCCTGGAGCTCTTGATGATGCCACATGATCTTCATCAGTTGCTGTTTGCAGGGCAACAAATCCTCTTAGAGAAAAATGGAGATTTGAATTCCTTGAACATGAAGATCATGTGTTAGGATCAAAAGCTGCAGAGCAGCCACTGGGGTGTATTTTACACCAACTTCCTTCTTATCGTGCCCCAGACGTGCTGTGGAACCAGAATTATGGCCTCTGAAGAACACGTGACCTTTAAATGGGTCCGCGATGCAGATGTGAAGGTTTGAGCAGTTTTGGGCTCTCCTTCCTCTCCGTCTGTGTCGCTAAACTAGGCCAGAGGAAACGACTGGGTGCCGCTAATCATTTGATTAACTGGCTTTGGTGGCTCGTGACATACATCTTGCTGAGAATGAGTTTGTCATTGGAGAGGGAGATTGATGCGGCCCGACTACCTCCCTCCATCCCTCCATCCCTCCCAGGTCTTTCTGCTGAGTCTGGCTGGTCCACAGGGAGGGACCGTAAGTACCGAGCACCTCCTCGGCTGCCCCGGGGCCGCTGGCTGAGGGGCTGCAGACCTGAACAGGCTGATAGTATTCCCTGGTATCCCTCCACCGACAGAAAAAATGCTATTGTAGGAAACAGGAAGCTGATCCTCTGTTAGAAGTCACTCTCAGATTCATGAAACTGGATCCAAACAGCAGCTGCAGGATGGTTCTGCAGGATGGTTCTGCAGGATGGTGCTTTGAATCAGAACAAATATTGAACACGTGCCTCGGTTCTGATGGGATGAGTTGGATGTGATGCAGCCTGAGCTCTGGCCTCGCTGCTCTGCTCTGTAAATAGTCCTTAAAGCGAGGTGGGTTGGAGATAAGGACACGTTTCTTTATCGGGCTGCTGGACAGTGAGTAATTGATGGTGGCTGGATGCTCCGGCCCCCAGCGCCAGCCAGCGAGCTGCACGGGGAGCACTCAGGGGGTCAGGGCCCGCTGGCAGAGAAAAATGTGAGCGGTAAAGGCTCAGCGTCCGCCTCCTACTCCGAAAGGACGGCCACTAATCTTCCTGAGAAGAAGAAGAGGAAGTGGAAGAAGAGGAGGGGACGGTCTGAATGAGGCCCTGCCCGGGAGGCCTCAGCACAAAAGGAGCCCCCTGACATTAGCACAGCTTTCTTTATACTGTTGGTTTTTTTGTTTTTTGTTTTTTAATCGGGTAAGACAGATGTGCTACTGAAAACATCCAGATGTTCTGTTGTATTCAGCGGAGGAGCCGAGTTCAACTGCAGAAATCTTTTCTACAGGAAGGACCCGATTTATAAATCTGTTAAATACTGTAAAGTTGGGATTAACTGGTGCGTTGGTACATTTTGGAATATTGAGCTGCAAAAAAGTGACGTTTTATTTTGGTAATAGTCCGATCACATGATGCATTCAGGTGTTGTTTCCTCTGTGGACAATCAGACCGTCGGTCTGTACCCGGACTGAGTGATGTCACCACGATGTAGCTCTGGAGCCATCTTTTGCTGTTTTTGGATCCATAATTCTTTTTTGAAGAACGCGCTGGTGTGAATCTATCTGAACTACTTTTGATGCAGAATATTTGCCGGTGACTTTTTTGCATTTTGGTGTCTTGTAATGACCTGAATATTAAGAGTGTTTCTGCAGAAACAGAGAGGATCAGACTGACTGACTGAACGAGGCCTTGACATCATGAGCACGAGGACCTCCAGCGTGTCACTGACATCACCAGCCTGCACTCACAGCAGATGTTTTTAACACGATGATGAGGATTTAAGGCTGAAATCAGATGTTCCTGCAGCACAGGGCCCCCACATGTGGCCCCTCAGTACAGTACAGAGGCTCCTCCCACACAGCAGTCATCCTGTTCAATGGGGTTTCTGCGCACACACACACACACACACACACACACACACACACACACACACACACACACACTTCTGCGTCTCTCTGTAAACATTTAGCTTGATGACTTTCCAAGATGCCCTGGTCCTGTTTTATCTGCAGCTCCACTCGGCTCCAGATTAGACGCTCTGAGTGAAAACAGAAATGTTTTTTTCTTATAGTTGCTCTATTTATAGTCGGCTGGGAGACGACTGGATAAAAATCTGCTTTAAAAACACACGCAGGACGCTGCAGTGGTTTTTCTGTGTCGGTTTGTTTTCAGGCTTGTGAGAACACGGCGTAGATATTCAGGATGAATCACACCTACAGGAGGAGCAGCCGATATAATAATCAGCAATCTGGTGGAGAGTTTCTGGCCTGTTTGGCCTCAGAGAAACAGGAATAAAAAAGAAATCAGGGCGGCACACAGAGCTAAAACAGAGAAAGTCCTGTTCGGGTTCCCAGCACGGATCAAAGTGAGGTTCCTCTGTGTTTCACTGAGTCCTGCTGGCTGACTGAAGCCGTCCCGGCGCTGAAATATATTCAGGCAGCGTCTGGAGACATCAGCCTCTCACAGCCGGGAAGGTTTGTCGGCGCTGAGTCCAAAAACAACAGGCTGCATTCCTGGAGATTTACAACTGTGGGGCGGAGGGGGAGCGATATATGGATGTTTCAGAGGATTAAGCCAAAACGCCGCTGACTCCTCCTCCTCCTCCTCCTCCTCCTCCCTCCCTCCCTCCTCTCCTGCTCCACCAGACTGTAAGTGAGTCCTCCGCCCCTGAGAGGTGGCCTCTGAGGTCTGGGACCAGGTCCGTCTGGGTTTGGCACTCACACGGGGACGAGCCTCAGTGTCACGACTCCACCAGAGGACAGAGACCACATGTCCACCAACACGTTATCAGGACACGAGACGTCTCAGCCAGGACTCATCGAACGCTGCTGCAGAAAAACTGAAGCTGAGTTTGAAGGAAAATCCGAAATATGTTCATGCATGTCTCATATTTTCATGCAGATGCAGTTCTGTCCTCAGACATCAGCGTGATGCAGAAGCTGAAAAAGGTTCTTTATGGTCATCGTCGGATCAGATAAGATAAAGACGTGGGAGAAGCAGAAACGTGAGCGTTAATGGGGGATGAGAGGCCGTCTCATAAAATGTCGGGGTGTCGCCTCGCTGACGAACAGTCTGCATCAGTCAGACAGAAAACAGTTAGTTTAACTTGTGACCCGCTCAGCAAACACAGATCAGAAACAAACGGCAGCAAACAGGATTCCTTTATGGATCCTTCATGGGTGCCTGACGTTACTCTGGTTTACAGCTTCATTAGAATCTCTCATCAGCAGCTGAGCTGATGAGTCAGACGTCAGAGGACGTCCAGCTGTAAACGTGGACACGCCGCTCTGTCCTGAGAGGAGACGGGCGCCGGGGCAACGGCGAGAGTCGGACCACTCATGTGCTGCTGATCTGATGTGTGCATCCAGCCGGCCACGACACCACGAGCTTTAAATCACCGCTCTGAGTCCCCCAAACACGTCGGAACTGAGGACTGGTTGCAGCCCACAAATAAATCCTGAGACGACACGTAGACGAGCAACAAGCGCTGACCTCCACCTCTCTGTGGCGCTGACCTCCACAGCTTCTCTTCCTCCTCCCAAATACCGACCACCGAAAAAAAAAGCAGCTCGTCACGTGAAGCCGGGAGTCCGACGTGGACCGGACGCTTTAAATACAGGCGCAGGTAATTCTGCACGTTTCAGTAAATCACAGCGTGTCAGTCCGCCTCTCTCAGAGTTTACGGCTGATCACCGACTCAAAGTGTGAAGATCAAACATCTAAACACGTTCACACTCTTTCCTTCGCTGTGGGAACACAGACTCTGAACCTTCTTTAATTCCCCGTTATCCGTCGGGTTCAGTCTGTTTCCTGACAGCCGCTGACGGTGTGAGGAGGTGACGGGCCTGAAGCCTTCTCCAGCTCCTTCAGCTCCTCCAGCTCCTCCAGCTCCACCAGCTCCTCCAGCTCCACCAGCTCCTCCAGCTCCACCAGCTCCACCAGCTCCACCAGCTCCTCCAGCTCCTCCAGCTCCTCCAGCTCCACCAGCTCCTCCAGCTCCTCCAGCTCCACCAGCTCCTCCAGCTCCACCAGCTCCACCAGCTCCTCCAGCTCCACCAGCTCCTCCAGCTCCTCCAGCTCCTCCAGCTCCACCAGCTCCTCCAGCTCCTCCAGCTCCTCCAGCTCCTCCAGCTCCTCCAGCTCCACCAGCTCCTCCAGCTCCAGCAGCTCCTCCAGCTCCTCCAGCTCCTCCAGCTCCTCCAGCGCTCCGTACAGAGTTACAGTGAAATGAGAAGAGGCACACTAATTGCCTTGTAAGTATTGCAGAAAGCAGCTGGAGATTAGCAATAACAGCTAATTAGCAGGTCTGCAGTGGAAATCAAAGCTGGCCCATGAGGACGAACACACGGCCCGGTGTTCGTGTGGTGATTAGAAACCTTTACGAAGCAGCAGCTCCTCACGTGTCGCCTTTTAAAAGCTCCGGTCCGACGGAGAGCGACAAGTGTTGTGTTTCAGAAAGCTGCAAACTTTCCCTGTGAACACGTCTGCATCGTTAAACTGTTAAAACACCGCGACAGAAAGGTCTGAGCTCTTTTCTTAATTCACCACCGCGGCGCGCTGAGGAATATTTTCCCTCATAAACGCGCTGCAGTAAGTGGTTCCCCATCAGCCGGCCTCGTGCTCCACTCACAGCCTGGGACATGATTAGAGCCTCGTTAAAGCAGTTGGCTTGGAGGAACTCGTCACAGACACACAGGACAGACATGGACACACAGGACAGACCTGGACAGACCTGGACAGATCTGGACAGACCAGGACAGAACTGGACAGACCAGGACAGACCAGGACAGACCTGGATAGACCAGGACAGACCTGGACAGACCAGGACAGACCAGGACAGATCAGGACAGACCTGGACAGACCTGGACAGAACTGGACAGATCTGGACAGACCAGGACAGAACTGGACAGACCAGGACAGACCAGGACAGACCTGGACAGACCAGGACAGATCAGGACAGACCAGGACAGACCTGGACAGACCAGGACAGATCAGGACAGACCTGGACAGACCTGGACAGACCTGGACAGACCTGGACAGACCTGCCCCCAAACACAGCTGTGTTTGAGGCCTGATATCTAACCGGTGCTGGAGAGCTAGTGGCCCTCGATGGTATTACACTTTAAGGTGGACTACGTCCATTTTTATATCCAGTCTCTTGCGGAAACTCCTCCCACTCCCTCAGCGACCCATTGTTGCCGTGGCGACCCCCACGCCCCCCTCTCCCTCCCTCCCTGCCTGACTGACTGATGGACTCGCTCTTTGTACTTTTACAAAGGGGGGTGTGGGTGTAGCGCTCTATCTTCCTCTCAATAGTCCCATCATCTACCCCCCCCCCCGCCCCTCCCCCTAAAAAACCCCCAAAAAACTCTGGGAAAATGTAGCTTGAATGGTTTGTGATTGGTTCCTCCTCATGTTGTTCTGCAGAGTCGGACTAAAGGACGAGGTGTGTGTGGTTTGGAATCTGAGATCAGAATCAAATATCGAAACGGGTTCATCTGCTTCAACAGAAATGATCAACTATTTCAGGAGGAACCCGACCTGAACTCTAATGCTGCTGCTTGTCTGCATGCTGCGCCTCTGAGAAAGCGGCTGCAGCTGCTGAGCAGAAGACCAACGAGCTCTGTGAAGTTCCTGCAGCTGGAACACGTGAAGCGGCGTTCAGATGACACTTCACCGTCTCTTCCTCCGTGACTGTAACGGATCCACCCGGCAGATCTTTCTGACGTTTCTCCTCCAGGAGTGGCCGTGCTTCCCCCTCCAGCTGCTGCAGCGGGATAATGGATGTAAAGCGCCGGGCCGTGGGTGTAATGACACATTTCTGCCGTCTGCGGGGCCTCGCTCTGAAAACACCGGCGGTAACACGAGCCGAAGTGACGAGGAGGAGCGAGGCGAGCCCTCGGCAGGCGGCCTCCTGCCCCCGTTCAGACCCCCGTTCAGGAGGGAGGCCTCCCCTCTTCCAACAACCCCCTCAGCCGGGCTCCCGTTTCCTAATCAAGGGCTTCCTCCGTCTCGGATCCTCTGAGGTCCCCGAGCTCTGCTCCGTCAGGAGGATCAATCAGTGACTGATGAAGCCTCCTTTTTAGTTTCCTCCCTCACTCCTCCGCTTTTTACTCCTGTTGTTTAAGAAGAAAGAAAACAAAAGGAGGTTTTCTTGAATGTCATTGGTTGGTAAGTGTGGGATGATTTCCTTGTAAATTCTCTGAATGGACTCCACACACTTTATAATGTTTAAGATAACACGGGATGAGTAATCTGCAGCTGATCTGCGTCCCGTGTGATGTAATCGTACCTGAAGTGGCCCCTGAGAGACCGGCTGCGCTGCTGACATGTTTATCTGCAGTGTGTGTTGCTCTCCAGCTGCTGCGGCGCTGCAGCTAATAGCTCTCTCAGACTAATCGCTGTCCTCGCGTGCTTTGTCTTGGAACCATTGGTGGTGTTTGTAGGAGCTAATTAACACCAAACCAGGCCGAGCGAGGACCGAAAGAAGGTCAGGGAATATGCACATTAGTGCTGCGCTCTTTCTTAACACGCAGGAAACTCATTAGACTCCACTTTGAAGATGAATGTCTGTAAAGACGCGTCAGCATGAAGTCAGCTCCCTCTGAATGTTTTATTCTGCTTCAGGAGGGACTACTTTCTGTGCTTGGTCCTGTTACCACGTGCCGAGACCGCTCGAGGTGCGACACGGCACTTGTCGGAGGCGGCCTCCTCTTCCTCTGAAGCTCAGCACTTCATGACACATCATCATCATCGTCTTCATCCTCGTCGTCGTCTCTGACGTCCGTCCAGTGAGCGTCCAGAAGTCTGTGGAGAAAACAAAGAAACCATGTCAGAAGCTGCCTGAGAATCTTCCTGTTTTTAGGCGTCCTTCAGCGTCACAGTATTATTTGTCTGAACTCCCATGATGCACTGCGGCCAGGAGCTCCCCGAGAGACACGAATCCAGCGTGAGAGCGAGACGTGGTCCGCGGCCACATGACGTATCTCCGAGAAGCATGCGAGGACTGCAGACGTCCACCTGAGGCCGGCGGGCTGTAATTACACCTCCAGTCCGGTCCGTCTGTTTGAAGCCGAGCGCTTTGTGTTTACCAAACGCTCCGGTTGGTTCTGCTGGATTAGAAGCCGAGCGGCCCGTAAACTAAACTCCACCGAGCTCCTTAGCAGCTTGTTTACGGGACGTTTGTGGAACGTGTCATCGCAGAGACGGCGGCGATGACGGACATCCAAACAAATCACAGCGCAGGTTGTAATTTCAGCTTTAAGTGAAGGGCCGTGCTGTGATTCACTGTGTGGTGGTGGGGGGGGGGGGGGGGGGGGGGGGGGGGTGCTGCATCACGCTGGAGGAGATGTTTGCCTCCTCTTCCTCAGACCTCCTGCCTGCTGCGTGTGCTGAGGAAGACTTCCTGCTCTTCATCACACACGGCAGCAGTGGAGAATAGAGCGTGTCCTGCTTCAGCAGACTGTCGGAGCGTTTATCGACTCGGGAGGCGGCGGGGCGCTGACGCGACGGGACGGAGCCTCCGTCTACTCTGGCGGATCGACCCGGAGGTCCGGCCCCCTCGGCGCCGATCGCGGGATCGGCCGAGTGAGCGGCGTGAAGCGGGAAGACGCGTCTCCTGCTTCCGCCTGCGGCGCATTCATCACCGTGACGACGGAGAAGAGGGGCATCACTCAAAAGATTCCCCCGAGCTCCGGGCTGTTCCCTCCTCCTCCAACACGTGTACCTGCAGAGGCCTCCGCCTCATTAGGACTTCACAACAAGAGCCTCACGGAGCTCCTCTCAGGTGTTATTCTTAGCTCAGGTTCCCCTCTCTTCACCCTCCTCCCTCATTTCAGAGAAGAACTAGGTCTTTGTTTAATTTACTGATGGCTCATTGGAGTAATTTCCCACTCAGCTGCTCCACTGGTCCGGGGCCAGCCGTAATCCCAGGCGCCCCCCTGGCGCGGGTGCCAGAGGGGTAATATGGATGTTAGCGGGGAGCACGGTGACAGCCCCAGAAGCGACGATTTAATTCATTGTATTTTAATTATCGCTCTCATTCAGCAGCTCGGGGCCTCTCTGTGGCTCCGCTCGACAGCGGGCCTTTATCACCGGCCCTCCAACAACATAATAAACTTCTGCTTTCAGGTAATTACTTAATCTGGACAAACCTGTGTGTTAAGCAGTGCTATTAAGCGAGGGGGTGATAAATCAGGCATGCATGTGAGGTGGCTGATTGCTCGACGGTGCAATCAGTCTTTGAACCCTCGCAGTCTTTTAAGCAGCTAAATTACACAAACAGCATGCTAACAACATGCAGCCTGCAGAACGCAGCCGAAGAGGCCCGTCAGCGCTGCGCCTCCTGCGCCTCCTCCTCCTCCTCCGATCTACACGCGCTCACCTTCAGCCCGCTGAGGCCTGCAGGTTATTAGCACGCGGCCTGAGCCCAGCTGTCCACGGCTGATAAGTAACTGACAGCAGCTGGATGCAGGGATCTCTGGGAGCTGCCTGCTTTCTCTCTCAAGTCAAACATTTGCGCACCGTAGGACCAGAAGTATGTGGACGTCGTCCCCTCCCCGTCCCGCTGCACCTCACTGATGGCAGCTCGTCCCCGCTGGAAACCCTGAAGCCAGCCGGGTGGAGGCTGTGAGGCTCCCAGAGGGGCGTCCACATGCTTCTGGCCCTGCAGTCCGTCGTCTTGTTGCTGCAGCTCATTAAAGCTTGAAGTGTTTTGTGGCTGCAGTTTTGGTTTTATTTGTTCGGGGGATTTCCAATTCTAAATAAATCAAAAATAAAAGTGCATCAGGTTCTAGTTTCTCTGCATGAACAGAGTAATGGGTCCGAAATCTGAAGGGTCACAAATCCTTAGTGAGAGAAAATAAACTTCAACATATCTGACTGAACTTATTTCCATTTTTTGAAGCCGTCTCTTCTTCCTCTGACGTAGCTCCGACCGCTCTCCGTCTGATCCCCGTTCGGATAAATTCAGCTCGTGCTGAACCTGAACGCTTCGCAGCAACATGAGCACACTGTGGTTTTCTGCTGCGTGAACACTGACTATGAAAAACTGGAGTCGGCCGCCGCAGCGCTCCAACAGACGCTAAAACAAATGTGATCAAGCAAAGACTAATAGATGTCCGGAGCCCGAGCGTAGGCCCCGGGGGGCCCGGGCCCGGGCCCCGGGAAGCAGGTAAACGCGCCTCTTGAACTCTCCCGAGCGCTCGCCTTTTGTTCTTCCCGCGGCGGCAGAACAATGGAGCTGTCTCGGTGATGGAATAAGCCTGCCTGGTCAATCCCAGGCCTGGACGCCGGGGCCGGGCCCGCTGGCCCCGCAGAGGATGACTGGCTGAACGCCTGACGGGCTGAAGGACCTCCTCCCAACCGGAGGAGTCACACAAGAACAACTTCCAACCGCTCATTTCATCCCGGTTTCACTTTGAAAACAGATTCCACCGATCGGCTGAGACTCGGCTGCACCGTCAAACTTTGAAAACACGTTTACCAAATCTGGTGCTCACACGTCACTTTACTGTTTTCGTTTGCCGAGTTTCACTCTTCACACTTTTTCTCTTTAAAGTGAAAAGATGAATTTTCTCTTTTTATGCTTTTAGAAACAAAACTTTGCTGCATTTGTTAAGTTTATTTCCAGGAAAGCTGCAGCCTCCATACTTCATTTTTTTTTGTGGTATTTTCCTTGAACTTCTCCCACTTGTTTCCTTCGTTCTTTCCTTTCCTTCCTCCCTCGTCTCGGTTTGGTTGAACACAGATGAGGAACAGCCTGGTTAACTTTATGGCTTGTTTCAGGGTTTGTTCATGTGCACTTCTTCCTCTCGACGGGGCAACGCTGACAGTCATGTTTCGGTGACCCAGATTTAGCTGCTCTTTGTCCTCCTCCTCCCCCTTCACCCCCCTTCACCCCCCCTTCTTATAATTCACCCTCAACTGTTATGAATGGAGCATTAACTGGAGCCGCTCTGTCAGCGGGGCCCTTTAGCTCTCTCACATACTGGCTGTGCCGGAGACAGTCGGAGGGTAACGAATTATAACCGAGAGGGTCGGAGAGCAGAGAGAACGAGGAAGGACAGGAAGAGCGAAGACATGAAGACAGAAATACAAACAGAGATATAGATATGAAGAGGCAGTGATGCAGCGGGAGATGAATCCTGTCGAGGGAGCTAGAGATGCAGCAGCAGTAGAGATAAATGGAGATAAACAGCCAGAGAAGACAGAAACACAGATAGATAGAAGAGGAGAGGAACGACAGCATAAAAGATAGAAACATAAAAATAGAGATGAACACAGACTTGGTTCCTTTTTCACTGTCAAAGCAGAAAAATGTGAATTAGTTGCATGATTCTACATTTGATCTGAAGATCAGAGGTTTATATGACGGGACTGCAGCTCCACAGAAACTCACTGAACACGAAAGTCAGACGGGATGTAGCAGCTGCAGCGTCTTTATTACAGCGTTTCACATCAGTTAAACACAACCTGGAGGCGTTTTCCATGACAAACAGCGAGGAGGAGGAGGAGGAGAAGACTTTAACACGAGTCAGTCACGACTGCAACACGCAGAGCTGCAGTTTCACTCTGGTGTCACAGAGGAGACGTCAGAGGAGCTGCAACGACCGGTCCATTCACCAGTTCGTCCTCCGTTCACTTCTTTAGGAATAGCTTTATAGTTTCAACACGTTTTCTTTGTTCTGTCCTCTGAAAGAAAACGATCTGCGTCTTCAAACAGACATTAAACGTCAGAGGAGCTGCAGAGTTTGTTGAACCGGCAGCGAACGGTTCAGCTGTGAGAGCACCAACGATCATGTGAGGAGGAGGAGGAGGAGGAGGAGGAGGAGACCCGCTCCCTTCCTCAGCAGAGCCTCTGAATCTTCCTCCAAACTAAACGCGGCTCAGACGGCGACGCGACGAGCGAGAACGCAGGCGAAGCTGAAAGAGTCCAGCCGGGTCCCCGAGGGCCCCCGTGGCGCTCTGCAGGCCCAAAATGAAGTAAAGTGGTCTATTTCTGCGGGCGCTCGGGGGCCGGGCTGTCCGTCACTCTGTCAGGGTGCAGAGTGAGAGGGATGGACCCGGACTGCTGACTCACTCAGGTCCGCGGCCCCCGGGAGCCCCGGAGGCCCCGCGGCCCCCCCCACCGCTCGGTGGAGAGCAGATAATGATCCGTGGCCTCGACCCCTCCGCTCCCAAATCCCAGGTCACCCTCCGAGACTCTGTGTGTGTGTGTGTGTGTGTGTGTGTGTGTGTGTGTGTGTGTGAGAGAGAGAGAGTGAGAGTGAGAGTGAGTGTGAGAGAGACACGGGAAGAATTTTAATGCGATCCAGAGATCAGCTGGCTCGGCTCACCTCCTCCTCCTCCTCCTCCTCCTTGTCTTCGTCCTCTTGGAGACGACACACACCAGGTTACAATTAGCAGGATCTGAAAAGTGTACAGAGGAGATGATGAGAGGCAGCGAAGCAGAGTGAGGCGATGCCCTTGTGGAACTTTTCCAAAACCTGAGAGAAATGTTAACAAGAAACAAAAGTCCATAAAGTGTTTAAAGGCCCCGAGAGGCAGCGTTTATGAGACGCTGAAGGAAAGACGTCTTCGTGGTTCGGTGTGATCGCTGCTAATTAGTTTGCTGTTCTGGTAAACTGGAAAGAGGACGGATGAGAAATAAAAGGATGAAACACAGATCGTAAAAAGCGGTTCAATTAGAAGCAGAGCCGGTTTAACTGGAAACAAACCTCCAGGTGCATTATGGGAAATGTAGGATCTTGTTTGTGTTTATTTCTCACCTGAGCAGCCGGTAGTGATGAAGACCAGGACGATGCATTGGACTGTCCAACCCTGTGAACACAAAGATCTCACGTTAACAGGAGCGCAGCAGGCCTGTGTGTGTGTGTGTGTGTGTGTGTGTGTGTGTGTGTGTGTGTGTGTGTGTGTGTGTGTGTGTGTGTGTGTGTGTGGATGGGAAGCAGCAGAAAGCTCTTCCCGGTGCTGTCAGAGGCGGTTTGAGTCGGAGCTGCAGCTTCCCTCCACACAGTCCATCATCCCGTCTAGTTCAAAGGCCGGCGAGCTGCAGGTCTTTGTCAAAAGCCTGCTTGGATATCTTTTATGTTCAAGATGTAGGATTTCTTCGGACCACTTTGATTATTTATTTATTCCACTTCTCTTGTGTGATAGGGCCAATATTTTACACGAAAGTGCTCAGCTTGCTCTGAAATTCATGTTGCTTTATTGTAGCCCTTTTGGCTTTGAAATCTCTTTTTATTTTTGAAAGCAAGTTTTTTTTTTTGAAGTTTCCTCTCCCTCCCTTGCTCGTCTAACCCTCTCTTCTTCTTCGCCTCTCTCTTCTTGCAGCCCCCCACCACATCTTCCCCACCTTCCACACGCCCATCCCGATTGACATGCGCCATCACGAGGGACGGTACCACTACGAGCCGCACGCGCTGCACGCCATGCACAGGTAAGAGCTCCGTGTTCTCCGTGCGAGGACGCAGGTAGAACGAGTCCTCGGACGCGTCTGATGTAAACGTTCCTTCACGTCCGCTCGCTGCCGAGTTGCTGTTTTTCTGTCTGCTGCCGGGAGGATGTTCGCAGACGCTGATGAGAGCTGATCGTTTGCCGAGTTCGATATCAAAAGCAGACGACAACACGCTGACTTCCAAAGTGAATAATCAGCGCGGTTCGACACTCAGCCCTCCGCAGCCCCCCGATTCTGATCCGGTTTGATCACGAGGGCGAGCTCCTCCTGCTGCAGCCGGCCGGGATGAAACGCTGCTGCGATGAGGAGTCTGAAGTTCACTTCGGATTTAAACTGAAGTGAAAAATCTCCTTCAGCAGCTGGAGGGAGCGTCTCCATCCTCACTGCACATCCGTTATTCTGCTGCTCGGTTTGCTTCATCTGAAGGATCTTTGTCAGAGCGTCAGTGCTGGAATACGTTCGATATTAATGAGACATTTTAAATCTCTTCAGTGCCTCAACATTTACATTCTTATGAAGTTAAACTCACATGAATGTGAAGTTTCTTCTCCCGTCACACGTGGACAAACACGCAGCTTCCTCTGAAAACTTCAGTTCATCTATCGTCGTCTGCGATGAAGACAAAGAGTCCCGGCGTCATGTGACTGAGAGCCGAGCTGGTCGGGCCCTGAGGGTTCAGGGTCCACGAGGTCCAGGAGGAGCTGCAGACGTCAGGCGGATGTAGAAGTACGGCGCCGAGTGAACGGACTTCCTGTCTCGCGTGTTCCCGGATGAATGAACTAAATACATGTCGGCCGGCTCGTATCAATCAGCAGCTCGCTCCATTAGCAGCGATTGGCGGGGCCGGATCCATCACCGATGACATCACACCCCCAACCTGCGCGCCGCACCTCTTTATATTCATTAATGGCCGGTGGTGGAGCTAATCTGTGCGGTGCAGGCCGTGCTGCCCCCGAGCCAGCGCCGTAATTAAACTCCCGGCGTGCAGAGGTCAGTGCCGAGCGCTGGTGGTGAGTCCGACTCCCTCAGGAACCCTTTTATTCCCCTCGGGGAGGAAACGCTGCCACACAGCACTGCACGGGAAAATCACTTTTTACAAGATTTGATTTGTGTTGAGGAAATCCTTCAATGAAATGTTTCAGAGGTCAGGAAGGAACTGTGGACCTCAGATTTGAGATGTTTGAGCACATCTGTATTTCCATGACAACCTTGTAAACTCCAGCTGCTGATGAGGATCGTGAAGCACGACTGGAAACAGCTGCTGCGCGGCTCCTACGGTGAGCTGGATTCAGTTGGATTTTGGTGCAACTTGACCTTCATACGTGGAGGGATGCGACCGGGAGTGAGGGCGTGTTAGGAAAGTGCTTGGCGGTGCGTTCAGGGGCCGTGGAAGGCTTTCAAAACTCGAGTTCAACCACTGAACACAATCTGCGATCGTGCACGTGAGCGCTGCAGAGTTGGTGGCACACTTTGAACAGCGCGGCTCCTGCAGGAGTCTGAAGTTACTTTATCACAAAGGAAAAACTGGCGGCGAGACAAAAAAAAGTCAATAGAATTCTCCAAATAGTCCTCTTCCATTTAAATTCACAGATTTGATGGTGATGCATACTTCGCGCCTGGCGGAAGCAGGGCTATTCATCACGCCGGCTGGGAGCGGGGGGAGGGGGGATGGCTGTCCGCCGACTCGGCCACCTTGATTAATGTGATTTGATCTTGACAGTGGACCCCTAATTCATCAAGACCTTGATCTAGCTGTCGCTCCCCCCTGCCTGTGCCAAATTCACCTAATTACAGGAACATTGCGCAGCAAATTAAGTGCGGTGTCATTTGTCGCCTGGTGCGGCACTTTATTATCCACTCGTGGCAGCGTGTCAGAGGTCTCCTCCTTGATTGTCTAACATGACATCTCTGCGCCGTCCCCTTTATCATTGTTTGCATATAGCGTAATGAGAGGGCTGGTTATTTTGTCAGGCCTGTCATAAAAAGCAGCCGAGGGGAGCCTCTTTTTTCTTCCTTCCTCCACCCGATGCACGGACGCTTTTTCTTCTCTCGCCGTCGCCACCTCATCACAGTGAGGAGGGAAAGTCGCAGGAGAGGGCGTGAAGAGGAGGACGGGGAGGAAAGAGGCCGGAGACTGAAACTCTCCTCCACCTGAACCACAACGTGAGGACACGCCCCCTCATTCACACCAGCAGCAGCATCCTCAGACATGCCCGACCTGGACCTGGACCAGGACCAGGACCAGGACCTGGACCAGGATCAGAACCGGGACCGGGACCTCGACCTGGACCAAGACCAGGACCTGGACCAGGACCTCCAGCTCTCTACACAGTCTCTAAAGTCAATCAGATCCCAGTAGAAGCAACAAGTCTCCGTCTCAGACATCAGAGACCACCACGTTAATGTGTAACACCGCTCGTCCATCACATAAGAAATAAATATAAGTTTGAGCTGCGTGTTTCTGGATGAACATTGTTTGTGACGTCTCAGTTTTGCTCTTCATCGCTTCCTCCTCGCTGCTCTGCGTCTGTTTTGTCGTGTTTTTCCAGAAAGATGGAACCAAGAAACGTGTTTCAGATGCAGCGTGACGTTCTTTTTCTTTTTTAAAGCTTTGCTGGGTGAAGAACTTCTTGCATAAAAAAAAACAAAAACATGTGCGTCCAGCTCCGAGATGATTTTTTAAGGAGGCCGTGATTTGCAGCAGCGTGTTCTGTTTGTTTGTATCTAGGTCATTTCCTGCGGTCCATGAGGAGAGAGGCGTTCACGGGGTTCGTGGTGTGTTTGGGGGAAGGAGGGGGGTGCCTGTTAAGTTTGAGAGGTCCGCTTCACGCTGCAGACTCATAAACCTACAGTGGGAGTTTATTCAGCCGCCGCTGGACTGTGTGATTTATCTAAATCAGAGAGCTCCCCGAGCCCGACACCAGAGACGAGAGTCACTGTCACACTGTAATTCATCTCTGGTGTCGGACACAACACACACACACACACACACACACACCACACAACACACACACACACACACACACACACCACACAACACACACACACACACACACACACACCACACAACACACACACCACACAACACACACACACACACACACACACCACACAACACACACACACACACACACACACACCACACAACACACACACACACACCACACAACACACACACACACACACACACACACACACACACACACCACACAACACACACACACACACACACACACACCACACACACACACCACACAACACACACACACACACACACACACACACCACACAACACACACACACACACACACACACACACACACCACACACGCACACATACACACACAACACGCACACACACAAAACATACACACATACACACACACACAACACGCACAATATACACACACACACACACACACACACACCTTTTTCATCCCTTCAGGTTGTTTTGGTGCTGGATTGCAGCTCAGTGCTATGAACTCTTCTGGTTCTGACGGTCCCGTGAACAAATGGGTCTTCATTGTTTTATCAGCAGCTGAGAACCTTCCTGAAACCCGGGTCCTGTTAAAGGAGGGGTGTCGGGGCCTCGGGTGGCCCGGGGCCTCACCGAGGAGCCGTCACGGTTCAGGCCCGAAGCTTTCAACGGGGGGACGTTCCTTCCTTTTAACACCGAACCATGTGCTCATGACGGATCCCTCACACTGTTTGGAGGTGAACTGAAGTCATGTTAAAAAGCTTCGGGGACAGACGTGTCCTTGAAAGTTTCAGGAGTTCAGAGGCAGGTAAACACCTCAACAAGTTCTGACAGGACGTTTGGATCGTTCAGTGTCTGAACGTCTTCGCTCTTCTGTTGGATGAGTATTTAAATATCACACCTCCGGGCCTCTCACCGCCCAGACAAAAGGGAGCCGTCCTCTTTGTGCTGACGACCCGTTTCCGCCTCCCTCCCGTCTCGGCCCGCCGCCCGGCGCCGGACCACGACACGCTCCGAAGGTCCAGCTTTGTGCTCGCCCAGCGGACGCCCAGAAAAACTGACCCGCAGACGGACGTGTGAATGTTACATGAGGCGCGGCGCCCTCCGCCTCTAAGAAAGCTCTCAGGCTGGACGTGAAGACAGAAATATTTATAGTGCTCGTATGATTCGGGCTGATTGTTGGAGGAGCTCGTTATCACCGTAAACAAACTGGATTCAAAGACGGGCCGAGCTCACCTGCAGGCTCGTACATGATGGGAGCATCAATAATTCAAACAGACGCAGGGCCTGATTATGTTGCGGAGGAAAATCTGATCTTTGTCTTCTGCATGCAGACTGAAAAACATCTCACTCGTGATGCAACAATCGGGCTGCAAGCAGTCTTTGTTGGACGGTGGACAGAGAGGGTCTTTCATGTGAGACAGACGGGACTGAAGGACGTCACACAGAAACGTTAAACTCTGAAACCAGAGGAACTAAATATCGATCATCTTCACCACATTGTTTTACACCGTTTTATTAAAGTTTCAAACCTCCAAATCAGCACAAACCGAAGGACTGATCAGTTTAACAAACCGGCGTTAATGAGAAGGACCGACCTCATCATCATCCTCAGAAAAACCTTCCTCCTTCAGATCAGACATTTAACGGGAGAACAAAACTGATCATGTGCTTTTTATTGTGTCAAAGCTGGTCTAAAACCAAATCTAAAACCAGTTCAGGTCTCTCGGAGGGTTTCTAATCTAATCTAATCTAATCTAATAATTCTGTCAGACAGAAACACGAGGACCTGGTGACTCCAACTCATTTCAAGGTGTCAGCTTCAGCTCCTTTTGTCAGATCATCTTTTAGAAATCTCAGGTGTGCAGGATTTTCTCTCCCTGATGAGCTCACGCAGGTAAACGACACCGACTGATGCCCCGTGGACACGAGTGGAACCTCCCGCCGTGCAACACTTCCTGTCTGCCCGTCTTCGTGACGCCTCTCCCCCCACTCCCCACCCCCCCCACCCCCTCCTGTCTCAGATCAAAGCTTGTTAGATGTGATCTCCCTCCCAGGATCCACTGAGCTGGATCAGGTTTACAGACTCAGGACATCGTCTCATTTCTTAGATCCTGAGAAGCCTGGAGGAACATGTAGATGTTAAACTTGTCTCTTGTCTTCCTCTGCAGCCCTGCAGGTTTGGCCGGCAGCCCCGTCATCTCCGACATCTCTCTGATCCGCCTGTCGCCTGCTGCCGTGGCGACCGGCGACTCTCCCTTCAGCCCGCCTCACCCGTACGTCAACCCCCACATGGAGCACTACCTGCGCTCCGTGCACGGCAGCCCCACCCTGTCCATGATCTCAGCGGCCCGAGGCCTCAGCCCGGCCGACCGTAAGTCCAACGACCTTTCACCCCTTTACTCATTTAAAACTGAAGCTCACATTTTCAAACCCCGATGACCTCTGAGCACACTTTATTACAGAACCAGCCAAAACTGAAATACTCACTGCAGAGTTTTATCTTCTCTAGTTCACGTCACGGTTCCTGTCTCCTTGTTTTTAGGGTCATTTATGTATTTTTTGAAGCCTGAAGATGTGAAATAATCCAGTATTTCACTGGAACAAAGTGATATTTAGAGAAAAATTTAGTGTCAAAGACATGAGAATAACCCTTTAGATTTGTCTTGGAGGTCCCAGCTCACATGTAGTTCACACCAAAGTTTATTTACTGTATTTTTAGATATTTCCAAAAAAATCCTACAAATCAGCAGTCTGAGGAGGAAATGATCAAACTGAAGCCACGTTGACCTCCTCAAACACAGATGGATAATTGAGGGAACTGAAGTGGTGTTCAGGGTGAGCAGGACCTCCTGTCGTCTCCTGGATGAAACAGCAGTAAACTCCGTTATTACAGCGGTTCAAGCAGGAGAATAGAGCTGGAGATGATGACATGGCACTCAGCAGGGAGCCTGGATTAAATAAATGAACGGATGGCCTTGATCTGCTCCCCCAGGTGCTCTTGATACCACGAGGGGATCCTATTTGATAAAAGGAAAACCACCTCCCCCTCCAAATTCCCCGGGACGTGATGACAACTCTTTCTGCGGCGCTGAATTACAATAACAGATTGGAGCGCAGCGGCGGGACGGGGTATAAATCTTCTTTTACAGTCTGTCAGAGGTAATGTGGCAATGCTTTTAAACTTAAATAAGCGTCCGCGCCTGAGATGGGGCCCAGATAAAGCCCCGCCAAAGTAAAAAGGATGGGGGGCTTCGTGCGGCGCAGGGAACACAAATAGCTTGTTGAGAGACGAGGCCTCGCGTTGGGAGACGGAGGCTCCGTGACCTTTCCTCCTCCTCATCACCACCAGGTTGGTTTTATCAACGTGTTTAAATAAGCTTCACTTTCCCGACCCGTGTCCCAGTTTCTGGCCTTTCTCCACCTCCTCCCGACACATTCAGAGGTTTTCAGGGAGGAAACGGGATCCTGTACGACAGAAGTAGGGGCAGCTCCTGGAGCTGTGAGGTCATCAGGAGCACGGCTCTGTTTTACGTCCAGAGCTCTGATGTGGTCTGACAGATGAATTAGGGAGCGAGGGCTGGAGGTGGAGGCCCTGAGACCGGGAGCAGAGAAACACATCTCAGACTCCGGATCGTCAAACACTTCCACTCGTCCTCTGAAGCGTCCGTCAGGCCGTCTGACAGCATCAGCTGCTTCTGACTCGTCATTAAATCTACATGATGTTTACAGAAGAACAGTCAGAGCGCAGCTCTTCATCCTTTAAACCCCGAGCAGAGTCTGCCGCCTTTAGATGGAGGGAAGAGGAGCATCACATCCGCTCAGTCATCTGAAACACGGGGGGTGGGGAGGGTTGGTGGGCGGGGCCCTGCAACGGGCCGCTGCACATCAGTGACCTCGACCCTCTTGCCCCTCACTCCATTCAAAGACCTCCTCAGCAGGAGTTCACCCCCCTGCCCCCCTCTCTCCCATCCTGCATCCTTCCTTCCTTCCTCCTTCCTTCTCCTAATCTCTCCTCCTCCTCCTCCTCCTCCCACAGTGGCCCACGAGCATCTGAAGGAGCGCGGGCTGTTCGGCCTCCCCCCTCCTCCCCCCGGGGCCAGTCCTGCCGAGTACTACCACCTCATGGCCAGCCACCGGAGCCCCTACGGCGAGCTGCTCATGCAGGGGGCCGGGGCGGCCGCGGGGGCCCACCTGACCGACTACATCACTCCGATAGACGGTGAGATCCTTTTCAGCCTCTGACCATGTGGAGACCAGGAAACGGTCTGTTCAACATGTCAGAGGGATTCATGCTCCAGCAGGCAAAACAAATCTCTTAATGTCGCTTTAAAGTGAAACTAAAAACCACATTTTCATCACAACGAACATGTGGAGCTGAAACTGGCCATCGTTCTCTAAAATCTGGATCCTTTTCAGCTGCTTTTAATGTCCTAAACCAAGCGAGAGTCAATCAGCTCTGTCCAATCAGCTGCTCTGACACTCATTAGGGGGAATCAAAGTGCCATCGGGGCGTCGGGTCCAGGTGGAAGATGAAACAAAGATCACAGGACAGGCTGAGAAGTAAAAAGAGCCGTGTGTACATTTTTCATATCAAACAGCTTCAAACAGTCGCGGGGCTTCGATGTTTCTGCAGCGAGGACGTTTCCCCGTCAGGTCCAGCGCTTGCAGAATACTTGACCTTGAATCTGTGACTTTATGTACGTAGTTTAAAGGAGGAGGAACCTGCTTATCCGGGCCGAGCTCCTGCGATTGGCTGTGGGAGGGTTCGAGTCAGGGACCAGCTGACTGACGCGACCAATCAGAGCAGGACCAACAGGACGTAGTCATACAACAAGAGCTTGTTTTCAAGCTTCAGGCAGAGAGCTTTAAACTCAGGAAGTCCATGTGGTCCACAGTCAAACTGAACAAAGCTTCCAATTCCAAAAATCCAGCTCTGTGGTGCGTTTAGGTGTCGTAGCGAGCCGGTCCAGGTGGAGCAGACGGAGCTGTGAACGGTGTCCGGCTGCCAGCAGCTCTCTGACGCTGTCACTACTCAGTTTCCAGACGCCCCGACACTCTGCAGGCCAAAACTAACAGTTGGGCTCCGTCTCCCCACGATGTCACTGTGAAGTTATTCAGGAGGTAAATCCCTTCAGCTGCCGTGTTAACTGTGGTCCAAACTGAGAAGTAACACTTCCACACTCCAGGGCTGAAAACTGATGAGAGTCAAACACACAACACACAATATTCTGCTGCTGATGTTGTTTAAAAAGAACATCCAGATCTGTGGACACACACCGGCCGGACGCGCTGGTGTATTTACCCCTCAGAGATCCCAGCAGGTGCAGCAGTGAGTCTACTGACCTCAAACTCCTCTAAAACCAGATAGAAAGCCGTTTGCAGCACGAGGCTTTAACCCTGAGAAGAGGAGCCGCTGCTCTGTGACCTCATCAGAAAATATCCTCCAGGTCGTCACCAAACCAAACAGGAAGTTTGGAGCTGGTGACTGTTGAGAAGAAGAAGTCCTGGTGTGCATCGGGAACATCGATCGCGTCGCTCTGCATACATTTCCTCACAGTTGAAATCAATTGGGTGTAAATTGCCCTCATTTAACATGGAGGAGTCGCAGCCAGACTGCGAGATGTTTATCTGAGGTGATTACGGGGGATTACTGCGGGGAGATTGATTAGTCATGTCTGACTCTTAATGAGGTCGCCACATGTGGGCAGATGTCAGAGCTGCACATTTCATACAGGCACATTTCTGGACTCAAGAGACGAGAAGGTCAGTTTCCTTCCAATCTTATTTCCTTAAAGCACAAACATATTGAACTCTTATACACAAAGTAAATTAAACTACAACTGTAAACAGATTGTAAATGAAGACACCAGCTGGTTCCTGTTTGAATTCAGATGTTCTTTAGAAGAGTGAACTGGAGGTTCTCCTCAGTGTTGTGTAATAAAGCCTCCTCCGCTTTCAGATCTGTGTCACTGGGACACATCTCAGCAGATGTAGGTCACTTTTTCAGGAGGGCTGCTTCATTCCTGCCTCCAGCAGACGTTACTTTACTCCTAATATCGTCTGCCAGGCTCACTCTCCATCACCGGGAACAAACTGTTTACCGTATTAGCAGTGAACCGGGCCTGAGCTCTTATTGATAGGGCTGCGGGGAGTCCGTGGGGTTTTGAGCGTCGCGGCGAGGCTGCGGCGGCATCAATCACGTCGGCCCCGGCTGGAGCGGAGCGAGCTCTCTGCCGTCGCACCGCCTAAACACCTCCGTCTCCAAATAACACCGGCCGGAGACGCGGGACGACTCGTTAGATATCAGCAGTCATCCTTTTAGAGTCAGAGCATTTATTCATCACCTGGGTCACATGACAACCTGCCAGCTTTTCCAAATCAAACCAATAAAACTTACATTTAAATTTCAGCTCCACTGATCTGTAACGGTTCATCGAAGCACTCGAGTAGAGTCCTTTTATTCTCAATAATCATCGAGAATAAAAAAGGATTTTAAACAAAGTTTTGATGGACAGCAGGGAACGAATGTCATTTTTTAATAATGATGTTTTAATCTTTATCAGTTGCATTAATTAAAACAATCTCCACAATATTTGCATCAGTTTGTAATTTTGTAGAATTCCTGTGATTTTTTTTCCCTCAAAAACATCAACAGAAGCTGTGCTGAAGGAATCGCAGCAGGAAGTTGCCTTTCAAAATAAAAGTAAGAAGTGTTGGGTGAGCTGACGACCCACCTGTGTGTTCGCAGTGTCGCGCTTCTCCAGCCCCAGACTGACGCCTCGGCTGAGCAGGAAGAGGGCGCTGTCCATCTCGCCGCTGTCCGACGCCAGCATCGACCTCCAGACGATGATCCGCACCTCGCCCAACTCCCTGGTGGCGTACATCAACAACTCTCGCTCCAGCTCGGCCGCCAGCAGCTCGTACGGACACCTGTCGGTCGGAGGACTCAGGTACGGCAGCTCACCTGAGGACAGAAAACAGGAGAGCCGAGAGTTATCGCGCAGACGCACGTTTTAATGTGGAGAGCTGCTGCAACACAGATGTGTGACTGCACAGGTGTGAGGGAGGACACGCCTCTCTCACCTGATTGGCTGATGTGTACGAAAGAATCAAAGTGACTTTTGTTTCGTTCAGTTTGATGTTTGGTTTTGAAACCAGACGACTTAACGGAGATGATGTTTTGTTGTTGTTGCTCAGACGGTTTACTCTGATATTTGCCCTGCTGCAGCCCGTCCTTCCCCTTCCCCCACCCCATCAACCCCATGGCCTACCAGCATCTCCTCTCCCAGCAGCGGGGGCTCAGCGCCTTCGGACACACTCCGCCCCTCATCCAGGCTCCGCCCACCTTCTCCGCCCGCCAGTCGGGCCTCGGCCTCTCCTCCCTGCCCGCCTCCATCCACAACAACGACCTGACGTCCAAGGTAACGTCCACTCACTGACGCTATGATGCAAATCATTTCAAAGTTGGTGTCGTGTCGGGAAGTTTTGTGCTAAAAAGCATGAGGAGGCCCCGGTGCAGATATTTCCCAGCATGCCCCTCTTCCTTTGGAACTTTTAACAACAAAACAGATGAAATGTTCCAAAACTGCATTATTTGATCAAAAGTACTTCCTTCCTGTTTCAGTCACATTTTGAGCTCATGTAAAGACAGAAGTGTCTCGATGAGTCGTGATATCTCGTCATGCATCAGACTCACTGGGTTGTTTGATCAGAGTCCGATCGTCCATCTTGTGTTTCTTATTTCGCTGCTGATGTTCACAGACATGAAGGTTTGAAGAGAAGTCACTTTGGCAGATTTCTTTGTGTACTTTGAGCTCTCGGGGTGATTCAGCCCTCCGATCGTTCGTTGATTTCTCTGTGGCTTTTGGATGAAGGAAAATTCCCCCTTTTGTTTTCCAGGTATGCGACGCTGGCAGCCGCTGCAGCGACTCTTTAGCCAAACCTTGAATTTTGCAGCTGTTTGTTCTCACTGCAGATTTTGTTTGCCGTCGTGTCTTTTGATGTGGAGAGTTATGATTTGCGGAGTCGGCCTCTGCACATGCAATCAGAGCGAGCGGCGGTAAACTCTCAGCGGGGGGGGGGGGGTCATCATCTCCCTCCTCCCACGCGCTGAGTTTTTACTGTCAGCTCGTCGTGTGATCTGAGGCGACCTGAAAGTACAGATGTGTGAGAGGTCAGCGAGGGCATCGCCGGGCGTTCAACGACAAAAACTAACAGAAGAGGAGGTGAAATCGGGGCTGATGGGTAATTTGGACGTGGAAGCTTCTCACTTGGCTTCTAATTGTCCGTTTTTGTTGTGATTTAATCGATGCTGCTGCTGATTTCCGTCCTGGTTATGTCAACTGAACCAAATTAAACCGATTGGAATCCAAAAGTCACGAAGAAGAAACGTTAACAAAGGTCTTGAAAACATTTTCGTTCAACTCTTGATACTGAACGGTCTTTTCTCTCCACAGCACCACGGAGGCGACTCGGCCGTCAGCAGCACCGTCGACCCCATGATCACCAAAAGGTCAAAGGTGAAGGCCGAAGCCGAGGGACTGCGGCCGCTGTCTCCTTGTTCACTGGTACGGTTGAGAGGGACGTAGACGTGCGGGGACAATTTTAAAGTGATCTAAATCTGAAGAAGATTTATGGACAGAAGTTTTGAATTAGTTTGACGTACCGATGTTTGTCGAGGACGCCGCTGTGAAGCGGGAGCGTTTGTTTGTCTTTTCTGCGTCCTGATCCGAGGCCCCGGGGACACGCAGCCTCCCGTGACCCCCTTGTAAAAGAAAAACTCCACATGATAAGAGCTTTGGTTTGCTGGCCGTACACCTCCTCCCCCTCTTCCTCCCTCCTCCTCTTCCTCCTCCTCCTGTAAACTGTGCCAGAGCACTTCATTTCCATGAAATATTGGCCGGGCTTTATTGTCATCTGAGGAGCCTTTTTCTCTTCCTTTTGACAAATTTGCGGCTCCTCTCCGATAGCGAGGCAGGTTTGGACTTGATGCATGAGGACGGCGCAGCGCGCAGGCGTCTTGGGGCCTCCAGAATTGATGAAGATAGCGTGCGTGGGGCAGAGACAAACATGCTGCAGTCAGCACGTTGTGTGCGAGTGTGTGCGAGTGTGTGTGTGTGTGCGCGAGTGTGTGTGTGTGTGTGTGTGTGTGTGTGTGTGTGTGTGTGTGTACAGGAAGCCAGGTGGGACGAGCTATCTGTCAGTTTTTGCCTCAGACAAGCGTGTGCGCTCGTGTACATCCGTCTTTGTGAGGACAAATTTTAGAGACGCAGTGTGACCATTTTTAGAAAGTCGGGACATTTTGTAAAAAATTGGGACATTTTTGGGAATGGTGGAACATTTTTAGAAAGCTGGGGTTTTAGGGACGTGAGGACATTTTTTTGGAAAGTGAGGACATGTTTGGAAACCTGGAAAACTTTGAAAGTTGGGACATTGTTTTTGGAGACATTTATTTAAACGTTGAGACAATTTTGGGGACGTGAGGAAATTCTTTTTTTTTAAATTTTTTTTAAGTTGGATATTTTTAGGAAGCTTTAGATTATAGTTTGTGGAGACTTTCATGCGAGTCAGTGTCCTCAGACAACAGTGTTTGTGGTGCTGGTGTGTCTGTAGTTTCCTGTCTCTGGTGTTCATATCAGGTGAAACGTACGAGCAAACAGCTGAGTGAGCCTCCTCTCAGCTGGACTTTAATCTGTTCCACATGTCCACACTGGCCCCGAGAGGAAGAGGAGGGCAGCGAGTCAGAGACGAAGATGTTAAATGAATGTTTAAATGCCGGTGGATTTGTGTTTGATGTTTGACGTGTCTCTGCAGAACCTCCACGGCAGCCTGTTGGACCTGAAGGACGACGTGGACCGGGACGAATGCAAGCAGGAGCCCGAGGCGGTGTACGAGACCAACTGTCACTGGGAGGGCTGCAGCAAGGAGTACGACACGCAGGACCAGCTGGTCCACGTAAGTCCGGGTCGAACGAACCGATCACTGAGCAGCACCCGAAATATATCTCATGCTCTCTGACCACTTCCTGTTCTCCTCATAACACAGCTCACAGTCAGCGTGCAGCACATTAGTTCACTTTAAATCAGTTTACAGATGATTTAACCTGCACAGATGCCCCCCCCCCTTTACATGCAAGGTCTTGGTTGAAAGGGTCTCAAATATTCCACACCTCCAATGAAGCGGGGGGGGGGCAGAGGAGGAGCTGCTGTCCGTCACTCATCAAACTCAGATTCAGAAACCAGCTCTGAATGTTTTACAGCTGCTTCTTAAACTTTCATCGTGGACACAACGCTGTGGGGGGGGAACACAATGCTGTAGGGGGGGGACATAACGCTGTGGGGGGGGGACACAACTCTGTGGGGGGGGACATAACGCTGTGGGGGGGGGACACAACTCTGTGGGGGGGGACATAACGCTGTGGGGGTGGACATAACGCTGAGGGGGTGGACATAACGCTGTGGGGGAGGACACAACTCTGTGGGGGAGGACACAACTCTGTGGGGGGGGGACATAACGCTGTGGGGGGGGACACAACTCTGCAAATACTCCTGAATATTATGAACAAGTTATCTTAAAAATACGAGGATTTTAGGGCAAAATGAACAAGAAAGTATTTGATTTGACGGAAAGAGAAGAAACCAAAGAAGATGAAAAGAGGAAATCAAAGTGCTGAAAGAAAACATCACAGAAATCTGTTTTCTAAAAGAAAAAGACAAACTAGTTTGTTTCGCCCTGATGAAGATGACAGAAATTAGAAATCTTCAAAGAATTGGAGGAAAAAATGAGAGAGAGCTAAAAATGTTACTTAGAAAAGAAACAAGTTTAAATTTAGAAAACAATAAAAAAGTTATTGTACCTGTTATTTGGACAAAATCACCCTATTATGATTAAAATGAGCGTGACACTGTGTGTGTGTGTGTGTGTGTGTGTGTGTGTGTGTGTCTCATGGAGAATGTGTGTGTGTTGCTAATTAGCGTGACAGGAAGACTTCCCTCTGCTGCAGCCGTCCTCCGAGGTTTCCACTGATAAGATGGATTTCTACTGAAACATCCAGCCGAGAACAACATGAGAGCCTCTTAGTGGACAACTCTCCCCAGAAAACCTCTCATTTCTCTCTCTCTCTCTCTCTGTGTGTGTGTGTGTGTGTGTGTGTGTGTGTGTGTGTGTGTGCTGCAGCACATCAATAATGACCACATCCACGGAGAGAAGAAGGAGTTCGTGTGCCGCTGGGAGGAGTGTTCGCGGGAGCAGAAGCCCTTCAAAGCTCAGTACATGCTGGTGGTTCACATGCGCCGACACACAGGGGAGAAACCACACAAGTGCACGGTGGGTAACGGATGGTCCAGTAAAACACACAAACACACACCAGGGAGGATTTCCTCCTTCTCGTACTCACTGCAGAGTCTATGAAAACATCAATCCGACTCATTTATCGGTCCGATCAACAGCGGTTTCATTTAAACGTAACTTCTTCCTCCGTGTGACGTCTGAAACTGAAAATCTACAACTTTAAAAAGCTGGAAACACTAAATATTTCACAGTTTTGCTGAAAACAAATGACTCAAATGATTGTTGAATTAGTTGCCGGTTGAATTTCTGAGGACAAACCAGCTTGTTTAAAGACAAAATGTTGATAATTAACAGCGAGGCAGAAGCTGCGGCCGTTTCAAGACACTGAACCGTTATTATCCCGAATCAATAGATTAAATATGAAGGAATTACTCTCATACATAATTCTGTATATTCTACTGGCTTCAGTAACGTCTACTCAGACGTTACTGAGGAGACATTGATGGTGTGGTTGCCGTGGACACTGAGCCCGTCTGCTCCTCTGCAGTTCGAGGGCTGCTCCAAGGCCTACTCCCGCCTGGAGAACCTGAAAACACACCTGCGCTCGCACACCGGAGAGAAGCCGTACGTCTGCGAGCACGAAGGATGCAACAAAGCCTTCTCCAACGCGTCGGACCGAGCCAAGCACCAGAACCGGACTCACTCCAACGAGGTACAGAGGAGCTCTCCCTCCTCCGCTCACACTTCACACAGACTCCCTTATGGAGCGCCATAAGAAATTCTGTCAGAGAGGCGAGCCGTGCTGATTGAAGTGAAGACGAGGGGCTGCAGGGAGCGACGGGGTTCACCTTCGTCTGAGGTCATCCGGGGCGCCCGCCTTCCCCGTCGGGCCTCCGGTCGGTCCCCCGCGCAGGTGCGTGGGTAAATAATGAGGCGGAGGCGTAATGAGCGCGGCGGCCCACAATGCATTAGGGCGAATCACGCTCCCTGCCGAGGGGGACCACCTGCAGACGGAGAGGGAGGCGAGGGAGGCGAGGGAGGCGCATCGCTGCTCATCCATCAGTGCAGCAACCCACGAACACAGAGACACAATAAGAAGAGTAAATATCAGAAAACAGCAGCGGGACAACAAACCCAGACTTTGTAGGATTAGTGAATCTAATTACTTTCAGGTTGTAATGAAAGTCTTGCCTCCCCCCGTTGTAACTGTAGCTGCTTTGCGTCCTCAGAAACCGTACGTCTGTAAGATCCCGGGCTGCACCAAGCGCTACACGGACCCCAGCTCTCTCAGGAAGCACGTGAAGACGGTCCACGGCCCCGAAGCCCACGTCACCAAGAAGCAGCGCGGCGACCTGCCGCCCCGACCGCCGGCTCCCCGGGAGAACGGCGAGAACGAGGCGGGTCCCCGAGAGAGGATCCAGAGGGAGGACAAGATGTCTGACAACAGCTCCCCCAGAGGGGTGGAGGACTACCTGCACGTCAAGTCCATCAAGACGGAAAACTCCATGGTGAGTTTGTTTGGGATGATCGCAACACAATGAACTGTACAGAACAAACTAAACCAGCACGCACTACATCCACAAGTGTGTGTGTGTGTGTGTGTGTGTGTGTGTGTGTGTGTGTGTGTGTACACATTTCTGCAGACTAACGTCACCGCACCGCTTCTTATTCTAAACTTTTCTTCTGTTCCTGCTGAGAAATTCTCTCCTCTTGATCCTAACCTCTCCTGCTTGATTGTTTTTCTGACTTTCCTCCTGGACAGACCTTACTCAGGTGAGCTCACCTGCCGCCTATTTCCTTTCCTTTACCATTTTGCACCATCATACAATCTCATTCCAAAGAGACATAATGAGCTTTAAAAAGCAGGGAAGAAGAACGGCCCGGTCCCGCTTGGATCCGACCAATTCTTGTTGCAGTTAAAAGGGATTCAGTATTGTGGCTGCAGCAGCGAGGCCTCCTTCTCTGTGCAACATGAGGCAGAAAGCAGTTTTATTTCTGCAGCACATCATACAAAGGTTCACAAAGATAAAAGCAACAGAAGGAATGCCGCTGAAGAAGAGGAGAGGACCTGCTGTGGTGATTTTTAGGAATGGATGTTGAATAAATAAAATAAAAACGTCCACACAGATGCACCGCTGATCATAGGAACCGATAACAGACTGCATGTCATCTATGATCCCACGTTCGACTCTGTTCCTTCACACAGGCAGCATAAACCTACAGTGGAGAGCTTTCAAACTCCCATCAGAGAGCCTGAACATGATAAAAGTCACTCCAGGATTAATATTCAAACACTGGGAATTGGTTGTGCAAACTGAGCCAACTACCAAGCTGTGATCAAGACGGCTTTTTAGCAGCGAATATATTAGAGACCGGAGGGAAACCGGCCGGGTACAGAGGATTTAGAGGGATTCGTACTGTATCATCGAGACTGCTCCGAGTCCTGATGCTGAGCCGCACATAAGAAACCCACACCAGCCTGGAGCAGCTCTCAGAGGAAGATAAGTGAAGCTTGTAAACAACGCTAAAATAAGAAGAGAAAAATTAAAGATGTGAAGGTGAGGAAAGAGAAAACGGCTCCAAACGTGATCGCATCTCGTGATGATTGGCCCGGCGCTCCTGGCTCGGGCTCCAGCAGCCTTTCATCCAGCCCATTTCCAATTCACAGACAGACTAAGACGGTCTGTAATCTGCGCTGCGCCCCCACCTCCTCACTCCCATTCCAAAAAACACTCATTATTTACAATTAAGCTGGGGGAGGATAAAAGACTCCATGACTCACTGTTCTTCATGCCATGTTCCCCTCTGCTCCACTTTTGTTCTGGGAAAGAAAAACTGTTTTTCGGACAAACAGTCGTGTCTTTTCTGTTTATGTCACGCTCTTTTTATCCGCCCCCCCGTTCCTCTCTGTAGATGCATCAGTCCAGCCCTGGCGGTCAGTCATCATGTAGCAGCGAACCATCACCACTTGGCAGCGCCACCAACAATGACAGTGGAGTAGAAACGGCGGTGCACAGCGGGGGCAGCCTGGGGGACCTCAGCGCCCTGGACGACCTGCCGTTCGTGGAGTCGTTGGGCTTTGAAGACTCCGGCGGGGGGGTCGCAGCGCTGGGGCTCCACTTCAGGAAGCAGCTCAGCACCAGCCACCGCCTGGAGCACCTCAAGAAGGAGAAGCTGAAGACAGTGAGGGACTCTTGTCGGTGGGCCAACAACCCAACACCCCCGGTCCTTGGCACCAAGCTCCCACCCATACCAGCACACGGTGAGAGCAGGTTTTGGCCACCGGGGGGCAGAAGGGCTTCACACCCAGCCAGCGTAATCAGAAACATAGCTAGTAGCTCCGGTTTTGATTTCAGAGAAAATACCTGCCTCTCGGTCTGCTGCTCGGCGAGATGGTCGACGGGGTCTGTCGGTGCTCGACCGTAAAACAGCAGCCAGAGACAAAGTTAACGAGACTGGTGAGACTCCAGATCTAAATTGGAGCTAAAAAGTGCATTTTCTTCTGTTCTTCTGCAGGGTCCCTCCTGGAGAGTCCAAGTATGGGTGGTGGTCCGGTGTCCTTCGCTGGTTCCGGCTCGGGTGAACTGAGCTCTGGGAAAATGAGCCTGCTGGAGCGGCGAGACAGCACCTCCAGCACCCTGAGCTCAGTTTACACCCTGAGCCGCCGGTCCTCAGGCATCTCCCCTTGTTTCTCCAGTCGGCGCTCCAGCCAGGCCTCACAGTTCGGCACCAACCGCCCCAGCAACGTCAGCTCCGCCGACTCCTACGACCCCATCTCTGCCGACATCTCGCGGCGCTCTAGTCAGGCCAGCCAGTGCGGGGGGAGCAGCGGGGGGTGCCGAGGAGGAGGTCTCACCGGCCCCCTCAGCCTGACCCCGGCCCAGCACTACCGCCTCAAGGCAAAGTACGCCGCTGCCACCGGGGGTGCACCGCCCACACCCCTTCCATACTTGGACCAGATGTGTCTGAAGTTCCACACAGCGCAGTATGAGGACTGCCAGGACCCCTCCACCACCAGCGGCCCGCCCCCCAGGCAGTGCAGCAGCTCCAGCACGAGGAGCGTGATGCCCCACGAGGTCCCGTCTCACCTCCCCCGCCGAGCCAGTGACCCGGTGAGACGGGCAGCCGTAGATCCTCTCGGCCCGCCGCAGATGCAGCGCTACAACAGCGTGGGCACCCTGAGTGGAGGGGCGACCTCGCTGCCCCGCCCGCCCGCTGCACGTTCCTCTCAGCAAGGCTGCCTGCGACCGGACGGCGGCGCCCACCGCTACCCTCGCAGCCTGCGACCACCCAGCATCTCGGAGAACGTCACCATGGAGACGGTACCGAGTGACATCCCCGACAAAGACCCGTCACTGTCCGACCGCTGCGCCGACCACGGAGACGCGACCGGCCGAGCGTCAACCCATCAACAAGGTTTCCCAGGACGCCCCCCCCTCCAGCAGCAGCTGTACTACCAGAGCCGGACGGCCGTCGTCAATACAAACGCGCACCCGTCCGCTCAGGTGTTACCCGCCTCCAGCAGGAGTCCGGGACACCAACAGCAGGTATGTCCACCTTCACCGAGGACCGGTCCGGCCAGCCGACCTGCTCAGTGGAACGAAGCCTCTTCGGGACTCGAGGACGGAGCTCAGCGCTTCTCCGCCCGACAGGTCCGAGGGAACCCGGCTCTCCTGCAGCAAAACCACAACTTTGGATCTCTTAGTTACAATCTGAGCTCCAACCAGCACACGATTCAAAACCTCACCACCTCAACGCAGCACAGCTGCATCCAGCTGAATCCTGAACTGGGAGCGAACTGCTTCCAGCCACAGAGACTCCAGCAGTCGTCCAATCTCAACGAAGCGATGAGCTCTCAGTGCAGGTTCAACGCTGGCGTCAGTCCCTACGATAAGAACGGGAACGCCACGTATCCACCTTGCGGTGTCCCAGCAGCGGTCAGGGGGAGCTCGCTGAGCCCCGGCTGCAAACAGGAGCCCGGCGACATGGAGCCCCTCGACATGCACTTTGCCGACGCTGGATTTCAGCCTGTGCAGGTAAAAATTGAGGACTGCGAGGGATCAATCATGATTTCAGATCAGCAGAACTGTAATGTCATCTCCCAGAATCCTTTGCAACCTGGGAATCAGAACTATCTTCGACCGAGGCCACCGGCAGAACCCAAGTCTCTACACCGGCCCCCTTCAGGCCCAACGCTGGTGCAGCAACCCAGAGACCCGGGGGCTGCTCGCCCTGATGTCGGCGGACTTTCAGGTCGCTCGGACGACAACGCTCTGTTCTACACGGGACAGATTCAAGTGTTTGAGCCCAATGGGAACTTGGGCCGTCACGTTGCTGCCGTGGTAACCGCTCCTGCTTTTGAGAGCAACACGCCGCCTCCCGGTTCAGGAGGCAGCCAGGCGGCGAGGAGCGCCGACCGTGACGTAGCTCTGGAGCACGCTCAGATCGACTTTGACAGCATGCTGGAGGACGGGGATCACTCCAGCCTGGTGTCGGGAACCCTGAGTCCAGGCCTGCTGCACAGTTTGTCCCAGAGTTCCTCTCGTCTGACCACGCCCAGGAACTCCGTCACGTTGCCCTCGGCGACGGGCAACATGGCCATCGGGGACATGAGCTCATTGCTGAGTGCTCTGGCTGAAGAAAGCCAGTTCCTCAACTTGATGTCTTAGCCACGTGTTGCAGACAGATTACTTGCAGAGGTTTTGGACTCCTGAACCGCAGACTTGATGTGACTGAGCCAGAAGCCCCTGCACCGCTTTCTTGTACAGTCCGGTTTAATTATTTAAAATGGCGGTTTTCTATCTTTTTGTAAAGCCATGTTGTTGTTGTTTTTTTTGCTTTAGGTAGTAAATACGATGTGAACAACGGGACTCTTTCAGTTGTTGTACAGGTGTGCAGTAAGATCAGTTTACCAAGTGCCTGCCTCGGCCCCAAACATGTGCACGTCGTTGTGCATATGATGACGGTTGAAAGGTCCAAAAGCAGCCGGGTAATTATCTGACACCATCATCAGACTGGTTTGAAACATCTGACGCTGTAAATCACTGCAGGAGAACACGGTTCAATCCCGAGCTGTTTCCTCCGCCCTCTCCTCACTGCTGCTGAGATTAACTGTGACATGTCCACGTCAGGCATCACGGCCTGATTTGTGGCCGGAGTTATGAAGCCACGCGTTGATAAATTGGACGTGCTGGTCAGTGAGCAGCTCTGAATAAAGAACGTCTGGACGGGGAATCAAGCTTCTTCCTTTTCTACGATGGTTATATGTAAATATCATTTGTACATTTTTAAGAAAATACAATATTGAATTTTTTTAAACAAATCTTGTTTGTGTTGTCCTTCTTCATTCTGATGATTTGTGAGAGTCAGAAATATTTGACCTCAAACTAAACAGCAGAATAAGCCTTTTTCCATTTGCTCATTTTTAAGTAGAAAACCTTCTCGGTTAGAGTTCAGTAAACTTCTGAGTACAAGAAAACTTCTAGAAGTCATTTAAACACACGTCTCTGTTAGAGAAGACAATCGGTCTTTGTCCAAATCCGTTTCTCGTCACATCCAGATTGTATCAAAGAAATCAATTCTTGTGAAATAAAGATTTGTACAGACGCGTCTCAGTCCGACGTCTTTTCAGAGAGACGGTGAGCAGAATCTTTGCTGCCACTAGCAGAGCTATCGGAGACAACGAGGACAACAGTCAGCGGACAGACGCACAAATGAACAGTCTCGATTGATCTGCTCAATGATCTTTGAAGGTTAAATAAAATGAGAACATGAAATACATCCAACACCTCGAGCACGGCAGAAACATGAAGACCGTTCTCATCGATAAACTCAGGTGTTGACCGTCATCTGCTGCCTGTGCTGGAACGGCGTAAACATTATCGTTCATCTCCCGACGCCTTCCTGCTGGAGGAGGAGGGTTGATCGCTTCAATTATTCACCAACAAAAGTTCAGTCTTTGAAGCCACGTTGCGGCTCCCCGGGCCGACAACGCACTTTCCTCACTCCTTTCTTGTTGGTTGTCAGACCGAGGCGCCACACCTTCTTCAGACGTTGCACGACCTCTTTGAAATAACTTCCCCTGACCTCGTCTTGCCTCGCCGGCGAGAGCGGGCTTGACATAATGTAAATTCTGTGCGGTGAGTTGATGAAAACGGACGCTAACAGGAGGGGAAAGGCTGGATATGTGCAGAGCGGCTGCTGCTGCTGCAGTTAGCGCCGCTGTACTTCAATATTGGCTCTGACAGAGCGGCCCAGAGGATACAGCTGCTGAAACCACATAAAACAAACCAGGCGAGAGGAGCGGGAGATGCCGGGGACGCAGTGCCGAGCCTCAGTGAGAGGAACAAATGATTTTAGCCTGTCAGGGAATTCAGCCGAGGATACGTTTGATCTGGAGTTTCTGATTGCTTTTGCCTCAGGAATTCCTTATTCTCTTAGAGATGTGAGGTGGGAGAGAAAATAGCCCCGGGCTGTGAAATCTAACCAGGCTGCGAACAAGAGGTGGAGGGAGGACCGGGCACGAGCAGCACCCTCAGTTACTGATGGAGATAACTGCCAGTACAATCATCAATTAGGACTGCTCAGTTATTAAAAAGAAACCCAACGGTTTTTAACACGGAGGCAGGAAGGATTACATCCACACTGGTACTAAACTCAAGGTACTAAATTAAATCAGGAGGAGCAGAAGAATAAAAACAAATCTTTTCATCTTGAAAGCGTTTGAATTCCTGACATGCTGATGTTTCTCTCATTAGTGCAGGATTGACCTGAGGTGTAAAAACCTGTTTCCACTTCCACTCATCAGTTTGCGATTCAACTCAGGACATTTGTCACAATCTGCTGGTTACTGGTGAGAAAGACGGCGTTCGGTCTACGTACCTCGTCCTGAAGGTGTCTCTGACAGCGGCTGTGAATGAACAGAGACAAAGACATGCATCAGATGATGAAACACAGCAGGGCAGGACTCATTCTGCATTGTTCCCCGTCATCTTCCATCTCATAAAGTAGAGCAATAAGCAGCAGGTTTTACAGGTTTTACAGGTTTTAGCTGCATGTAAACTGGAGATCAGTTGTTTTAAAAAGAAAGTACACTTTTAATCCTGCGGGCCGTTATAACGTCCTGTCCTCTCTAACAGGTCTGTGGACAGACAGCAGACAGGCGGGAAGCTGAGAATAAAGAAGCTTTTCATTAACATCAACAGCAAGAATTCAGAGGAATAAATGGCTCAAACATGAGCACGGAGACTAAAAGACACGGTTGTCCCACAATGCACTGCACACAGGAGCTACTCAGATTCCTCACATAAATATTCAATCAAATTTATTATTTACTCCCTCTGCAAAACATCAATAAAATAAATACATTCAGGATGTAAATAATGTTTAAAAGTCCACTAATCAGGAGTTTATTCTGGAAAACTACTCGCTGAAACGATCACCGTGACGATATGAAAAGTGACGACCGGGCCAAAATGGTGTCGCCGTGGTGACAACCAAACCAGCGGACGCACCCTGACGTGAAGGAGACTCCTCTCCTTCCCGATGACACCACATCACATTATGGCGACAGTGTAACTAGGCTGAGCCTCCTCCAGCTCCCCGTGTCACAGCAGATGATGGATAGTGCTCTGCGCTCACTGATGCCTCATTCATTTCTATTAGACTAATATGTAAATTCCCCCCAGAGCGCGGCCTCTGCCTCCCGAAGCCGGAGGACCACATTAATCTATGAATCAATTTCAGAAGCTCGTGGTCAAACTGGCAGCTGAGGAGTCTGTCTGGGTCCATTTGTTTCTGATCGGACGTCAGACAGCAGAAGAGACAGCAAGATCAAAACTTAATACCGGAGCTTCTCTGGGGGTGAAAGTGACCACAAGGGGGCGCTATGACAGAGGTCGTGGGGTCATTCAAATCTACTGTATACGGTTGTAGAGATTGCAAACATCCTTCCAACACCTCATCCTCACACAACATTCACCTGTCAGCTGTTAAATCACTGAATACATGTGCTTCTTATGTCCTGGATTGGACTCATTGAGGTGTCAGATCAGTCCTGGTTATGGGAGGCGGTCAGGTGACCTGAATCCAGCAGCTGCTGCAGACATGATGACACGTCCTGTTTGTTGAAGCGGGTTTAGTTCACTGACACACTGAGGAGGTCTGCGTCGTCTGCAGCTCTGTCCTCACCGAGGAGTCGAGATGTGGAGTTCAAAACACGCCGGGGTGTTTGGAAGAGTAGGAAGTACGTGGAGGAAATGTGCAGGTGTCCACGTACTTTTGACCATAAAGCTCCTAAATGAGCTCTTTAAGAGGGAAGTGGTGAGTTTCCAGACTCAGACCTGTAAAGGTTTGTACGATCCGAAGAACCTCGGCAGTTCCACAAATGCAGACATTTCTTTTGCGTGGGTGGCCCCTGAGGGACGAATGTATTATTAAGGGCCGGCTCCTCATTTCAATAGGGCCACCTCCCTGCCGACAGCGAGCGCCGGGGCCCCGTGTGTCAGC
This sequence comes from Embiotoca jacksoni, assembly GCF_022577435.1. Lineage (NCBI taxonomy): Eukaryota > Metazoa > Chordata > Actinopteri > Embiotocidae > Embiotoca > Embiotoca jacksoni. The sequence continues at coordinate 5,132,771 of NW_027185382.1, read as the reverse complement.
GGCTGCTTAATATTAACCACAGCCCTCTGAATAATCCGCAGAAAGTGAGGTCAGCACTGCAAGGAAGTCCGGAAGGACAAAAACAGCAGCACGGCCCTTTAACAGGACGCTGGACCTTGAGATGTTCACGGAGGGAGTGAAGACACGCGCTGAGGAAGTTGTTTCTGCAGACCGTTTTCCTCTTCTTGGAACAAACGCGGGGAATTTATGTTCAATTCAGACGGTTTAGTCCGAAGCAGTTCAGTTTCTGACCCAAAGGGAGACATTTAAAAAGAGAAACACATGCTGCCATATCAGATATTAGGAAACGTCTTCCACTGTCAGCTGGAGGAAACTTACAAACAACTCAAGACCTCCACCTCCAAATGAGACGATTTATTTATTGTCCAACGTCTGCAGGTCCAGCTGCTACTGGCTGAATCCAGACTTCTCCCTCCTTTAAGGGTCAGTGGGACGAGACGTGTGGCGTTCAGGTGCTCCGGTACACTACATGATGTTCTTCACATTATCTTCAGGGTCACTGATCAGATGTCAGAACGAAGACATCACAGCTCTGCAGTTTGCTTCAGTTGAAGGGTTTGTTCAGGGCGGAGGAGCCGGCCAATCATCAGCGAGGCCTTCGGTGTCGTGAACTAATACAGCATGCATATTCATGATATGTTGCTATGCAAAATAGCATCTGTTTTCCAACAACCTGCCATCTGTTTGAGGGACTTTGTGATATTAACGGCTCATCACGGTAAAAAGAAAAAAACAAAAACAACGCCGAGAGGTTTAAAAAAAAACAATTCTGGTCATTATCTGTGATATCTCATGCAAACAGAGTCTGCAGCATCATTTACATGCTCACACACACACACACACACACACACACACACACACACACCTTCCAGTCATTTACATGTCCAGGCTGATGTTGGCCGTCTTGCTCAAGGACACTTCGGAGCAGGAAGACGAGGAATATTTAAACTTGACGTATCGCTGCAGATGTTTATGATGACCGAGCAGTTTTGGTATTTTAAATAACGAGATGATTGAAGTTCAAATCTGATATGAAGCTGTATTTCTTCCATGTTGGCTGCAAGATAAGTTTAAAAAGCTTGTTTTGACCTTGGAGAACGTTTTTTCCTCAACAAATTTCTGTATTCAGATTTAAGAAGAAAATAATTAGAAACATACTTTAAAATCATGCCAGAAAACATGTAACACATTAAAAATGTGACTTCTTCTGTGATGCTGTTTTCACGTGTTGATGAACTGATGGTATTCATGGTATTAAACTGTAGCTGCAGAAGTTCCTCCTCGCTGCCTCCGAGGAGAGCTGGTTAAACTCTGCAGGAAGTCAGGGGTCCCGGTGGCAGCTGAGGAGGTCAGAGCGGCCCGGCCCTGCAGGTCTCCGCCCTCTGGAGGCTTACGGGTGGAGGTCCTCATTAAAACCTCCCATCGCTCTGCCCTCTCCTCCTCCTCATCGCCCGGATCGGCCTCTCGGAGGAGTCCCACCTCTGAACGTATGCCGGGACGTGCAGGTGTCATCCAGCAGGTGTGTGCAGACATCTGCAGCGTTCTGATGAGGACACATTTCTTCATCCGACGTGTTTTCTACTTTATTTCAGTCAGCAGTGAACAAACTTCTTCAGGACTTCTTCACATCTCACTTTCCAGATTTGTGAGATTTATGTTTCTTACAGCTTTGAATGAGTTATTTTGTCTGTTTCTGCCTTTTAGATTTGTACGCGTTGATATCAGTCCACCGACAGTGTATTTATGGGAGTCCAAGTATTTCTAAATAGCTGCATAACAGATTTGAACATTTCACCTGCTTTGTTGACCAGATGAGAAGATGAATATCGGTCTAACGTTTGGAGGCTGGAGATCAGAGTGATTAGCTCAGCTCATCATACAGACTTGGTTTCAGCTGCAGACTACTACTTCAATATTTACAGCATGAATGTGAAGACGTTTCAACTCCATCCCTCCATGCATCCTCCACCTCTTCCAGCTCCACTAGAAGCCCAGAGGGGCCACAACGCTGATGGAGACTGGATGGGCAAACTCCCATGATCCCTCAGGTCTTCTGGTCCGCCGAGTCGGCAGTCAGACAGTCGGTGGGAGCCTCCGTTGCAGCGCCCGTCCGTCCACCCCGACCTCCTCCCCGCATCAACGCTCTGCTGACATCAGACGACCGTCGTTCTTCACACGGCTGCAGCTTTCATTACAAGTTGCTGTTTTCTGCTGATCTCAGAGAGAACAGGATGTGATTGAGATACAAGTGGCCCGTTTGAAGTCTCTCTTCACGCACGTCGGTGAGTCGAGACGTCCCGAAGCTGCCAGAGTCCTCTTTAAATATTGACTTTGCACACAAGAGGCAACAAAAGCTGCAGAGGGGAAGGAGAGACGCTGCGAACACCAGGGTTTCTCTGGCTCTTCCTCCAGCAGCAGCACCTCCACCTGAGGAGCAGCCATCTTTCATCTGGCCCAAAAGGCTGACAGCGGAACGGCGGTGTGCGATTCGAACATTTCTTTTCAGACTCTTGACATGAAAGGTGGTTTTGAGGATGTTATCCCGTTGTGGTCAGGCAGAGAAAACATTTTATCCTGGAGGAGAGTTCATCTCTGCTCGCCGCCGTTTCAAAGCCAAAAAGCAAAAGGCAGAGAACAAAGCAGCTCTGTGTGTTCAGGCCGGCCGCTCTCCGAGTGTTTGTGTCTCAATTTTTACTCCCTCCTCCTCCCCCTCATCCTCCTCTTCCTCCTCATCCTCCATCCTTGGCAGGGAGTGAACACTATTATTTCATAGCCTGTGAAAACACAGATATGAGCGCTGCCCAAATTTGAACCACAAATCATAAATAGCTGATTTCTCCTCAGACTTGTCAGACGAGAAATCACAGTGAAGAAATGTGATCCACCTTGTTCACAGAGTCTTTTTTATTTTAGCGCTGCAGGCCTTCGCCAAGAAGAACACAGAGAACACGGGCCGCATAAAACATTCACCACCTGATGCAACCGTGATTTAAGTGCGTTAATGTTTTTCTCCCCGTGGTCGAAGTGAGCTCACGTCGTGCCAACAGGCCTCCGCAGCCGGCTTCTTCTGTCCTGTGTTTTCAGACTCTCACTTTATAAATCAGCCCCTTCTCTTTAGGGGGATGGGGGGGGCGGGGGGCCTGTTTTCTTTACAAGCTGCTTCAACAGGCGGGAAATGCAGCATCATTTTCCACTGCAATTAAGAGGGAGGCCCTGATGCTGAGGCAGCGGCGGCTGCCAGCTCCGTGTCTGGGTCTGGCACCTTCCAGCCGTTTTCTGGAAAGACTTAACAGAACCCGGCTGCATGTCTTGGCTCACGGTGGAGCCGGAGTCAGGCTGCCCTGACGTAATCCTTTAAGAAACGGCTCTCCTCGCTGGCTGTGAACCTCGCCGCCTCTCCACAACATAAAGGGAGCTTTGGGGTGATTATCAGCTCGGTTAATAACCCCGCCGGGAGGCCAAAGTTACAGAGAGCATCTGAAACCGCCGTCCTCCTCTCAGGCTCCACATTACAGCCTGTTTATGCACAGCGGAGCTCGGCCTGTCAGCGGCTAATCATTACAAGGATGATCGATGGTGTTTATTTTCTGATGATGGAACGCAACCCCCTGCCTGATGATAATTGTAATAAAAAGGACAGATCAAGCTGGCAGAGTTATTAAATTATCAGACCATAATTTGCATTAATGCTGGCTGCAGAGATGTAGGGGGAGATGTGACAGAGGCCCGGCGCCGCCTCGTTACAGAGTCCACCTTCAAAAGCTCCCCGTGCCCTTGGCCCCCCGCGGATCCTCAACATGCCGTCATGGCACGATGACACGCCCGTCACATGACAGGAAGACAGCTCAGCTCCCACTCTGACATCCAGAGGCAGAAACAAGACGCCGGAGGGAACCGACCGTGTTCTCGCTGGAAGTCTGTTCTTCTTTTCACTTTCAAGTTGGAAAAATGTCCCAAATCTCGAGGAGATGACGTTAAAGTGAAGCGCTGGTGTGAGAGGCATGCTGCGGTTAGGCCCCGCCCACTTTCATTCAGGTTGTCATGAGACAGCAAAGTGAAAGTTGAAAAAGGACCCCGAGCTGGTCAGAGTGAACTGTGAGACAGGATGAGGGGGGACGTCACCATGACGGGAGGACTGAACCAGCTCTCACGCTGTCAGAACGCTGTCTGGAGAAACATCCGGGTGTCCTCCAGGTGTCCTCCGGGTGTCCTCCGGGTGTCCTCCAGGTGTCTGACTGATTGTTGACAGACAGCAGCGTCTCTCAGACCTGAGTTGAGTCCAGACGGACCCTTGAACCAGCAGAGCCCAGAGATCATTAACAGCCGACGACTCTCAGTTGTCCTTTTTTTCTTCCAGTGTTTGAAACGGATCTCGGAGGGAACGGGAGCCAGCTGGACGGAAAAGATCCAGAAAATAAAGAGCAGAGGAAGAAGAAATAAAGATGGCAGCGGATAATGGGGCTCGGCTGCTTTTAAGTTCAACGCAGCAGAGGAATACATGAATGTGGAGAACTCCCCAGTTCCCCCCGACTCAGTGTCTGTTCTTCTGAGAACTTAAAAACCAAACAACAGAGTTCAGACGGCGACACACACACACACACACACACACACACACACACACACACACACACACTTCAGACCACGGGATGCACAGAGAAGCCCGTAGGTGGACTTCAGAACCAGAACCAGACTTCACGGTCCAGTCCAGCCGATCCGAGTCTCGCCCCCCAGACCGACACGCTCAGCCTGCCTTGCTCAACAGGTCGAGGGAAGCTGTGCTTCACCTTCCCAGCGAGGCCCTCAGCAGCTCTGAAGCTCCCTCTACTGACCGCAGGAAGAAGGACTTGTGGAGGAACCGGTGAGATGGAGAGCCTCCTCTGGAAACTGGAAACCTGCTGAGCGTCTGGTTTCTTTCCACAGTTCAGTTCTGATGCAGCAGGAGTTGTTTGATGAGAATATTAAAGACTCTCTTCATTCACATCCAGCACTTTGTGTTGGGTTTCATTCAGTCGGTTTGATTTCAGATCTTTGACTTCAGAATCTGTGAACTGTTGGTTCATGTAGGAAATACTGAGCGACACGTTTGGTATTTTTGGAGACTTCAGGATGAGAAGGTTTGAGGGTTGTTTTCCCTGCAGGTCAAACGTCCCTTCGGTTTGAAGACGCTTCTGTCTGAAACCAACTGTTGTTGCTCAGTTTGTGGCGGTCGGACCTTCGTATACAAACACGGAGAGCTGACGGAGCGCGGCGTGTTGCAGCAGTGAGCTGCAGTGCGGTGAATCCTGTTAAATAATCATGATGAATAATGAAGGTGTGAGCGGGCCGCAGCTTTCCCCTCCTGGGCCGACATTTAGTGTCAACCTGACAGGTCTCCGTGCAGCTGGGGGACGAGGGGGGGATGAAGTTGTCTCCATATTAAGCAGGCAGATTAGACCTGTTAAGTGGAGGGCAGCGTGGAGAGGAGCAGCACGTGGACCTCCGAGGTCTGCATCTCATCAGGCGAGGCCGGCCCGAGCTGCAGGGACGGGGGAGGGGAGGGAGGGGAGGGAGGGGGGAGCGGCGGCGGCCCGGCCTCTGGCCCGCCTCCACCACACCTCACGTCTTCCGCATCCGCAAACTGGAACTGACCCTGCTCTTCTGCCAGCCTCCGCCGCAGCTAAGCCCGGCCCTTCCCATCATGCACAGGGGCCGCAACGAGCTCCCAGGAGCCCCGGCTCGCTCCCCGCCATCTGCCGTGATTTATAGAAAACGGCCGATGATTTATGGGCCAGTCATCTCACAATGAAGTTGTTCTCTTTCATTTGTGCGACCTCCCGACCCAGCCGCCACTCCCAGCCAGGTTGGGGAAATGCGCGCTAATCATACACTATGAGGGCCTTTAAACAGGAGATGGTGTGGGGGGGGGGGGGGGGGGGGGGGGCTGCAAATAGAGGCCCTTTAATGAAATTAATTTTCAACAGCGTGTGCATACTGATGAAACAGGCGCCGACACGCGGCCACCGCTGAGAGACGCCAACGTCAAGGTCTGCAGCGAGTCCAGCACGGCAGCCCCGTCCCCCGTCCCCCGTCCCCGTCCCCGTCCCCCGCTTTGATCTATGAATGAAACACCCCATTAGGAGCCACTGATCCAGGAGAGCTGTTTAAACATTTATACAGAGCTCAGTGCAGCGTGTAAACTACAGAGTGTGGCCCTGCAGATCACCTGGAAGCAGCGCTTCGGCCTGATCGCAGCAGCAGGACGGAGGACCAACAACACGCCGGACGCACACACCGGCTGATCCTCCACCGGCTCACAGAAATGGACTGTTCAACACACATTTTACTGGAAATGTATTTAAACTCATGAAACAGATTTTTCAAGATTAAAGCAGCAGTTTAAAGGTTTGTCATGTTTCAGTTATCTTACAAATAAAAAGCAAAGACACCAAAAAAAATGATGCAAAAATACAGAATAATTTGTGCATCAGGTTTTTTTTCTTCTTCTTTTGTTTCCCATGAAGAATCTCAGATTTATCTGCCGAACATAAAGCAGTTAAAAACAGCTTTGATTTGTGGTGTTTCAGTGCAGCAAGCACCTTTATTTTCATGCTTTAGCTATATTTAATACTTCTGTGCTTTTATTCAATTTTCAATGCAGGACTTTTTCTTGTACTGGAGCAGCTCCATCGACTGCAATAATCTGCTTTTATTTCCTCAGCTTCATCAGATACACAACAGCGAGTTTAGCAACGAATTAAAACCTCCGTTTAAATTATTGTGGAGCTTTATTCTGTCTATTTTGAAAAACCTGTTTGTGAGAAATCCAGAATTTCTATTCTTGTTTTTCTCTCCCATATGTAATAATTTTAGTAATTTCTTCATTTAATTTGTCACTGTATTTGTTCGTCATTTATATTTTTCGGTCTTTAATATTTAATTTAAATAAAATGATCCAGCTAAAGGTAGTTTATGTTGGGGTAAATATTCACAGCTATAAGCAGAGGGCTAGTTTCATATTTCTTTTCTATAATTTATCGGTTTCATTTACAGAATCCTCACCTGTAATTAATCAACTATCAAATATAAATAATTCGAGAGAAACGTGATGTTTCCTCCGTGAAGGTGAAAGAGTTCAGTGTTGGTGAAGATGTACCTGCAGGTCCGGAGGACATCCTGAGCTGTCCGTCTGTCTGTCTGTCTCTCACACGAGTCCACGGCGGCCTGTGAAGGACAAGTCCCAGGTCTGAGCTGCAGGACGTCCCTGAGACGAGGACACGCAGCATGAAGACCAACAGACCTCCTTGAAACCGAAATCACAAGCTGAGGAGTGGAACAAGTCACCGTGATCAGAAAGCGGCCGGGGCCATACGAGCTGAGAGCGCCATCTGGTGGTGAACTACAGCTGTTACTTTCTTCGCTTCTTTCTAAATCTTTCCCAACACGTCGAACAGCAGACTGAGCAGGAACATCTCGTTATCATTTACAGATTACCTTCAGACCCTGCGGTTAGTCCCGAAACGTCCTCTGAACAAACACACGTCGGGTCCAAGAACTCCAGCTCCTCCAACGACCTCTGATTGAAAACACCTGGCACTCTGCACGCAAGGGCTCATGGGAAATGTAGTCCACGTGGAGGTGGCGGAAGTATTCGGAGCTTTTTTGCTGAACTGAAAATACTCCATACTGACTGAAAGTCCTGTGTCTGTTTGGGATCCTGTGCAGTTTCCATACGGCTTCATGCCGATAAATGAAGGTGTCAGACAAAAGACAGACAGTATTTCCCTGATGGAGCCTGAAGAGGTTTAAACGTAAGTAAGTCCCAAGTCAGCTAACAAGAAAAACTGAAGAAAATCCCTGAAAAGCATCAATACACGTTGTCCAGAGAGGAGCAGCATCATTCAATCACAAACTGGGTTCAACATTTGAATAAAGACACAAGAGAAAAGAAGTCTGATCGTTTATTTCAAGTTCTGCAAAGTCTATCACAGGTGGAAGAGAACCAAACATGGAAATATATACAGTCAGACAGGGAATAAAAGAGAATATAAATATGGTGGAGCAGGAGAGGAACCAGATCAGGAGCCATGCACTGGAAGTGGTTTGGATGGAGAACAGCTGGAAGCTCATTTACAGCCGTGCGTCTCCTGCGCTCAGAAGCAGTGTTGTAGTGTTAGCACAGGTTAGTACTGTACAGGACGACCAGGAGATTTACCCAAAGGCACACGTTCAGGAACTCAGAAGCACGTCTTTAAATCACACTTTCAATTTGGAGCTTTTTTTTTTTTCTTTTTTCAAACAAACAGCAACACGTCCGGAAACATCCTGCTGCTGCAGAGCTTCGGTCCCGCTGCACACAACAGTAAAGGAAGTGGGCTTTAGATCTCCGTCCTGACCTCTCGGCCCACCGCGATCACATCCACACAACGGGCACCGGCTCGCGTCACGTAACAGTCCCAGCGATGGGTTTGGAGATCAAATAAGGCCTGGAAGTCTTCAGTCTCAGCGTCCTTCATGGTCTGGGCTCACGGCCCGTTCAAGAGACACTTTGGGAAACAAACTCACTCTTTTCTGCGGAGAGTCACAGAACATGAAGCTGGAAACAGGCGGTTGAATTCAGGCAAACCGTCAACCAGTTGGGATGGTACTCTGGGTCACATGTGGGTTCTGGAAAATGGTTCTAGTCTCCACGCACAGCTGATGTAAAGTCTGTCCTTTTTGATTTCATCCTTTTATGGTGAGATTTGCTGCAAAGCTTAAATCTCATCACAGATTTTTAAAAGGTGGATTCTGCAGAACCTTTGCAGAACGTTTTCAGCCTTCTAAGAGCCGTGGGACGGGAGGAACTTCCCCAGAACAAGAGGAGCTACAGGGGAATTGGTTCTTCCTCCGACGGGGAGCTGTTACATGGCTCTGTTCAAAGCCACCAGACTCCATCAATAAAAACAGGAATTTAACCTCACAGAACACGATGCCGCGACCCGACAGAAGACATCGTATTTTATTATTCGTGGATATTAAAGCTTTAATTCAGCTTTCGTTATCTCCAGTCATTTTCATCCTGCAGGCTGCAGCTTCATATTCAGTGGTCTCCATCTCCAACTCTCAGCAAGACATCTAATGAGTGCATTTCCCAAAGCTCTGCCTCGCCTTCAGCATCCTCTGGGGCGTTTGTTTGGACTCGCTTGGTGCACCGGCCGGGTGGAGTCCAGCACCAGGAGAGTTCACGCCGTGCAGAGGATTTGTTTTCTACATGTCAGTGTTCAGTCATGAAGTTTTCTGCTGAGATGCAGCTCTCACGCTGGAGTTATTAGGCGCGTTTGTTAGTATTAGAAGAAGCAGCTTTAACATTTCATAAAAAAACAAACAAAGACCAGCGAGCGTCTCTAACGATGGAGATTTACAGTGTTCGACGGGGGAACCCAGGCTGGACTCCTCGGAGTTTATTGCTAATGTTTCATCTTTAATCTCAGATTGTTCGTCTGTCTGACAGTTTTAGGTTCCGCCCGCCTGTTGTTTGTCAAACTATTTCACATTTTTAAGGTCGAAGTTTCCGAGTGATTTACATTCGATTGAGGAACAAGTGATACAGACGAGTTTGTGCCCCGCGGTTAAACCATAAATACACCGTCAACAGCTGATTCTCTCAGTCTGCCCCACGTTTAAATACTGATACTCTGCGTGACACGTCCTGACCTGTCATACATATATTACAGTGTTGGAGATCACAGTCGTCTCCACCCGACAGCAGACGGTTCAGATTCACAGGTGAGAACGTCGCTGTCGTCCTTTCAGTGCTTTCGAGAGACGGCCAATAAAAACCAATGTGTGGTTCCAAATATATACAGAAGAATTACAGCCACGTGACGCCCACCAGGTTCACTTTCCATTTAAAACGTGTATTTTTATTGACAATAATGTTTAGATTTGGGGAAAATTAGAAAATCAGTTTTCTCTTTTCAGCACATTTATAAAGTCCTCTAACATGAAGTGGCCCGTGAATGCGACTTGCTAATAAAACTTAGCATTAAAAGGAGAACATCCGTCACAGCTTGTTGATTATTTAAAGTATTTCTGATTTGTTTTTCCGACTAAAAATCACATCATAATCAATAAAAGCCGGTTGCTTGTTGGATTTCAGAATCCCAGAAGAGGAAACGGGGTCGACTGAAGGACCTCGGGGAAATATCTCCGATTATAATGCAGCTTTTTACCATAAAATAAACAATAAACTGTTTAAATGTTTTAAAAAAAAAAAATCTCTTTCTACATGAACAGAACCGAAAGTTTGTTCAGTGGTCTCCTCGACATCAGTCAGCAATATTATAATATTATAAAATTAGTAGTGGTATTAAATGTAGTTAAAACTAAATCCCTTCTGATGAAGTTTTATATCTGACAATGACATGATGGGTCATTTTTGGACGTTTTAAAATACTGGACACATGTTCACCAGCTGTTCCAACAGCTACACATCTGTCCACTGGATCATTTATCCAGAACACAAACAAACGCTCCAAACATTAAAGTTCCACTGATTCTTCATCTTAAGTGAACGGTGCGTTCAGGTGCTCACCTTATTAAATGGAAACTGAACTGAGCAGCGTCACACAGACTGAATTCATCCTTCTTTTCTTCACATCTGAAAAGTCTTTCTGCAGATTGTGATGTTTTAATTTGGGATATATTCAGTTGCTTTTTGGGCCCAAATAATACAACTTTTCTCTTTTACATTTAGCTGGAGTGCTTCCAATCATTGGCCAGCCAAATGATCTCTGTAAACCGAGACAAACTTCTTCTTCCGAGGGCGAGATCAACAGGACACAAACAGTCCTCTTCCTTCTGTCGCGGTCTCCTTCATCTTGAATTTCAAAGACTTTCTTTCAACAGCTGGAAATTCATCGAATGTTAAAAGCTGGAGATCCAGCAGGTATGACGAGGCAGTAGTTCAGGGAGGAGCAACACAGGTGATCATTCAAAGCTCTTCACATTCAATATACTCTAAGGTTTGATGTGTCAAAGCAAAACAGTGTTCAGAGATGTGAATTAAAGGTACTAAAATGAATACAAATACTGACGCCACAGGTCTCCTGCTGCGCTGAGAGGAAGGACGCTACACCTTCAGACTCACCTCGGGTCCTTCACCAGGACGAGGAGACGCACTCAACGCTGTCAGGAAGAGAGGAGGAAGAGGAGATCTTTGTTTCAGGCACACGGCCTCAGAAACACGGAAGATGAAGACTTAAGGCTCATGACTCTGGCGGTCGTCTGGAGGATCAGGATCACCTCCTGAAAAGTAGCAGAGATTTCAAGACGACGGGAAGACGGTGTCGAAGGTGGAGCTCCTCCAGACGAGCCCAGCAGCTGCAGGAATGAGAGGACGCTCGTGATCCCACCCGCTGACGGAGGAATGAAACGGTTTGTGCGGAGCTGAGAGCGAAGCGGTTAGTAGGAGGAGATGTCGGAGGAGCTGCTGCTGTTGCTGGTGGAGGTCTGCGCCCTCTTGATGTACAGGTTGAGCAGCTTCATCTGCAGGAGGAGGGAACAGCAGGCGGTTAGAGGCCTCCACCTCTGAGGCTGCACACAGCTGTGTGCTACACCACGGCTTACCTGACGGGGGCGGTCTACCGACTCATCCTTTAGATGCGCCCTCTTTGAATCTAAGCCGAGAGACAGGAAGTGAGCGTACCTTGCTGCCGGTCAGCTGAGCCAGGTACGGCTTCAGCTCCTCTCCGATCACAGAGTAGATGGCCACCAGGCAGAAGACGCTGGCCTTCCTCACGCTGCTCTCCGTGTTGTCGTAGCCCTGCGGCAGACGGCAGACGGCAGACGGCGGCGTGACCAACACGGCTGCAGCCGACGTCACTTCCTGACGCCAACACTCACAGCACGGAGTCTCACCTGCAGGAGTCCGGGGATGATGTCGGGCAGCAGCTGATGCAGCGGCTCCTTGGTGATGCGTTCGATGGCCCTCGTCTGCATCTTGATGGCGGCCAGGTTGATGGGGTAGTCGGCGGTCTGCACGATGGGACAGAGGACCTTGATGCACTGCTCGGGGTGGATGGAGCCCGCCAGCGTGGACGCCGCCTCCTCGGCCGCCCGCACCACCTTGATGAAGGGTCACACGGAGTTAGAAACAACACGCTCCTCGGGCACGTGCGGCTCCTCGCCGCCCGCTCCTCACCTCCTTGTGCGAGTCCTTGTGAGCCTCCAGCGTCTTCATGATGGTGAGCTCGGCGTAGTTCTTGAAGCGGGCCGGCTGGTTCCTCAGGATCTCCTTCAGGACTCGCAGGGCCAGCGCCCGGATGGTGTGCTGAGAGAGAGGAAACAGCGTGACTCGTCTGAGGAGGACAGCTTTGACACAGCAGGGGGCTCGTGTCCTTACGTCTTTGTCCCCCAGCGTCTCCAGCAGCAGCAGCAGCATGGTCTTGAAGTGCTCCTCCCACACCACCAGGCTGTCCTCTCGGGCCACCTTCAGCAGCTCCAGCAGGGTCCCCCGCCGCTCCTCGGGGCCCCTCTCCCCCGCCTGGCCCTGGGACAGCTCCTTCAGCAGCTCCCCCACCAGCTCCAGCTGCTCGGCGGGGCCGGCTGCAGGAAACAGAGACATCATTTGTCAGAGAGCTGCAGGCCGGTCTCACATTTCAATCAGCCGAACGATAAACACAGAGAGATGACGTCATCACTTCTGTCTGATTTTTCTGTGTCTCAACCTGAACATGAAACCGGGTCAGAAAAACAGACAAACGTGAAATGTTTTCAGGTCGGGTGGTTACCGGGGAAACTTTTGGGGTTCACGATCTTGTTTTCGACACTTTCTTGTCGGCGGCCTGCAGAGGACGACAGGAAGGAGGGAAAGGTTTCAGCTTTAAAGACACGGCTGGAGTTCCCTGGTGAAGACGCGTCCTCACCGTCTCGTAGCTGCTCCACGGCGTCCTCGTACAGCGCCTCCTTCAGGGCAGCCTTGTCCAGCGTGCTGATGCTGTCCGTGTAGTTGTACGGGTTGTACTCTCTGAAGCGCGGCCCGGCGAAGGATCGGGGCGACGGCGTGTTCAGCAGCGACGTCTTGTTGTCCAGCGCTGTGCGGCCGCCTTCCACCGCGTCTCCACCCGGACGAGGGTCGGAGTCCGAGGACGCCGCGACGCCCGGCTGACATCAGAGGAGACAAGTCAAACAGGTGAGCTCAGTCTGACGGGACCTGCGGCCTTAAAACGTCTCAATCCATCTGTTCTGGACTAGAGAGACGCCGCCATCCAACCACGTGTCTGGATGAAGCAGAGGTCATTTCCTGTCTCAGATCATTTGTATATGAAAACACACGACACCTCGAAGCCTCTAACTTCACAGTATCTAATGTAATGAGCTCCTCCCTCCTTCGTCTTAGTCCCCCTCCTCCTCCTCCTCCTCACCTTGCCGTCCCGCCTCGGCGGCTCCATCAGGTCCTCCTGGCTGCGGAAGCTGAAGTTCTGGATGGCCTCGGTGACGCCGCGCAGAGAGCTGTAGATCTCCTCGGAGTTCAGGTTCTCGCTGTCGTACTCCAGCATGCTGCAGCGTCAGAGGAGAGACGGCTTGTTAGAGGAGCATCAGGCACGGTAATCCCCGACTCTGAAGGATGGAGCCTGATCTACGGTCCTGTTGTTTGTGACGACTGAGGACACTTTCCTAGACATGAACCAAACACTGCCGGTCTGTAAATATGTTGAGGAAACAGAATGAGGTTTGTCCATGACTAGGAAACGGGCCCGTCGTCCACCACCATGTACCACAGAGCAGTCCGGTGTCGACCCGTGCACGTGCAGAGCCGTGCATGTTGACCAGCTCAGACAAACAGGTGAGTGGAGCACAGACACAGGTGACACGGTGACGGAGGATCCGAGCAGATGGAGGCACAGACTGCTGCGAGGTGTCGGGGTTTCACAGTAAAACACTTCAGGCTTCATACAGGGACGGACATGGGACAATTAGCTGATATTTTGGAGGTAATATCGATCAGCCCTACTGTGAAACCCCGTGACAAGGAGGAGGAGGAGGAGGAGGAGGAGGAGGGGGGCAGGGTTACCTGGGTGAGTAAGCTCGCCGCAGGGCCTTGAGGGAGGACTGGGCGGTTGGGGGAGGAAGAGGGGAGGGGAAGGACTGAGGAGGGAACTTGGAGAGCCCGTCTGCGCTCCAACCCCACAGCCGACTGCAACCAGCCGGGGAGGAAGAGGAGGAAGAGGAGGAAGAGGAGGAGACAGAGACGTGAGAGAAGAGGATAATCAGGAGAGGGGTCAGAGTTTAGTGCTCGTCTGGAGTCCACGGCACGTCTTCATCCGGACGGACTCAGACTGGACACACCGGACGCGTTCCATTCGTTTCTGCCCTCTGACCCTGAAATCAGTGGAGGTGGACCCTGAAATGTGTCCCGCAGCAGACGAGGAGCGCAGCTGCATCGTTTCCTGAACACTCAGCCGATCTGACGCTAAAAGAATAAAAACTAACTCTTATCTATCCTGACTGTATTTGAGTGTTTAGTTTTAAAAAAGATCAGTGCTTCCTTTTTCCTTCTCTCTGAGGTGAACTGAAGAATAGCAGGAAACGTTGCTGTAATGTTGGATTTGAAGACATTTGAGTGTCCTGAGCCCTGGAAGCAGCGTACCTGGGCGAGAGGCCGCCGTGGGAGCAGTTGGTGGGCGACGTCAGCGGGCTGCTGCGGCTGCTCGGCTGCCGCGGAGGCGTGCGAGCGGCCGTGTTGCCGGGAGACGCCTGCGGATGGACGGTGTGCTTCATTAGTTCTTATAGCTCTTCTTTAAATGACTTGTTTTCTCTGATCAACAGTCACAAACACAAATATACTCAGTTTACAATGATGTAACACATTTATTTATCTATATTTCCAGAACTTTTAGTCTTTGAGCTGCTAAAAACACATTTTTCTTTAAATAAATGCAAGAAACATGTTGAATTTTCTAGAAATTTGTGTTTTGTCTTTGAAGAAAAAAATATAATTTGATTGCAGAATATTTGTCTTTTATATCACAATATCAATAAATTATTTGATGGAGGAGAGTTTATGCAAAAAGGATTCTTCATCACATCGGCGTTTGGTCTACCAGTGTGTGTGTGTGTGTGTGTGTGTGTGTGTGTGTGTGTTACCATGGTGATGCCGCTGTTGGCGCTGGCGTTCCTCAGGTGGTTGTGCAGCAGCTTGGTGGTCCCGTCCTGGAAGGTTTTGGGCAGCGCGCCCAGCAGCATGGTGAACTCCGGTGTGTTCAGCTCAAAGAGGGCGATCAGCACCACCTGGGCCGCCTGCACACACACACACACACACACACACACACACACACACACCATCAATCATCAGAGAACACGTCTACAGACAGAGAAAGATGTTGAAATGCAAACGTTTGTGGACGAGAAGAGACGAAGTAAAAGTGAAAGTTGGAGCAGGAACCCGGAGCTGTAAGTTGCAGGTGAAAGGTCACAGAGTCTGACAAAGGTCAATAAAAGTCTCTTTTCGCTGTTAGAGAAAAAGCCTGCTGGTTGCAGTGAACATGCAGCGCGTCACTTGAAGTCTTCTTCCAGTTTCAGGTTGTTGTTGCTGCAGCAGAGTTCAGACTGCGCTGATGAAACTCTGCAGCTCTTCATGCACTAACACTTCCTCAGTCTCCCGTTTGTTTTAATATGAAGCTTCACGCGGTGTTTCAGAGCAGTTAGTGTTGGAAAGCGTTCCCGCTCCTCGCTCTCAGGTTATTCGTTTTCACATCCGGTCCGAGGACTGCAGGTCGAGGAGGTTATTTACGCTGCTCGTGCTGTTTGATGGATAATCTACCTGCTTGCACCTCTCCTCCAGGTTGCCCTCCCCAGGCAGAGAGGCCACGGTGCTGGGTCGGCCTGACAAATCCTCCCCTGCCCAGTTCTGAAGGGTCTGGGGGTGTTGGTGGATGGAAGGAAGGCGATTGGGGAAAACAATGAAGACATGAAAACAAAAAACAAATAAAGAAACGCTGCAATGGAACTTAAAGGAAATGAAAGGGGGAGCGGTGCTGTGAGGGAGGAAGAGGGCGGCACCGGGACGCCCCCTCGCCCCGCCCTCCTACCTTGCGGACGTCGGAGCTCTTGGGCTCGGTGGTCCAGGTGATGATGCGCGAGACGGCGAGGCGCGTCTCGCTGGAGTTGACGAAGTCGGCCGGGTCCATCTGGCGGGCCAGAGCCTCGATGTAGCGCAGGATGGCCACCTTCACCTTCAGGTTGGGCGTCTGCGTCTGATCCACGATGAAGCGCATCAGGATGTTGAACTGCTGCTCGTAAGAGAAGGACTCTCTGCAGGGAGACGGGAGAGGAACATGCAGCGCTGGTGAAGCCAACACAAACACCTTGATCCTGATTGACTCTCAGCTTTACACTTCAAAATGGAAAGACGTTGTCCCTCTGGATTAAAACCAGCCACACCAGGTGTACAGCTCCTCCACTTTATATTCAGATACACAAAGAATGTAAACGATGAAGTTTAGCTTGACATTCATGGAACAGCTGTGTGCACTGGGCAGATGTTTACATGGTGCTGACCTGGTGACATCCAGGGCCTTCTGGACTTTGGCCTGGACGGAGCCCAGCAGGTCGGCCCCCATTTTCTTCAGCAGCTGGGTGAGCAGGACGAAGAGCCAGTCCTGCAGGTCGTCCCTGTGCAGCACGATGAAGTCCACCAGCGTCTCCAGGAACATGCTGAAGACCTGCGGCAGAGGGAGGGACGATGAGGAGGAGGAGGAGGAGGGAGGAAGGATGGCAGGCAGGTCTGATCAGTACGGGGGTCAACACTTACTCTCTGGGGTTTGTTAGAGTCCACAGCAGCGAGGAGGCATGCAACAGAGAAACACAGTGTGTTAGTTGGTCCTACAGTTAGTGGTGACGGTGAGCAGGGAGATCACTCAGACCAGGAGGTGCAGCTCTCCTCGGCTGTGGTTCAGGGAGGGGGAAGCATGCTGTGCGTTGAAGAGACTCTCACCTTGCTGTGAGGGTCCGCAAACATCCTGGTGAAGATCTCACAAAGCCTCTTCAGCTCCACACGACTGAGGGACAGAGACCAGACGCACAGTCAGCACAAAACTGACAGACGGTTTCCTGAACTTGAATTCGGACCCTCGGGTGAGGCCTCTCCTCCTCACACCCACCTGAGCATCCTCTGGCTCTTGAGCAGGTTCTGCAGCCCCAGCAGCCCCTCCTTCCTCTCGGACCAGTTGGCGCTGGCGCAGTGGTTCAGCACCTCCGCCACGTCCTCCGTCTGACGCAGGTAGTGCGGCGCCATGCCGCCGTTGCGCGAGCTGTACGAGCGCTCCGAGCAGGCGCTGGAGGCGTCGCTGTTGGCGTCGTCGTCCGAGTACATGCCCGGCGACTCGAAGCGCCGCCTCACCGGCCTCCGCTGCGTCGGAGAGAAGATGGAGGAGTTCAGAGACAGCGAGGGAACCGGCAGCAGTCCGACGCTCAGAGGATCTAGCACGCAGCTACAGTCGGAGTCATGCAGCTTTCTAATGACATGATGTGAGATGGAGCGCTGAGCTTTCTTCACGTCAACATGCTGGACTCATTAACAGCAGCCAGCGCCTCTGAATGAGGAGAAAAACTGAGACACACATTCTCCTCAGCTTCAGTCTCTAAGGATGATGTTAGAAAGAAGATTTAGGAATCAGGAAAGAATCCTATAACTGTCAGAGTCAGTGTGTGAAGCTCATGCTCTGCATGCAGTGACAGAACACAACGGCTCTGAGGCAGGTGGGATCGATGTACCTTATTCCTCGAGTCTCCTAAGAGCTGAAACGTACAGAGTCCAGAGAGAGAGAGCACAGAGGGCGTTAACTCCCACCGTCGCCAGCGTCAGTCACACCGAGGGAATCTGTTCTCGGATCTGTTCTTACCAGAGCGTCGGCGACGGCCGCCTCCACCTCGGTGCCGGTGTTCAGGATCCTCATGGCGTTGACGGTGGCCGAGATCCGAGCCTGGTGGGACAGCCGGTCTGAGCAAGAGAAGGTCGAGAGAAGCTGGGCGTGAGGATCGACCGTGGTGGTGCAGTTTGGAAGCAGACACTTCAAATGGAACAAAACAAGGAGGGATGAAGAGGCCGATGCACGCTTCACTTCCAAACAGAAACGTCTCCTTAATGTCGGACGAAGACGAGGAAGTATTTGGGAGTGAAGAGTGTCCCGGTCCCGTTTCTAACTGCGTGAGATGAACTGATTATCTGCTTGTTTCAGTTGGACTCAGAGAGTTGCTGGAAGTCAGTGATTTAATACCAAAGACTTGTCAGCGTGGACAAAGAGACCCAACTCAGAGCAATGAGCTGTTCTTTAACGAAATTTTAAAAAAAAAAGGTGCAGCCTGTAAAGTGTTAAATCAACAAAAAATACAACGAAAATTCAAATAATACTGTAAACATGAGAATGCCCGCATTGCAAAAAAAAAAAGGCAGAAGCAGAATATTTGATCTTCATAATTTATTCTTCCTATTATTACTAATTCTTAAAGCAGCCACAAACATGGGATTTGTGTGATTGTGTGTCGCCCCCTGCAGGTGAGTGACATGTTTAGCTCGGGCCGTGCAGGGAGGGGATCGACGGAGCCGGAGAACTCCTTTAACCAGATGAATGAAGCGAAGCGAGCAGCTGAGCTCCTTGTTTATCTGGTTAGGGGAGTGACTCGGCCTCACGGGTCACCTGAGTAGCCCTCTGCAGAGGACAGGGCGCTGGTGGAGCGGGAGTGACGGCGGGTCGCTGGAGGAAAGTTAGAAGAGATCGACAGATAACAGGCTGCCGTCAGCATCATCATCATCACGCTACCTGGACAACCAACACATGCCCTGACAGCATCTCTACCTGCTGCGACAAGTGTTTCAGCAGCTTTACGAGTCTTTTCATTAGTGGACAGACAGAATCTGGACATTTAAATGGGGAGCATGCAGAGAAATAAGCAGCAGAACAGATTACAGAAGACAGCTGCAGCGTAGGAAGGTCCCGAAAGAGTTCCACACTCGTTCTGGGCACTTCCCAAACTTGAAATCAAATGCAGTGTTTCTCCCCTGAGAGAGGGCGGGGGCTTCAGTGCTGTACTCACCCAGGGGGGAGAAGCCCCTGGCGGGGCTGGTGTCACGGCTGCTCTCGCGACTGGTTTCGCGGCTGCAGCCCTGACTCACGCTCGGTCGAGGGATTCGACTCCGGGCTGGAGAGGCGAGGCGGAGACACGGAGACACAGAGACACAGAGAGACAGACAGCAGCGCAGGGCAGAGTTTAGCTTGTAGCACATGGAGGCAGACACCGACACACCTGGAGCTCTGAGGAGGTGGTTAGTCAGGCAGGAGGAAAGGAGAGGAGGACCGTGAGAGGCAGCAGGATGAGTTGGAGGAAGAGGAACTGCATGCAGGTCGGCCTCAGGACGAACAAACACTTCACCTGTCCTGCTTTCATGGCTCAGGTCTGTCTTCTTTACAGAAGAAGATGCCGTCGCTTTCAACTTTTAAAAGCTTTGAGCTGATTTGATCCTTCAAACCAGAAGATCCAGATTGTTGAATTTTCAAATCAACAGTTGTGGACAATTGTTTAAACTCTGAAACTCAACCTGCCACTTCTTCCACTAATTCTGTTTCCAGTTGTTTACCACTCCTTAATAAAAGACTTTTATTTTGAAAAGAATTGGTCTTCCTGTGAGTCCTTACCCAGGCCTGATCGGGTGGGGCTGGTCTCCCGGCTGCAGCCGTGGCTGCGGTGACCTCGAGGTCGTTTCTTGTCGATGAGGCTGGCGGAGGGGCTGCTGGCGGCGGCGGTGCCCATGGTGGGCCGGGGGATCCGGCCGTAGGTGGAGCTCAGCAGGCGCCCGGGAGAACCGGACCGGCTGCCGGCTGCAACGTGGAGGGAAATAGTTCATCACTGTTTGAATGCAGCAACATTTTGGTTTGATTTCTTAATTACTTAAAGATTGTGTCACAAAAATAATAAAACAATTCAAGGTATTTTTTGATTCTCTGAACATGAAAATAAATCTCCATCAAGAAGCAGAAGCTGCTCACGCTGAGACTGCGAGACGACTTTTCCTCGGCTCCGCCCCCGGCTGTCCGTCACCGGCGGGACGTTTCCTGCACTCGTCTTCCTCGTTCGCACTCGACCTGTGGAGGCAGAGGACGGGAAGCGAGGACACGTCACAGCTGCAACACGCTGAATGTGGAGGCCGCTGCTGGTTTGAAGTCAACACTTTAAACATCATGCAGACACTGAGAGAGGGAGCAGGGAGAGGAGAAACATCGACCGGACCAACGGAAACCGACACCGGACAGGTCGTGAAGGCGAGACGAGGGTTTAACATCACAATCATAAATAAGCTGCAGCTCACTCGCACAATTCATATCTGCAACACTCACGTGTGCGGACAGAACAGATGAGGCGTGCAGCTGTGCTCCGGTCTCAGGTCAGCAACATGCACCCGCCACTTTTATTCATGAGTGAACTGAGGACTGTAGAAGGTTTCAGCCTCTGGCACACAGACTTCTGCCAATAAGCTGTCTGTTGCTCTGATCAATAACGTGTAGCACCAGATGTCGATGACGGGTCGCCTCACATGGCGGTTCCACTGACCGGTCCGGGGGTGTCTGGGCTGCACGTGACCAGAGGCAGCGGCCCTCCTCCGTCCTCCATCACATGTTAAGGATCTCCTGGTTCCCCCAAACAGAAGGCTGCAGGCCTGCTTGTGGTTCTGAGAGTTTCCGGGTTCCTCTCCCAGCCTGGTTCGGGAGCCGACCCGTCTCCATCTTCGAGTCTCCTCTGAAAGGCTGAAAGGACCTCGGATCTCTTCTTTTTCACGCGTTTGCACTTTCTGTTCAAATTTTTCTTCACATCGATATTTTAAAGAGGTTGCTGGTTGTTTGTTGTGCTTGTAGAGCGTGTGAGGACCGTCCTACATGGTGATTCTTAAAGAAAGCTTTAAATAGAACAGACTTTACATTAACCTCCGGCCTCGTTAACGGCTCCGTGAATTTCTTTTCTTCCCACCTGAACAAACATCCCCAAAGTAAAAAGGTTTTCCAGGTGTGGGAGAAAAGTGAGAGGAAACCATGCGGAGACAGTCCATGCACTGACACGTCCATCACAGATGATCACCATGACAGCACTGATGGGGTAAAACACACACCGAGGAGACATGGAGGAGCATCGCCAGCTTACCGTCTGCATTAACAGACCACGAGCCGTCTGACAGGCGGGCGGGAGACACAACAGGGGTTTAGGGTCAAGAGGTTAAGCTTCAGGAGGAGGAGAAGGAGGAGGACGGGGAGGGGAGGGGGGCAAACAGGGGGGCACAGCGAGATTTATTTGGACAGCAGCATCGGATCAGATCCACTTAATGCAAATCCAGAAACAGCATCTCCCAAGACGAGCACGTGTCTCTGCAGCGCCGTGAACAGAGCGAGTGATTGCATCACGTCAGGTACGTTAGTGGCTGTGAGCTGGAGGACACGCTCATGAAAACAGACACTCAGCTGCTGAACATACAAGTGTTTTAACACCGACTCCACACAGGCTGCAGCTTTCATCCCCACGCAGAGAGAAGGGGGAGATGTTCTGCTGCTAATCTGCTTTCAGTAGAACCCACAGCTGTTTTGGGTTTGCAGGTAGAAGCAACAGGAAAACGTGCTTTACATTTCTTTAACGGTGTGACCCGCCGTCTCACCCAGTGAAGCGTAGGATCCCGGAGGAAGAGCCGAGGCCGAGCTGAAAGAGGAAGTGGCGCTGGGCACGGCGGGCATCCTGGTGCGGGCGGGGTGGCGGCGGCGTTGACGTCCACGTCGCTGCGGGAGCGCTGCAGCGAGGCCGGGGAGGAGGCTGCGGCGGGCGGCCGGGAGCCGTGGGCGGGTTTGGCTGCGGAGCGACAGGTCAGGTCAGCGTCCAGATCCACAAACACAACTCAGACCTGCACACGGACACCGTCATGTGGAGGGAAACATGTGGTGGGCTGTAAATGGATGGGAGTCCTTACATCTGGCGGAGCTGCTTCCAACGCTGCTCTTCACAGACAGCGGGCGACTGGGGAGGAAAAAACAACAGAAAACACACACATCCACTTTAATGACGTCCTCTGATACTCCTAAATCCTGTCTGAGACATCGATACGGGGCTTTTCAGAGACATCAATGACACAAACATCAATGCAGACTTGAGACTGTGAATATATTAAGAAGGGAAGCGTCAAGTGTCAGAGAGGAACGACAGGAGTGGAAACGGATCCACGGAGACAGAAAACCTCATCGTCTGAGCAGATACTCGGGCCGGGCCCTTTTCAAGTCTGTGAGGTCAGAACCAGATCGATACTTCACAGGACGTCCCTCCTCACCACTCCCTGTGTCTCTTACACCTTCACTACACATGAAGAAGAGACGTGAGGGAGGGAACAGGGGGCTTTAAACCTGATTTAATTTATATATCTCAGTTGATCAATAACTTGGTCGATCAGAGAGGAGGAGGAGGAGGAGGAGGAGTCTCACTTGAGGCTCTCCTGAGACGAGGAGGAGGAGCGGTCGGAGGCGGGCAGCGACATCAGACTGTCTCCGCTCCTCATGTGAGCCTGCAGAGCCTTCTGATAGGACGACTCCAGGCCCTGGAACAGATGCTCTGCCTCCCGGCTGAAGTGACCATGGTAACTCCAGTAACACCTGCAACGGCAAGCCAGCGTCAGGACATCCGTGTCGGAGGCAGCGATTGGTCCTTCAGAAAGGTGAGGTCAGAAGTCAGGTGGGACTTACTTCCTGCAGACGGAGCGAGCCTCGGCGTCGGCGTCATGGATCCCTTTCTTTATCGTCTCCATTATAACGGTTCCGTGTCTGCAGGAGAAGATGAGGAGAAGTGTTTGTGAGTGTTATCAATGACACCACCGTGCAATGGGAGCGTCTACAGCTGCAGGGCAAACGGGACGCTTCATTATTTGAAAATAAAAAGGATGGACCTTCAAACTAAAAGTAGTTTGAGGGGCTTGGGGTCTTTATTATGCAGCTTTGGTCACAGAATTCAGTATTTTGATTATGAAACAAGGCTTTTTGTTAGCGAGTGGAAACCTTAGTGAGTCGAGTTGGAGGTAACGAGCGGGACGACCTTTCCACCCTGTATGAGTCAGACACCCATCTGCTCTGCCTCCATTAGGTGAAGCAACCGTTTGGGATTTTAGAGCTCCTCTGATCGATGTGGGATGGGCGGCTGCTCTGCCTCTGAGGGCGCGAGCTACACGGCAGATGTTTGAAGAAGACGGTCAGCACGTTTCACAAAATGTAGATTAATCCAGCAGATCATCTGATTACAGATCTGAGCAGCGTTTGACCTGCTTCTTCAGCCACCTCTTTAATAAACCGGAATCTGGTGTGTGTGTGTGTGTGTGTGTAAATCACACACACACACACACACACAGTGGCTGATCGATGAGAACCAGAGAGCTCCCCTGATGCGGGGGGGGCGGGGGGGGGGGGGGGGGGGGGGGGGTCAGCTCGGGTTTCTCCCTGGCGGCGGCGGCAGAAAACAGCCGGGCGGAAACACAAAGAGCCTTTTGGAGGCAGACAGAGGTCCCCCTACCATCGCCATGGAAACTGCTGAGGTAGAGCTCGACCAGGCCGGTGTCACGTTTCCTCACAAGGTAGCATGTGTTGCTGTGGGCCACTCACGAAGCAGCGTCACCCCTTTTGTTTTATATCGAGTGCTCAGAGACCTGCTCCTCCCGCAGAGTTACTATAAAGCACAATTGGAGTTTCTCTCCGGGAAAACAAATCGTCACCAGTTTCGTCTGTTCTCACCTCTCCAGAGAGCCCGTGTGCCACTCCTGCAGCAGCAGGTCCAGGAACTCAAAGCAGCGTCTGCAAACAAGAAGACAACCTTCAGTCTGACCTGAACCTCGCGTACAAACGTGGATGAAACCAAAAGTGAGCGCTCACCTTCTGATAGCTACAGACTTGGCCACACAGTTGGTGGTGATGATGGGGATGAGACGCGGGTAGTGTGTGTGCTGCAAAACAAAACAAGTTGCTGTGAAACGGACTTTTTCACGCCTTCATTTTGACAGCGAAAGTGTCGACAGACAGGAAGTGAGGAGGACGGCGTGCAGACGTTTCGTCTGCGACATCCCTCCTGCTCTGACAGGGTTATGAACATTTAAAGCAGGTGGTGGACAGTTAAAGGGATACTCCACCACGCGTCATGCAGCCGCTACGTACTCGCAGGATGAGGCGGATGACGGCCACGCCGGACGTGGCCATGACTTTGGCACTGTTGGGGACCAGGTTGAGGAGCGTCGGCATGATGGCCTCCGCTGCGTGGTCGAAGCGGTTGCCGAGCAACGACGACAGGTGGCTGCAGGCGGCAGAGCGGAGCGGACGTGAGCATAACTCAATGAAACGGGAGGAAAACGGAGCAGGCACAGATCAAACACTTCTTTAGGTCTGAGGAGAGATTGTTCCTTGAATGTCCTGACTTGGAGAGGTTTGTGATGGAGAGCTGTCAGTATTGTTTCTGGAGCTGCATCAGTGTTGTGTCTTACCCCAGAGTGAGGCAGGCCTCCCTCACCACCTGAGAGCGCAGGTCCTTGGCGGACAGTTTGAAGGCCGCCTCCATGAGCCGCAGCTGCTGCTGAAAGCCGTCGAACTCGGCTGCGCCCGCCAGCAGCAGCGAACGCACCTTCTTCAGCTACAGGAGCACCAACAGACAGGACATGAGCACAGACGCCGTCACCGACCTGACACTTCAGAGAGAGACCAGACAAACGTCTTACGGCTGCCACTCGGAGCTCCCAGTCACGCTTCTCGTCTGACAGCACGTCTCGGATCTTGGTCATGGCCTCCTCTACCTCCCTGTTGGAGAAGATCTGATGGAGATGAAGAGGAGACAGATGTGTAAGTGTGACAGATGTTTTCTTTTCCACATACTTCTATCTGCAGCCTGCTGCTGTGAGAGGCAGCAAAGTAAAGTACATATCACACTCCCTACCTGCACGGTGGGAACATCCTCAAAGGCCTGGATGAAGTCCTCCTCATCCACAGCACCAGCACTGGACCCGTCCCTCCCTACACACATCAACACAAACAGGATGCTTCACCTCCAAATGATGCGTCCTATCTTGCATTGGGAACGAGCCAAGCTGAGTGCAGCGAGGATTTTAGAAGGATTTTGTATCGTCGGTGAAATGAATTGTTCTGACCTGCAGACTTGCTGCTGGAGGCGGCGGGGCGGCGAAATGAAGCCATGCTCACCGCCTTCCTCCCGGACAGAGAGGCCCCTTTGGACGAGGACGAGGAGCGGCCGCCGTCCACCGAGTCATCGTCCTCAAAGTTTTTGTCTGCAGGAGGGAGAGAGAGACGCAGAGCGCTCCGGTCACATGAGCCGACAACAAGTCGTCCCTCAGAAAAGGCCAGCGCCGAGCATGCGAGCGATGTGGAGCAGGAAGGCGGACATTTCTAACTTCAGCATAACTGACATTCCTGCAGCACCAACACAACAAGATGAGGACAGCGAGGAGCCCAGAGGTCACTAACAATAAAGACCAACAATCAATCCTGTGTTCCCCCGCAGGAGAAGCGTCTGTGGACACATCAACACCACGTCCAGGACTCGTCTTCTTCTTCGAGCTTTTGCTGAGCTGAACAACGACTCTGACGTCCAGCAGTCCAGAAATGTAAGAACACAGATTATTTATGCAGCAGCCACTGGTCTGCTTCTCTAATGGCACTACTTGTTGTTTTTACGTGTTCGTAGAAGGAATAAATTTGGATTTTGGACTGTTGTTGGACAGAAGACACACAAAGAGGTCACACTTTGTTTACGTGCAAATGATCAATTATTGATTTGAGCAAAATCAAAACTCTCTCTGCAGCGCGGCCATTTTCAGGCCCAGTACTCCGACATACTGTACGTGGTTGAATAGTATTTAATGAAGACCAAAAGCTCCTGTGGTGAGTTGTAATCAGTCAGGAAATAAATCCAGAACAACAACAACAACAACAACAACAACAAAGAGGCACAGCCCCGAGGAAACAACAGAGGTCCCCTCAGCACAGGAATCTACCCGGCTAGCAATCAATCCTGTTTCATTATTCAGAGTTTACACACACACACACACACACACACACACACACACACACACACACACACACACACACACACACACAGTCACCTTGCATTGATATTGAGAGGTGTAGCGCGCCGCTTTGATCCTGCATGCAGGAAAAACTGCAACCTGATGTACATGACTGATGTGTTGGCTGAGTGCCCTGCTGTGTGTGTGTGTGTGTGTGTGTGTGTGTGTGTGTGTGTGTGTGTGTGTGTGTGTGTGTATCTTTTCCTCTAATCGCATCACAATCACATGTTTTCTGAACTGACTTTGTCTCCACAAACCGTGCAGCTGCTACGAGACATCGGCGTGTTCATGGGAGTTTCAGGCAAATAAAAGGTCTCATTATTCCTTTAAAAAGTCATGAGGACAGTTTGAAATGGAAATCGACTGCAAGAAGAGGATTTGTTGACAAATAATAACATTTTAATAAGTTTAACGCAGGCTTTTCCAACGTCCAAACGACTTTCACTGACTAAAGAACTGAAACTTCATGACCGATAACGAGCAGGCAAACATGCTGCCGTCGTGCTGAGCGGACGAGAAACACACAGAACATGCCGGGACATTTACATCTTCCCGGCGTGTCGGCCTTCCTAAGCAGGAACAGCATCTTGACCGAAGTGCTGCCACTTGTTGACTAACAGAAAGAAAAAACACTCACACAATACGGAAAACGAGAAATAACAATTAAAAAAAAAAAACGCGTTAATGCACCCGTAGATGTGAAGAGCAGAAAAATGCATCTTTTCAGAAGCTATAAAGAGTCCTCTGTGGCCTTCAGCAGGGATAACACACTTCTCAATGCATCTCAGACAGGACTGAACCACCGACCCCCCGTTGGCTTCCTGTTTCTCTCCCTCACCAACGGGTCGGAGCATCAACAGCAGCATCCAGAGACTCCGTCCTCCTCCTGCAGCCTCACCTACACTTTACTCACAGACCGACAACAAGCCCTCATCACGTCTCGTACATTCTCCACCCAACAACTGAGCTGCAGGCAGCCAGGAAGCCCTCCATCACACCCTCCATCACACCCTCCATCACATCCTCCATCACATCCTCCATCACATCTTCCATCACATCCTCCATCACATCCAGAGGAAGAGCAGCTTACAGGAGCAGATCCGCCTGCACACCAGTTTCCTCAGCATGCTGCCAGCCAACCAGCCAGACAGACAGACAGTCAGGTGGTGCTTCCGTCCTCTGTGGTCCTCACATCGTTCCCCTGGCTCAGCAGAGGGAAGGAGGGAGGGAAAGAGGGAGGGAGGGAGAAGCCGAGCCTCCCCCTTCTCCTGTCAGGGAGCATGTGCTTCAAAACACTCTTCCTCTCCGTATTCGTCCTCTCCTTCACTTCATCACACAGTCAGGACCAGGATGAAGGAAGTGGAAGAGAGAGGATGGAGAGCAGCGACGAAGAGGAGGAGGAGAGGAGGAGGGAGAAGAGTGGACCAATGAGAGGAGAAGGGAGGGGTCGGTCAGAGGACAAACCCCAGTGCTCGGTGAGGAGGTGGAGCTGGTGGGGGGAGTCAGAGATGATGGACAGCTAGAGTGTCATGATGACTCAGGAGAGGAGGAGGAGGAACAGGAGGAAGAGGAGGCCCCTCTCCAGAGGAAGCTGGTTGTCTCTCAGCGTTAACGTCAGCCTGCAGCAGCCGGAGACGTTTTATCTCCGTAAGGTCACTGCTGCTCACACCGACGATGAAGAGGAGATAAACATGCAGCTTACAGACCGACGAGGAAGAGGCAGAGGAAGAGGCCGGAGGCTTCATCAGACTGTATGTTTAGGATCATCAACATTTGTGGTTGCAGGGAATATTTATGTTGCTCTCACTTGTTTTCAACAGAAATTAAACCACATTTATTGGATTCAGTCTTTAAAAATAACTTTAAAATATCCACAAGGCCTAAACTTTAGCTCCTGTATTTAAAATATATAATAATAAATATATACAAACTGCTCTGTAAATACAAACAGCAGCACAAGAACTCGTGGTCGTGTTATTTCTAAATAATGAAATAATAACTCATCTGCCTGACACAACAGTCCCCTCTTTGTCCACAAGAGGGCAGAGTCAGCCCTCCTTTTAAATCTCAGTGGTGACAGCGGGTTCATTTTAGATCCTCCTCCATCAGTCTCTTCATGTTCTGGTGGTAAACAGGCAGGAGGAACAGGAAGGCAGACACGGGAGAAAAACAACTCAATACGCGTTCAGAAAGATCTTCCAGGAACTTCACCGTCTGAATGCCTCATCTTCCATAGCGCTCTGTCCCTGAACACAGCTTGGTATTATCTGGACTACAATCTTTCAATCAGGAGGTCGATGGCTCCCAGAGGGCTCCAGGAGAGCTCCAGGAGAGCTCCAGAAGAGCTCCAGGAGGGCTCCAGGAGAGCTGTCCCACGCAGAGGAACAACAGATGATGGATGGATTCAGTTTGTCTCCCTAAACATCTCTGAACTGTCGGTGCTGAAGGGAAAAGTCGAACTTTTATCTGATCCTGCTGCAAAGTGAAGAGGGTGAAGCAACTTTTACGCAGATTATTTAATGTACAACTGTTTTAATGTATAAAACTAGAAACTAAACTAATATATAGCTGGACGCTTTTAATTTGAAATGGATACAGGAAGTTGTAGCAGTGGATTGAGGTTCAAGGACAGAAATGGGGCTGAAATATCCAGACTTTGAGTCCAATTAAACTTCTTCTGGCACCGAGGCGACCGGGTCAGAGGTGTTCATCAGGACCGGGTGTCACCGGACGGGGAGACCCCCTCCGTGAAGTCCGTCAGCCCTCGGAGCAGAGCGGTGATGGCGGACACTGTTTTCTAGGGTTTCATAGAACGAACAACTAATTAAGAAAGTCGTTGGATTACTTTACCTCCTCATCGCACAGTATCCAGGAACAAGCAGTGATCATTTAGGAGCTCATAATCCCCAAGATGGACAAAGAGACGGAGACTCGGCGGGTCAGGATTTCTCCTGCCGGCAGCGTGGAGCTTGATGGAGTCCGACAGCTGATCGCCTCGATGCAAATTCACCAAATGAGCGAGGAGAGGTGAGGCGGAGCGGAGCAGGGGAGGAGCAGGGGAGGAGCAGGGGAGGACCAGGGGAGGAGCAGGGGAGGAGCAGCTCCGAGTCGCACCACAGGACAAACGCAACCTGCTCTAGCTGCTTTCAGTCAGCGCTCAGGGCCCATTACATCCAATAGGTCAAAGGTCAGTTTCAACCTGTGAGAAATGACGGGCTTTTCACGGCTGAATGAGCGAGCTGGGAAACACCC
The DNA here is from genome assembly GCF_022577435.1 of Embiotoca jacksoni. NCBI lineage: Eukaryota > Metazoa > Chordata > Actinopteri > Embiotocidae > Embiotoca > Embiotoca jacksoni. The sequence goes on along the minus strand of NW_027185382.1, from coordinate 5,103,406 downwards.
CCAGCCTTTCACCTGCACGCCTCGACAACAGAGGGAGGGACGTTCCCACACAATCACCAGGCTCCACTTTCTCACCACATTAAAGTCCACATCAAACCCTCCAGCTCTCCGACGCGACATCTTCAAATGTGGTATTTCAGGTTGTGTAACAGCCGTAGAGCCTCGCTGCTGCACGTCTGCATACTCTCCATTATTCAGGAGGCCTCCAACTGTGCAACCTAAGTCCTGCCGGCAGCGCCTACCTACATCCCCGGCTCTCTGCACCTCCCTGCAGGACCTCCTGAGGCCGAGTGCGTCACACAGCCGGGCCGGCGCTCCAGTCAGAGCTGATAAAACACCAAACCCAAAGATGACGAGCAAGAAAAAAGGAAAACCGAGGTCAACGAGCTCGTTCTGGAGCTTTCAACAAAAGACACGACCGGGGAATTTATTTAGAGAAACAAACATCTTCATTGGAGTTGAAGAAGGAAAATAACCTCTGAAGGAATAAAGTCATTGTTATCATTCAATCCAAACTTATTTAAACCCACTTTAAAATCAGAATGATCTGCCTGACTGAACAGGTCCCTCATAAAACACCTGATGACAGTTACAGCAGGACGACTGCACCACGGAGCAGCTCCTACTTATGATCCCAGAGACCCTGAGTCGAGAGGACAAACAGCTGAATGTTCAGACAGACAGTTCAACCAGGTGTTCATCTCTCAGTGAAACATCTCCGTCATGTTTACCTGCGAGGTGATTCTGTTCCCTGTAGATCAACTGGAGGAGAAACGCTGGCGTCCTGTCGCCGACCCTGAGCTCACACTGACACACACTACTGACGCCGCCGCCTCCTCCTCTCCTCCCCTCTCCTCCTTTCCCCTCCCCTCCAACCTGGTCTTGTGACTGTAGAGACGACAGCTGACACCACTCCTACAAAATAAGAGCCCTGGAGCTGCAGGAGGAGAGACACTCTGTGCTTTCCTTTCATTTCTCTCTGCTCAACGCTCACTTTGTTCCTCTCCTGCCTCTCCTCACTCGACCTGTGTCTCCATCTTATCTCAGCGCGATGCTTCCTGCTCCGGTGACACTCACAGCTACGCCGACATCCAAACCTAAAATGCATCCAAGCACCTGTTAGCTTCACCAATCCTCATCTCAGAGCAAACAACCCAAACACTTCCTGCTGCTGCACATTGAACACTTTAATATGTCGTCTACTAGAATCTTTTTATCAGGAAAGTACAGGTAAGAAGATCTGAATGCACAGATACTGCTGCTGCTTCTCCAAAGGCAGCTGGAGGGCCTCCGGAGGGGAACGCTGAGCCCACGGCGATGAGGCCGCTGTCATGTCACTGAGTGCAGGTTGGAGAAGGTCAGTTCGCTTTATCTGCTGTTTTTAGTGTCGTCAAATAAAACCTAAACACTGATAAAAGACGCTGCCTCTCCCTGCATGGAAACCTTTCTGTCCCACTCCTGCAGGTCTCTTTTCCTTTCAGTCCGCAGCACAAAGGAAGCAGCTCGGGTTGCGTTGGAACTGAAACACGCCCCTGTGAGGAGGCTGGAGTCCACCAGAGGGGTCCAACACGCCGACTGATAAACCAACATGCTTCCTTTGATTTCTAGATTCACAGCCTCGGTTTAAAGCCCAGAGGACCGCAGGAGACGAGCAGATCGTATTAATGTAACAAGTGACCTGACAGCTGAGGGGTTCGGGCACAAACGCCGTCAGCAGCTAGTTGGATTCCTGCATGTTCGTCCTCCGCTCTGCTTCCAGCTTACAAAAGCAATGTCTTATTAATTATTGTAACGTCTCCTCCTCTAAAATCCATCACTTTCAGAGACTACTTGAAGGCATTTTGGGCCTTTGTTAGAGTCAACGTTGAAGACACGAGGGTGCAGGTAGATGATGAAGATGAAACAGGATGTGCACCTGAAACCCAGAAGGCTCTCCTGACAGAAACGGGGAACCGGCATGACACCAGACGTGCCGACAAATATTTCAAGATGTTTAATTTAGTCAGTGTCACATGTTGGTGCCTCGAGGCCGCTTCCGATCTCACAGAAACAAAGCGACGCTGCTATGGCGACGGACCGGGCGCACGCTGTCCCGGTCCAAAACACCAGAACGGAGAGGACGCGTGATCTTACCTGACACAGGTGACAGGACCATGTTCCCCGACCTCTGAACTTCATCAAATTTACTGAAGATCACGTTCAGCCTGGACACAGAGGAGGGGATGGTGGGGGGGGGGGGGGGGGGGGGGGGGGGGGGGGGGGGGGGGGTAAGAGACCAAATTCAAAATAAATCTCAATAAACAGCTCTGCTGGCTTCAGGCCTGAAAAACAGACAACTGGCTCACTTCAGACTCCCCAGAGAGCCCGTAAACAGGCCGAATCTCTGCATCCAAAAATACTGCCGCGTAAAATCACAACAAACATTACAGAGCACCACGTCTCTTTAAAAAGATCAGAAATATACTTCATTCATTTGGGTTTCTCAGTTTCATACTTCCTGACATTGCCTCAGGTTTGAGAATTCCTTTGAAACATCTGTGTATCTGCCGGGACTCTTTAAGCAGCATTAAACCTCCTAAAGGGTGAACAGCAAGTCAGCAAACATACGACACGTTTCTCTGAATGACCTCGTAACATATAGAACATTAAACCTCTACTTACAATCGAAAGTCAGAAAAAACCCTCTCTAAAATAAAAATAGGTAGATTTACTGATATTATTGTGGGCACTTGAACGCACCGTGACTGAGGCAGACCCTTCTTCCCCAGGTCCATCCGCACGCGCTCCCCGACGTGGCGGTAGATCTCCACCAGGCAGGTCATGGCGCCGTCACGTACCTGCATACCAACACAAGCTGTCAATCAAACAGGCCGCTGGGAAACGTGGTCTTTGAACGCACCCTCCTCTCTCCTCTGTGTGTCCTCTTATTTTAAAGGTCCCACAGCTTCCTGACCTCTTCGCTCTCGTCAGTTTCACTGGTGTTTATTGTTTCATGCAGCTTTTAAAGCGCAGTGACAGTAACACTAGAAAATGGCCGACATGTTTCTCAGGATGAGTTTTCCTGTCTAAACTGAGGCCGATAAGATCTACTCATCCTGTGAACTTTCAATCTGATGGTGGTTCCAAAGGCGAGAAGCGCCTCAGAGCTTCACGAGTGAGGCTTCAGGAAGGGAAGTTCATGGGCACGGCTTCCTGTCTTCGGAAGGAAGTGCGATTGTGGTGATGACAGACGTCTGCAGCCAATCAGGGGACGACAAACTCAGAGCCCGGCAGGAGGACGAAGGATCTGATGGCCGAGAGGAGATTTTATCTCCGCAGAGTATCCTGTCTGAAGGATTTTCTAATTCGTTGTGCTGAGCTGTAAGGGCTTCACTTCACCAGCAGAGGGCAGTCAAAGACCAACCACCCCATCCTCATACTTTAGAGGAGTGTGTGTGTGTGTGTGTGCGTGCGTGCGTGCGTGCGTGCGTGTGTGTGTGTGTGTGTGTGTAGTACCTGACTGGTGGGATCTCCGAGGAGGTTACAGATGTGAGGAACTATTTTACTGAGCGTCAGACTCTGAGATCCAAACCTGCAGCGACAAAAAACAAAACGAGACATAAACATGCAGCTCGTCAGTGAAGTTCCTGCTTCGACTGAAAAATGTAAAATGGGTTTCATGTCTGATTTTTCTTCTGCTAAATGAGTTCTCCGTACAAACTCTGCTGCCCTCTTCACGGTTGGGACTTTACCAGGTGTAAATCCCTGCAACATGCTCCCGTGACGTCGACCTCTCTCAATGTAAATCCTACAAAAAGGAGAAGATTTTAGGTCCACTTACACATTTAAGGTGGAGACGAGACAGAGGCAGAGTCCTTCTCTGGTCCGGTTGTTCTTGTGCTTGAAGCCTCCCATCATTCGCTCCCACACGTACTGAAGAGGCACAAACACATTTACATCAGTCGACATCTAGAAAAAGATTAAAGTTGATTAAACGGCAGCTGGAAACCCTCCTCATCGTCACGGTGTACCTGCGGGTTGGCAGCCTGGTCCATGATCTTCAGCAGAAGCGCTTGGTCCTGGTCTCGAACTTGGTCCTTGGCGTCTCCGAGTCGATCGATCAGGCTCGGCAGAACTGAGCCGAAACAGAACCACACGAGTCCTCAGAAACTCATCTGCTCATTTATTTCATCTGCTCTCTGAGTGTGAATCTGCATTTGTTCTTAGTGGATCTATCTGAGGGGGTCATTCAAGTTGAACCACAACAGAATAATCTCATTTTCTTATTAAAATACAATGCAATGTGAACAAAAGCTAAAGAAGAGTGTCACTTTCTCACAAATGCATCAAAGTGCTGCATCACCATCAAGGTAAAAACAGAAAATCTATAAACTAAACTTCAGGTCACTGCTGCCACTAAACAACAGAACCATAAAACAGGGAGATAATAAAGGACATAACAAAGCAATTAAAATAACATATTATGATGTAAATATAAACACATGCACCAGGTAGCATTTAAAAATGACATCAAGAAAACAATTGAGGGTAAAAGAGTGTAAATGCAGCGATGTGTAACAACAAATATGTCTTTAAGCTCATAAACACAGAAGCAGAATTATATTAAAATATTTTTTTAATTAAAAATGACAGGTTGTTAAATTCATAGTATTATTATTTTTGTACAAATGTGCACTAAATTCTTGGATCTAATCAATAAAACATGACTTTTACTGCAGGGATGAAGGAATAAAGAGAAGCAGCTCACCGGTTCCGACCTGCGTCCTGAATCTCTCCTGGAGTCGGCTGACCAGAGCCGACAGAATGTCCATCCCCAGCAGAACCACCTGGGACCAACCAGAACCAGTCAAAAACCCACTCAGAGCAGCTGCAACAGCAACAAGCAACGGATCTGAATAGAAAGCTGCAAAGGATTATGGGTAATTGGGCTAAAGCAGAAGTTTTGGCTCCAAAAACCAGGAAATGATTAAATTAAATATTTTCTATGCAGTAAAACTTGAATGTAAACATGTCGTCTTCCGCTGTGTGAGCTGAAACACGGAACTGAAACACGACCACGAGTGAAGCAGCTGTTCACAGTTCACAAACGTGTCTGGGAGCGCGGAGCTGCAGCCTTCCTTGTCATGGGGTGGTTTGGGAAACTCAATGAACGCGTAGTGAGAGCTTCCCTGCTGACACCATAGCAACACATACGCGCCACCTGGACTTCCGGTCCGGGCCTTGGTGCAATTTTTGGAAACTCTCAACAAACGGGAGAGAAACTTGGAGTAAAAGGAAACCGGACCGAGAGCCTGCAGCGCCGCCTGCAGCGCCGCCTGCTGGCCGCCCGGCAGCATCACATGCAAATCACAAACCGACTTCACATAAACGAGACCGGAGGCGCTGAAACTCATTAATATGAAGAGCAAAGAATTTATCTGAAGAAATGACCGTCGGCCAAAAACAAATGTTTGCATTATGTGAAGTTACACTTCATTAAAATGGAGGGTTTTCCCTTCCAATATAACACCCAAGTGATTTCTCACAGCACCTACGCCACTATAACTTTATTTCACCAATCTGTGCGGGTTATTATTTTTATGGCAGACAATACTAACAAATATATATATTGAAAAGTAAATATTGCATATATATTTACGACTCTATATTTTGATAAAGACAGTAAACACAAGCTTGTCAAGTAGGCTGCTCTAAATTATACTTATAAAAGCACGTGACTAATTACGACTACAAGTGTTTGATCTGCAATTTGAAGTTGATTGATTGATTGATTGGTTTGACGTGAACAAAGAGGGCGAGTATAAAGGGTCCCTATGAAACATGGAGCCCGACTCCGGATGGTTCCCTTCGCGGTGATATTTGTGGAGATGCACTCACAGTCTTCTCATTGTTCTTCAAGAATTCACGGTAATGATTAACATGACGGTTCTGAAGATGGAACATTAAATTTGTCGTCCCGAGGGATCCTCGGACACCTCTGATGTCCACGTCATGCTCCTCAGTATGTAACAAGTAAAATAAAATACTCGGTGGTTTCTCAGCCGTGAACTTTGACCTTAAAAAACATAAAAACCTGCCGACACCACCGTTGACTCTCGACTGTTTTATGACTTTGAAGTGAATATCTTTGGATTTTGTATTGATTTGATACATCTGACAACACATCGGGAAATCATCTGCAGATTAATGGATTATCAATATAAATAAATGTTGGGATGAGCGGTGAATATTTATGTCGTCCTAAAAGGTGCAGAAGCAGCTCAGTCGAAACGTTTGACTTTCACAACCGTCTTGTGCCGTTAAGCCGTCGGTGTTTATCACCGGCTGGACGGCGGTTTAATTTACAACAGATGGATTAACTTGAGCCATCAAACACCCATCTGAGGGCTTCACTACCTCCGAACACACTCGGCGGGGCGGGAAGCTCGGCTCCACACCGACTTTCTGCTGGCTCGGTCACGCAGGGAAGGAAAGTGGGCTAATGGTGCTGGTAAATTAAGCTCACAGCCACCGCCGCTGCCACGTTCGCCTGGGAGCCGCGGCCCCGTTACGGCCCCGTTACGGCCCGTTACGGCCCCGCAGACATCACCGGAGGACGCTGCGTTTCCAGGGCAGCGCGGGAAGCAGCGACGTGATTGGTGGTGTTGTTGTGTTAAAAAAAAAATAAAAAAAAGTGGGTCACACCAAACTGCGTCTCTCTAGGAAGGACGTCATGAGACAGAAAGTCTGCAACTCGTAAAGACAAAACAAAATCTCCTCACAAGGTCCTTGAAGGAGCTGTTCTGGAGCTTTCCATCTCATCACATGTTCTCCTGCGTTCAGGACGAGTTGACGTCGAAGGAAGATCATGCGATGAGCTCTGAAGCTCCAGAACGGGCACGAAACGGACCTCACGGTGAGACCAGCAACGATCCAACGCTACCGTGAACCGCCGCTGAGTGTTGATGAACCTGCTGCCTCACAAACGCATGAATTACAAGCGGACAGCGACCAGCGCGCTGAAGCCATCAGGTGTGCAGACAGACGGAGGTCGTTCGATCAGCCGGCCAATCAGAAGCCAGAGAACGAGAGCGAAGCGCTCCCTGAGGACAGATTATCTCCGACACGGCGTCAAGTGGGTCGATGCTCAGAGGACCTCGTGGAGGGAATCCTATCATCCTAACTGGTGGCTTCACCACACACACACACACACACACACACACACACACACAGGGTGGGATATAAAGAAAGAATATCCTCCTACGACTTTACATGACGCCATAATGTACTGACGTCCGGTCCAACCAGCCTCGTTCAAAGAATCACGACAGGTATTTGTTTTAGAGATGCTGAGATGTTCCCTGAGATGTTCCCTGAGATGTTCCCTGAGATGTTCCCTGAGTTCTTCCCTGAGATGTTCCCTGAGTTCTTCCCTGAGTTCTTCCCTGAGATGTTCCCTGAGTTCTTCCCTGAGATGTTCCCTGAGTTCTTCCCACCGCTCCCATCCGTGGGATTCAAACTACCAACCCTCACCTTGTAGTTGCTGGAGTTGACCCAGGAGCTGGCCACGGCGTCCACCATCCTGTCCAGCACGGTCTGGTCCTGCTCCAGCTCGGGGGACTTGTCCTCGTCCAGGAGGAGCTCCATGATGTCCTGGCCCACCTGGAGCCTCCTGCCCAGGTCCTTGTGCGTCACCTGCTCCAGCAGATGCTCCATGCTCACCTCCTCCTCCATGGAGGACACAGCAGACTCCCAGCCGGCCTTTTCCCCTCGTCTGGTCCACCGGAGCCCCGCTGCAGGATTTGTCCCGGTTTATACGCCGGTTATGATGTCCGAGAGGCCGCTAGTGTTGGTGAAGAGCACCAGAACATCCTGGAGGACATCATCTACATCCTCTGCTGGAACCACATTTCACAAGGAATCACACGAAGTTTCCAAACGAGAGCTCTTTAAACACGAGTTAAAGACGACACACCTGACAGGAACCCAGCTGGTGAACTTACAGCTGAGCGTCGGAGACCGAACAGCTGGTCTGAGTGGCGCTAACAGCTGGTTCAGTGACGTAAACACGTGTTTAGGTGTCAAAACACTTCAGGTAGCTGTTAGCTTCGGCTGCTAGCACGTTAGCTCGCTACTAGCCAGCTTGTATGTAAAACACCGGTCAGAGCTAGTGGAAGCTAACCGGGCCAAAGTTAGCCCGCTAACGAGCTCGGACGGTAACCGGCGGGCGTCACCGTCACACACCGGTTCCGACAGGGACACTAACGAGTTCGTGATCCGGTGACCGGCTGTAGATTCTCTCACCGGATGGACCGAGTCGTTCCCAGGAACAAGTCACAAGTGGCGCTGCTGCCTCCGGACACCGACGACCGTCACACGTCCCGGCCGGTTCCGCTCACCGGTTCCGCTCGCCGGTTCCGCTCACCGGTTCCGCTCCGACCCCACTAACGTGTCCGACCCTCGGCCGGCTCACCACATGTCCGTCACTGTCACCAAAACACCACGAAATGATTACTTGTCACAGTCGATCAGCAGCTTGTCCCTCGCCGGGCGCCGTAGAGGCTGCAGCGGCTGAAGGGAGCCACTGAACCGCGACCCCTGCCGGCCGGACTGAGAACTACACAGCGGACCGGGAGGAGGGAGAGGAGCGGATGGGTGGGCCTTCTGTCACCCGCAGGTGGCTCCTTCACACATTCAGGGTGTAACGTCGGTGGCAAGAGGTCTCATTTCACCTGTGGAGCAGGTCATCCCCACGTGGCTCCGGGATGACAACAAAAATCATTTATTTCACGGTTCACGGGAAGCTGGAGCGAGCTGAGTTCAGAGCCGACTGCTCTGCTGCAGATGTGAAAGGTGAGAGAGCTCTCTGCTGATCCTCCTGTGAATGGATGTGACTGTGCACTGCCTTCTGCTCCCTACAACATCCGGTGTGATCACAGGTGCAGGTGGGAAACCGGACGCCAGCTTCTGATCGTTCATGAATGTTCCTGTGGCTTCGGTGTGAGGCTCTGACCTCCATGTGGATTTGACAGGTCCTCCTTAAAGGGCTTTGTTCTGTTGACACAGCGATGAGTGAACCATGTGACAACTGGGCCCTTGACCTATAATGTTGGCCTGCAGGTGGAAGGCTTAACATCATGTAGAAGACAGAATAAAGGTCTGCAACGTCCTTTAAATCTCACACGTCCTTTTACTGCAGCTGATGAACTGAGTTTGAAGAAGGTTGGAGCTTCTGTTGGTCAGAAATCAGTCAGAAAACAAATCCTCCAAACTAAATCAATACTTTTTTTAGCAGCACGTCTGCATTGTTGCTTTTTAAGTTGCTGCTTGTCGTAATAAATATGTCAGATAATTGTGTTTTTGCAGATAAATCTAAGAGTAATATCAGAATTATCACATGAGGATGATGCAACAGAAATAAATCATATTATAAATAAAGAGTGTTTTATAATGTCTTGCATGAGAGGAAGCTCCAGTTTAAATTGACCAGTTGTGGTGAAATGTCCCTGTGACAGATCTGTTCCGGGCGGCGGCGGAGGTGGGACCTCACCACATCCTGAAGATGTACAACCCCAGCGGCAGCGTGGTGAACATCTCCCCTCGACTGGAGGCCAACAGCACCGAGTCGTGCTACCGGCTGGAGGTGGTGGCGTCGGACCTGCAGAGTGAGCGGCCTCCAGAGAGTCATTTAAATCTAAAATATCCACGTTATATCTTCAGAGATCTTCTCTTCTCAGTCATGTCCTCAGTGTTGTTCTGGAACACCTCATCTTCTTCCACTTGTAGTTAAATGGGTGTTTTTATTTTATAGAAAAAACAGACTGATTAATTTTGTTCCGTCAGATTTGTTTCCTGGCAGTGAGGGACATTTTTTGAAGGAGATAAAATGTTCAGAAACGGTTGAGATGTGAGTTTGTATTTCTAAAACACTACGACTACATTATTATTATCAGATACTGTCATCAAGTGCTTCGGAGGGTGGTTTCTATCTTGGAGAAGAACAGTTGTGTTCAGCTTGGCGTGTCGTTGCAGGTGTGTCGGTGTCACCGCAGCTGGACAACATGGAGTACAGGTGAGTGCATCATTCAGAGATTTATGAATCCATCTATCTGATTATTTATTTACAGACTGGGAACACGAGTTTCTATCTGTCTAACCGTACCTGCTTCCCGTCTTCAGGCTGCATCACCTGGAGAGCAAAGTCCTCGAGGACGTGGGAAAGAGTCCGGACATAATCTGTGAGCTGAAGAGCCAAGTGGAGTCTTTCAAGAGGAAGCTGGAGGTTGGTCACCGTGCACACGTTCATCTTGTGAAAACACACTCTGATAACAGCTGGTTGAACCCTGCACAATCAGCCAGCGGCTCACTGGACAGAGGTCTCAGTGACAGGTCCTGTCCAGCAGCTGCTTCACAACTAAAGCCTCTCTGGGTTGAAGGCTTTTAATGTGAAGGAGCAGCATCAGGAAGTACAACAGCTCCAGTCCCCAAATAAACAGCCCTCGTTCAGTCTGATGAAGAAGTGTCATGTTCTCCGTCAGAGCGTGAAGAACCTGAGCTGGATGGGTCTCTTCAAGGAGGACGGCCACCAGCAGCTCTCCGCGTTCCCCCCGAAGCCCAAAAGGCCTCAGACGAGCGAGCAGGAGGAGCGCCAGCAGGTCCGCATGAGGTTTCTCAACATGAGGTGAGCCGTCCGTCCGGTGCCAACCCGCGTTAGAAGGTCTCAGCTCCATGTGACGGCTTTCTGTGTTTCTGTAGCTCGCTGCAGGTGACAGAGGAAGTGAGAGAGCATCTGAAAACACCCATCTTTGACAACTGGTGAGAACACACACACATCGAAACACACACACACACACACACACACACACACACACACACACACACACACACACACACATCGAAACACACGCGCGCTGCCCTCACCTGTGTGCTGCTGCAGGCAGTGGGAGGAGGCGGAGATGCTGGTGCTGCTGCAGGTGATGTTCACCGACCTGGACTTCCTCACGGCGTTCCACATCGAGCTGCACGTCCTGCAGAACTTCCTGTTCCAGGTGTACTGCAACTACAACAACATCCCCTTCCACAACTTCCAGCACTGCTTCTGTGTCACTCAGATGGTACGATAATATTATCAATTAATAAATACAGTTAAAAAAACTGCCATGGGAATGTAACTTTCCTGCTGTTACTGGTTTCTTTCTGATGTTACTGGTTTCTTTCTGATGTTTCCCTGCTGTTACTGGTTTCTTTCTGATGTTACTGGTTTCTTTCTGATGTTACTGGTTTCTTTCTGCTGTTTCCCTGCTGTTACTGGTTTCTTTCTGCTGTTTCCCTGCTGTTACTGGTTTCTTTCTGCTGTTACTGGTTTCTTTCTGATGTTACTGGTTTCTTTCTGCTGTTTCCCTGCTGTTACTGGTTTCTTTCTGCTGTTTCCCTGCTGTTACTGGTGCCACCGATGTTTTGCCGGCCTCTGGTTCTGCAGATGTACGGGCTGATCTGGCTGGCAGACCTCAGGAACAAACTGGGAAGAATCGACCTGTTCATCATGCTGACCTCGGCTCTGTGCCACGACCTCGACCACCCCGGCTACAACAACGTCTACCAGGTCTCCTCTCTGCTTTGTGTAGGATGTTTGCCTTATAATCAAGGTGTTTCTTTATTGTTCTATGGATTATTATTATTATTTTTACACAGATTAATGCTCAGACCGACTTGGCTCTTCGTTACAACGACATTTCTCCTCTGGAAAACCACCACTGTGCCGTCGCCTTCGGCATCCTGTCCAAGGTACAAAACACACGACGCATTAAAGACTCTAAAAGGATCATTAAAGAGATCATATTCAAATTACAGAGCAGCAAAGAAAAGATTGTAATAAGGTCGGTGGAAATTACAAGTGCTGATTTTAACCTGATGGATTTTGTTTTCATAGCACACTGATTGAATGTAAGATTGTTTTTAACATTCATGTGACATCAGCTCAGTCAGAGCAGTTTGTTATTCATCATGTTAGCCTGTAAATATTACTGCACATTATTCAACTTCAAATGTACATTTATCTTCCCTTCGCAGCCAGAGAGCAACATCCTTAAAAACATGACCAGTGAGCAGTACAAATACATCCGGGGAGGAATGATCAAGTAAGACGTCCGCTCCCTTCGTCCGTGCTGATGTCAGCAAGTCGCTGGTTCAGTTTTTCACAAAGCTTTTTGTTTTCAGATGCATTCTGGCCACCGACATGGCGAGACACAACGAAATCCTCAACAAGTTCAAAATGATTCAGCCGGTGTTCAACTTCACCAACAAGGACCACAAGGAAGTGGTGAAGACAGCTCGAAGCTCCTCATCTCACCGTTTACACTCACTTTTAGTTTTATTCTTCGTTTGCAGCTCAATCTAAGATAACTTCTTCTTCTCCTCTCAGCTGGAACGCATCAAATGGCCTTAATGTACTCGTACAAATTATAAAATCAACTACAAGACTGCTGTTTCATTTCGTTCTAAATGTACCGTTTGAAATTCCAGCTCTTATTTTGAAAAGAACATCATATCAACAGGACAAAACTGTCTTACCTTCTGCGTCCTTGTTTCCAGCTCATGAAGATCATGGTGAAGGTCAGCGACATCTCCAACGAGGCCCGGCCGATGGCGGTCGCCGAGCCCTGGCTGGACTGTCTGCTGCAGGAGTTCTTCAACCAGGTTGTTATCGGTCGCTTTACTCATCAATAAACAGGAAGTGACTGGAAACAGCTGGCCCTCAGAGATACTCATCATCAGGGGTCATTAACTTTCCTGCTGGGGTCTCATAAAACCTGAAAACACAACACTATCCATTTATCCTCAATGGATCTAGTTACACCTTAAATACAATTTCAAAATAAGAGTCTTTACAGTTATTTCTCCAAATCAATTGGTGTCAGAGGAGGCACTAAAATTATTCCATTATATCCACATTTCATGCTGTTTGGAGGAAGATGAGGCGTTTTAAAGCGAGAACAGAGACTGAGAGTTCATGAGAGTTCAATGATTGTCCTGACAGACGTGTCAGCTGATTCTGGTGTGCTTCGGTTGTGCAGAGTGACACAGAGAAACTCAAAGGTCTCCCGGTGACCCCGTTCATGGACAGAGACAAAGTGTGCCGGCCGTCTTCTCAGACCAACTTCATCCGGTTCGTCCTCCTGCCGCTCGTCACCGAGCTCACCGAGATGTTCCCCTGTCTGGAGGTAAAACACTTCTCACCGCCACCGCAGCTTCATCAGGAATCAACACAAACACCCACAATGCATCAGAGCTTCAGCTTATTTCTCAAAGAAAAAGGTATTCTCACAATAAATAGTCATTTTCAAACATTTTGTAGAATAATTGGCAGATTAATAGAAATAAAGGTTTTAAACGGTCACATTTGTCCTTATTAGTACAAATAAAATGTTTTATGGAGGTAAAAATGATCGACAGTTTAAAATGTGTTGATGATGATTGACAGGAATGACTCTTTCTTTATGAAGTTAACTGATGAGTTGTTGTGCAGCAACATATTCTGGAGCCGGTACGCAGAGCTCTGGAGTATTACTCTGACATGGAGAGGGCCACCGAGGAGGAGGAGCAGGAGGAGGGGGGCCCCAAACCATGAGGAGGAGGAGCAGGAGGAGGAGGGGAGCCCCAAACCATGAGGAGGAGGAGGAGGGGGGGGGGCACCAAACCATGAGCAGGACGAGGAGGAGGAGCGGGGCACCAAACCATGAGGAGGAGGAGGAGGAGAAGGGGGGGGGGCACCAAACCATGAGCAGGACGAGGAGGAGGAGCGGGGCACCAAACCATGAGGAGGAGGAGGAGGGGGGCACCAAACCATGAGGAGGAGGAGGAGGGGGGCACCAAACCATGAGGAGGGCAGAAAACCTTGAGGATGAGGAGGAAGATGGAAGAGGAAGAGGAGGAGGTGTCTGATTCTCAGCCTTGCAGTATGTTAGAGGAATTAATGACGTGTGAAGAAATGTTTATAAGTTTAGTTTCCGTGTTGTTTGTAAAATATTTGACAGGTTTTTTTTGTGTAGTTTTGGAAGATGTTTGTAATAAACGTTGATTTCTGTTTGGATCTTTGGGCGTCCTGCTGAGGATGTTGGTGCATCTTAAAGAAAATGAATGAATTGTGTGATGAGGTGAAACAGCGCCCGCTGGTGGACGATTCCAGTTTTACATTTTCTATTAAAGGTCCGTTGATGTTCTACATTTTTCAATAAATCCCATTTATTTTGTCCTCAAACACTCAGTAGAGCTCCAAATGAGGATGAATCCACCGCTGGAAATAGCCCCAACAGAAGCAATAACAAACTTAATGCTGATTATCAGTCCATTTAAAGTGACAGAACATCATTTCCCTTTCTTGCTGTTTTAGTGTCACTTATGAAAGGTGTTTTTATATCCAGGATATTTTACAAAGAAAATTCTGAACTTTTTTGTGATTTAAGAAACAGTTTTTATTGACTTTGTGATTTTCTGTTTGCTGTTAAATGGCAGTTTGTTTAAGATGAAGTGATTTACACATTAAAATAAAGAATGAAACCGAACCATCTTTGTTGCCCATCTGAAATAAAACGGTTTATTTTTCAGACTTCTTTTACAAAAAACAAAAAGTGCAAATGTGTGATTTTCTGTCTGATAAATACTTCAAATAAAAAATTAGCAGGGCTCGACATGAGTGACAAAATTAAATCCTCACTATATACAACACTTCTTCTTTTTTTTTTTTTAAATACATTCTCTTGGCATTTAAAAAGAAAACCTTCCGTGGAGTGCGTGACCTCCGACCTCCAGTCTGTGTGAAGCGTTAGCAGCTGGGAGTTTTTTTTTTTTTTTCACAATAACAAATATCACAACACAGGAAGCGACCGAGAGGAGGGAAACACTGAACGCTGGAAAGAAGCTGGAAATATTAGTGACGAAAGTCATTTTCCTTCTGCAGCTCAACTTCTCCTTCATATTTTAGTGTCAGTTTGTAACCGGAGCTTCTCGTACCATCGGAAAAGTTTAACGGCTGTCAGATATGTTGACTTTAAAACTCTTTATAGCTTAATAATGTTCAGAAACACGGTCAGTCCACAGCAGCGGCCCGAGGATCAGCCGGCGTCACAATTCAGACCAAATGTGCTCCTTTTGTTTTGACGCTTCTTTTTACTTCCAGAGAGCTAAGGAGCGTTCACTCCCCCCGAGGGTGTCGGCAGAGTCGCCGGAAAGCTCTCTGAAACCATTCAATCGGCCGGAGACGCCATAAATCCAGCACAGTCCTCCGACACTGCTGCAGACGCGACGTTTCTGAAGCCAGTCACATGAAAACAGACTTGGAGGTGTCATTCATATAAATATGGCAGCAACATACAAAACAAAAACAACCAAAGTGCAACAGAGTCTTACAGGTTAAATAAAATTGGGAGGTTTGAGCTTCACCTCAGCTTTGTTCCCATTCTGAAAGACCCCTGCAGGCTTTCTACGTGTCTGATCATCTCACCTGAATATGACATCATCCAAACAGGTGCGGTTCTGTTTTAATCAAAGGTAAGTTAACATCGTTAAGAACAATCCATCACATCATTTCCTGCTCTTCTCTTCTTTCTTTTATGACTGGAAAGTAAATATATTTTGAGTTTTTACAAATGTTTGAGATTTTTCTGTCAATCGTGAGACGGTGTGACATTGAGGAAGGTTCGCATCACTGTTGCCATGGTAACCACCGCTGGAGTGGGATCAGTTGAAATCAGTGGGAATGTTTTTACTTACATTTACTGAACATCTTCAATTAAAACACACCTTTTCTGAATGAGATAATATTTGCTGGGATCCAAACACGGATCGACTGGAGATGATTGATTTTAAATTCAGCGATTTTCCCTTTTTAAATGTTTAAATTGAACGAGCAGCGATAAATAAACGGCTGTTGAACCTGAAGAAATAAAGATGATTTAAAACATGCTAAAGTCTCGGTAGTGTCGGCCACACAGATCAGCTGCGACTCTCTGTATGGATCTTCTGAGGGTTAGTGTCACTGCTGTGGTCACTACGGGGGGAGGTGGGGGGGGGGGGGGACTTGCCTGTCAGGAGGTGGGAGGGACTTTTCACAGGTTACAGTACAGCAGCATCGCACCGGTTTCACCTATTTACACCATCGGTGGAGGAAATGCTAGTTGAACATGATGGACTCTGGATCCTGGTTCATCATCTGGGCCATGTGTCGCAGGACGTCCTTCTTGGTGATGATGCCCAGGAGACGCCTGCAGAGACACAGACGGGGGTCAGAGGTCACTGCTCATGTCGGGGTAATAATATCAAAAAGCCAATCAGAGGCAGAGGCGGTGTCTCTGAATTCTTCTGGTTGTCACGGTGACACACGAGACGCTCTTACCCGCTCCTGGTGACCAGACACTGGCGGAGGCCCAGCTTGCGGAAGATGTCCACCACCGTCTCCATGGGCGTGTGGTCGGTGACGGTGAAGGGGCTGAGGTTCAGGATGCGCCGCAGCTTCAGCGGCTGCGGGTTGCTGGCCGGCAGCTGCGGCGCGTCCTCGGTGAAGTAGACCACCGAGCTGCTCACCACGCCGTCCTGCTTCTGACGGGCAGTTTCTGTGGACATCACAACATCACACTCACTCTACGGCCTCATCCTGTGACACCGCAGCTGTGAAGTCACTCAGCTCCGTCACCAAAAGAAAACTTTGAGCCAACTCACTGATGGCGAGCGTGAGGTCCCGGCGCTGGACGAAGCCGATGAGCCGCTCCGACTCTCTGGACACGACCACCGGGAAGCCGTTGTAGTCGGTGTCCTTGATGAGCGTCTCCACGTCCTCCACGGTGGTGGTGTCCTGGGTGAGGACGGCCAGAGTGGGGTCGTTGCGGCGGGGGCCGCATCACGTCGGTGGCCAGCGTGCGGTGGGTGAACTCGTCCCTGACGTCCAGGTACGGGTAGCCGTTGAGCTGGATGTGAGACTCGTAGATGCCCTCCTTCCCGAAGGCGTCCGCCACCCACTTGCTGGTGACGGCGGCGGCCATCAGGGGCACGATGTACTCCAGCCCGCCGGTCAGCTCGAACATGATGACCACCAGGGACACGGTCATCCTGGTCACGCCGCCTGAGGGGACGCAACACATCTGCTGTATTACAGAGTTACTCTGTCTCTCAGTTGTTGCCATGACGGCGATGGACATTTCATAAACTCAGTGATTGATGTGGAAAAAGTCATCCAGACATGAATTTGCGATGAAAAGAAGAATCAGAACTGGACCAGAGTTTGATTTTAAAGCAGTTTAACCATCGAACCAGATGATGTGAGACCAGAGAGGCCGAGAGATACCGGAGAGGTGAAACCTCGGCGACGGGAACCGCGTCCACTCACCCAGACAGGCGGCGGCTCCCACCATGGCGTAGAGGCCCGGAGTGACGCAGTCGGCGCCGGGCCGGCACCAGTTCTTGAAGATGATCCAGTCGTGGTGGTGGTACGCCATCTGCTCTACGGCGATCCCGACGATCCGCCCGGCGATCGCTCCGACCGCCATGCTGGGAATGAAGAGGCCTGAGGGGATCTGAGGAGACACGGAGAGTCCGGTCAGCTGCAGCTGAAACACACTCAGCAGAAATCACATCAACTCAAGTCTGGAGAGAAAAAACGTGACTCCTCCAATCAAAGTTTTAGAAATAAGAAATGCACTCCTCCTCTTCCTCGCACTGACCTTCATGCCGAAGGTGAAGATGGTGATGACGATCTTGAAGACGAGAGCGAGGGCGAGCTGCCACAGAGCGTTGTAGACGCCGGGCCCGGCCGGCCGGTCCGGGATGTCGTCCACCGGCCGGCTCATGTTGGGGTTGTTGATGTAGTCGCAGAGCTGCGAGGACTCCAGCGCGCCGCAGTCGTTGAAGAGCTCGGAGATGAGCTCGCTGGTGCTGCGGCGGGTGTACGGGTTGGGGAACGCCAGCACGGCGGTGATCCCCGTCACGGCGATGACCTCCAGCACCGGGTACTTCCCCAGCTGGGTGGTCTTCCTCCGCCGGCACCAGGCGATGTTGGCCCGGATGAAGAGGGTCCCCCAGAGGCCGCCGAACACGCCCAGCAGGATGAAGGGCACCAGCTCCGCCATGTACCAGGGGGTGTGGTACTCCACGTAGAACAGCACCAGCCGGCTGTTCCCGAACGGGTTGATGGAGCGCAGCGTGAAGGCGGCGACCAGAGCGGCGAAGAACGAACGCCACAGAGTCTTCAGAGGGAAGTAATAGCTGACCTGGAGGAGAGACGACGGTTTCAAATGGTTTCAGAGGGAAATAATAAGAAAGAAAACATCAACATGAAGACACCAAACCGACCTCCTCCAGGCTGAACAGAACTCCACCGATGGGCGCGCCGAAGGCCACCGACACTCCCGCCGCCGCCGCCGCCGAGAGCACCTGAACAAACACACTCTGTCAGCATCTCACCTTGGACCACCTGTTGCCATGGCAACAACAGCTGCCGGGTGTTCCTACCTCTCGCCGCTTGCCCTCGTTCTTGCTGTACTTGGAGAAGAGGCTGCAGAAGAGGTTTCCGCAGCAACAGGCCACGTGGACCAGAGGACCCTCCTTCCCCAGACTGAGACCCGACGACACCGCCAGCACCAGGGTGACCGTCTTGATCAGCAGGGTCCACTTCCCCAGGTAGCCCCGGATGATGAAGCCGCTCAGGATCGTCTTGATCTGAGCAAACAGTCACGTGACAATGATCAAGTGTCAGAAAGCGGTGAAAAATATCCCACCTTTGATCCCGTTCGACGTCTCACCTCTGGGATTCCCGACCCGCAGGCGTACGGAGCGAACACCCGCACCAGCGACACCGCCAGGAAGGAAAAGAGCAGAGCCCACATGACGTACAGGAAGTAGTTCAACACGTACGCTCCCGCCCCCTGAAACAAGACCACGTGTCAATCAAAGGGGATTTCACACGTCTGATTCAGCAATAAAACAGCTTTTAATTAAGTGTCAGAGTCAGGACACGTTTATTCTGTCTGTTAAACTTCTTTAGATAAAGTGACTTGGCTGCATTAAAGATGTGTGTGCAGCGGTGGGTCTGACCTCAGCGTGGCCCGTCATAAGCTCCGCCCACTTCTGCCACTGAGGACACTTGTCTCGGTCGTCGAACGTGGTCTCGTTGGAGGTCCAGCAGCACTGCTCGTGGCTGTACCAGAAGGCCGACAGGCACACGCCTTCCTTCAGGTCCGTCATCCAGTCCACCGCCAGGTCGATCACCCCGGCCAGCGTACCTGAAGGAGGAGCAGGACTCCCGTAAAAACCTGCTCTCCTTCCTCTCTGCTCACAGGAGCTCAATGAATAAATTAGTCTCCTTCCTCACACGTGTTGTTTCTTTAAGGTGACGGAGCGTCGTCATCTCTGACTGACCTGAGAGGAGGCCGATGAGCAGCATCACCACCCACCCCGACCAGGCGTCCAGCAGGCTCTTGATCAGCTCCCACATGGACTCTTTGCTCTTACTGGTGATCTGACACAAACGAAGAGGACTTCATTCACACTTTGTCTTTACTACGTCTCACGGTGCCTTCAAGACACCAGTAAATAAGAGAACTGATGCTGCACCTTGCGGTGGCGGTCCGTGTCTCTGGATTTCTCCCTCAGCCAGTCGATGGTGTGGAAGTCTTCGTAGGTGCCCACGTCAGGGAAAGGCTCGTCCAGGAAGTCCATCAGGTTCCCAGCTCCGTTCATCTCCTCTGTGGGCGTGGCCGCGCTGACACCTGGCCACGAGACATCAAAACAGCATCTAAAGCACTGATTGTATTACTGCTGCCAGATTTAACGTTGAACCAGATAACTACGGAGGCCGAGAGGCCACTAATAATCTAATAATTGATGATAATCTGATCCTTTAATCGACCACAGAAAGAGCGAAAAACTACACATTGCAGGTGTTGCCAAGTCAATATAAAAAGAGAGCATGTTATTATATATATATGCTGACGTGGAGACAGGAATGGAAATAAACAGAAACGCTGCAGATGCGGCTTTATTTACGTTAGCAGCGGAAGCTAAGTTAGCATCCTGTGTTGCAGCTGGTTAAAGTGTTGTTTTACCTTCACCGGCCTCCATCTCTCACTCCGGGAAAACGTCTGTTACACGGGCGACCTAAATAAAGTCCAGCAAACCGGACATTTTACAAAATATTTCAGAGAGAAATAAATAAACTGATCGGCGTCAGAAACAGCTCCCCACAATGCACCTGTTTCAACCTGTCAGTCTCGCGATACTGCGCCGATCTCGCGTTAGTTTGTACTTTGATCAGTTACACAGAAGGCAAACAGTTATTTTACTAAATTAACTTATTTAAAATGACAAGTTACTTTGATAGAGGTGTATTACACATACTAATATATTATACTACAGGGTAATTATCGATTCATGTGTAATCAGACTTTTATTGTTGTAGTTGAGAAGGAATTTGACTCTTTTAAACATGTTATATAGTTTGGTCTATTTGTTGACATTGAGGTCAGTGAGCTGCTGTTGTTTAAATCTGTTGACATTAACTGAAGCCAATAAATCACTTTTTATAACTTCTATTGATTTGCTGTTTTTTTTTTTGTTGTTTCAATGCAAGTCCTGACAAAGTCTCTGGTCTCTCGTGGACCGGTCCAACTGGAATGTCTTCTGGGTGAAACGTGAGTGTGCATGATAAGTGGGCGGCTCTGCAGCCGGTCTGTTCAAAGGCCGAGTCTCTGCAGAGGAACAACGGTCCTGAACAGACAGACAGACTCAACGTCCTGCACAGACAGACAGACTCAACGGTCCTGAACAGACACACAGACTCAACGGTCCTGAACAGACAGACAGACTCAACGTCCTGCGCTCACACTCACTGGACATGGAAGACAGAAAAGCTGTCCTGTTCAACTTCTGGGGAGTCGCTGTGTCTTCTCGACCCGAAGACATTTTCCACAAGTTGGAGGAGTTTCACAAGCTGCCGGGGTAAGATAACACCTGTGATCTGTTTCACGAGGGCCCGACCACCGATGGTGTGGAACACTTGTTTAATTTTATTTTATTTAATGTTGATTTTCCTTTTTGGAGGTTTTATCATCTTCAAAAACTCATGAAAGTAAAGACTCATTTGTGTCCCGGTGAAAAATGTCTTATTCTAGTGGAGTCTCGAATGGGCGTGGCCAAACGGCTCGAGAGCGCCCCCTACAGAGATGCCCCGGCGGCCACATTTACCTAAATTCACCAAATCCGGTGGACAGGTGTATCACACCTGGACGCACTAAAAAGTGACATCGGACCGTTACGTCACCTCGACAGGACGTCCACCATTTTTAATTTAGTCGCCATTTTGGGCGATTCTGACACGTTGTACTTTGTCGATCTCCTCCGAGGGATTTGGTCCGACCGACTTGAATTTAGTTTCTATGGATAGAAAACATGTTTGGGATTAAAAGTTGTATAAATAATTTGTTTTCGTCGATGTGTGTGCCCGTGAGAGGCGGCCATTTTGAGCGTCTCACCATGAAACTACGAGTTGCTTTAAATCTTACTTACATGGACCGACCTTCTCCAAACATCACAGGTATGATAACAGCCCCGCCCTGAAGACCCCTGTGGGGGAATATTCCCTCATAGTCATAGCGCCCCCTGTTGGCAACCGGAAATGACACTTTTCATACATGTAGTTGATGATATATTGAGACGTTCGTTCGACTTTGTCAATGGGCGTCGCCGTGACGATGCAGCAAAGTTGGATGTCTCGCCGTGACGCAGGAAGTTGATGTTTAAGGTCAAAGGATGGTTGACACCTCACGAAACGTGTCACATACATCCGGCGTGGCGAGACGATACGTGATGTGTTTTGCGAGTGGGCGTGGCCAAACGGCTCGCCAGCGCCCCCTAGACTGCAGCTCCGGCACCTCGTTTCACCGACATGCACCAAATTTGTTGGACTTGTGTGTCACACCGAGACAAACCGAAAAGTGTCTTCGGCATCGTGAATTTGTTTTCGCCGATCGGTGTGACCGTGTCGTGGCGGCCATTTTGAGCATCTCGCCGTGAACCTGCAACCGACTAACTTTTATGTACATATTCAGATCTTCCTCAAACTTTACATCTTTGACAGCAGTCCCGCCCTGAAGACACCTGATAGTAATATTCCGTCATAGTCGTAGCGCCCCCTGCTGGAGACAGGAAACGAGACGAAAATAGCAACTTGAAGCGGGGATATGCGGCCCTTCGCGCACTGCACGTTGGGGAGGCGGCTTCGGGGAGGCGGCGCACAGACTGCAAGGACCCGTTGCAGTTTTAATTTAGATTTAATTTTCACAATTTATATTTTGGCAGGAATTCAAAGCTCACACACACACAAACAAACACACACACACACACACACACACACACACACAGACACACACACACACACACACACAGACTGGTTTCAGGTAAAGAGTGGAGAAACACCCCAGTATCACAGCAGAGTGTGTAATACAGCTGCCGGTCCACTAGAGGGCAGTGAGTCAGGGTCAGCAGTCAGGACTTGACCCCTGACCTCCAGCATGGTGTCCTCATGTCCGCCCGAGGACGTCCCTCAACTACCTGATGTGTCTCAGTCGTCATTCGACGTCTCCTCACGCCGAAGCGGTGCCGTGCGTCACAGAGACACGCCTCCCTCTAGTGGACTGACGTGTGTATTACACGCCTCGCTGGGCGTTAACAGTCTGGTGTGATGTGAGAGACTGGTTAGATTAACACTGTGGTCCTTAGGGGGTTTCTGTCCAGCGTGGCGTCCCAGAAGGACGGCGCCATGATGCGGGCGGAGAGAGGCGTCCTGACACTCTCTCAGGTACAGAAAGATATTTACAGTTTCTCTTCACGTCTTCTTCGCTGCTTGTTTTTACTGATGGGGGCTGAAGGGGCTAAATGTGTGTGCAGATGATCCCAGCGTTGGAGGCCGAGTGTGTGAAGGAGGCGCAGGTCAGGGGTGTGACCCTGCCGTCTGATTGGTCGGCCAGAGGCCTGCTAGAGGAGCTCGGGGCGGCGATGATGGACGTCAGAGCGCCGGTGTTGAGGACAGCGGCCCGTCTGCGTCGCAACGGTAAAAATACCGAACAAACCTCCAGGAGTCCCTACCTGCTCTGTAAAGCTTGTTGAAATGCATTGTGGGAAAGAAGTAAACATAGATCAACCTCCCGTTTTGAAGGGTTACTCACAGCCGTGCTGGCCAACCACTGGCTGGACGACAGCCCGTCTGCAGAGCGCCCGGCCCGCCTCCTCTCTCTGCTTGGCGCCCACTTTGACCTGGTCCTCCAGTCCTGCCGCTCCGCTCACAGAGTCCCTGAGCCCGCCATGTTCAGCTCCGCTCTGCAGCACCTGGGAGTGACATCACAACAGGTGGAGGACAGCACCACATCCATATCAGGTTTGAGTAAAAGAGGTGGAGTCAGATGTTGAGGCCGAGCGGTGCGTCTCGTTTCAGGCGCTGTGGGTGGATGCGGATGAGGAGGGCGTGAAGGCGGCTCGAGCAGCCGGCATGAAGGCCATCAGGGTGGACACTCTGGACGTCGCTCTGGACGATCTGTCCCGCTTCACAGGGGTGGAGGTACAGACCGGCGTGCAGGTTGGAGGAGATGGTGGTTGGACTGGTTTCCTCATCCGTCTGTGTGTTTTTCAGGTGGTCCGAGCAGCTGGTCCTCCGACGTCCTGCAGCCCCGACGAGGTGTCCCACGGTTACGTCTCCATCAGGGTAAATATCCGTGTCGGTGTAACAGCTCGTTGACGTGTGAGAACTCGACCAACAGTTCACAGCGAGTCTTCTTTGTGTCTCAGCCTGGCGTGAGGACTCACTATGTGGAACTGGGCTGCGGCCCGCCGGTTCTGCTGTGTCACGGCTTCCCTGAGAGCTGGTACTCCTGGAGGTACCAGGTGAGCTTTGCGTCTTCCTGTTACCATGGAGATGTTACGAGAGCTTGAGACAACGTGGATGTTGCTTCCCTTTAGATCCCGGCCATGGCTGCAGCAGGCTTCAGGGTGTTGGCTCTGGACATGAAGGGATACGGAGAGTCCACGGCGCCGCCCGGTGGGTCACACACACACACACACACACACACACACACACACACACACACACACACACACACACACACACACACACACACACTGCTCTGTGTCCACTTCTGAACTGTGGTCATCAGCTGTGATTCATGTGTTGTTCGTCCTTTCACAGACATCCAGGAATATTCTCATGAGCAGCTTTGCAAGGTACAAACTCTCTGATTCACTGCTGTGAATACTGGCCATGAAAAATCTAAAGAACTTTACATGATGTTGTTTTGTCTTTCAGGATTTAATCATCTTCATGGACAAGATGGTGAGTAATACCTGCTGACTCGGCGCTCTGCCGGCTCAGGTTGGGTCCAGCTGACTCCTCTCTGTCCCGTTTCCAGTCCGTACCGCAGGTCACCCTGGTGGGTCACGACTGGGGCGGCTCCCTGGCGTGGACCATGGCCCGGTACCACCCTGAAAGAGTCAGGTGAACACACACACACACACACACACACACACACACACACACACACACAAAGAGATCCAGTTAGTGTGTGATGTTAAAGCGTGTTGACATGCGTGTGCAGGGCGGGTGGCGTCTCTGAACACTCCTCTGTTCCCCGTCGATCCGTCCACTTCACCTGCAGAGAAACTGAAGAACATCCCCGCGTTCGACTACCAGCTCTACTTCGAAAAGCCGGTGAGTCACATCGTTCACATCACGCCGTGCGTACGAAGGGGAGTTACGGACAGGTGAGGGATCTGAGTGAAGACGATCAGGGCTGCGTTCGGGAAGATGTTTTTAATCGTGCCTTTTGAGAATAAAATAAAAATGTCAAGAATAAATCTAACTGAAGTCTCAATGTTATGAATAAAGTCAACACCTCAAATAAAGTTGAAATAAAGTCGAACTGTCGAGAATAAAGTCGACATTCGGAGATGAGCGTGTAACATTTAGTGTTTGTGGTTCACAGGGAGCTGCAGAGGCCGAGCTGGAGAAGGATCTGGAGAGGACCTTCAAGATCATGTTCTTCAGCAGCAGTGAAGAAGTGAGTGAATGCGCACACACACACACACACACAGTAGAGAGATCTCCCTACAAATGAATGTGTGTGTGTCTCAGGCGAGTCGTCCTGCCCTCACCTCCTCAGGAGTCCGAGCTCAAGGTGAGAACGTTTCTACATCTTCATTGGCGCTCTGCTTGTTCTTCTGACACCAGTCGGGACTTTAACAGCTGTGACGTTGCTCTCCAGGCGGCCTGTTTGTGGGTCTGCCGGAGGAAATTCCCCGGAGCTCCATGCTGACGGAGGCCGACCTCCAGTACTACGTCAGCCGGTACAAAGACGGAGGCTTCAGGTGAATTAGACGCTGACGGCCCATTCTTAGTTTTGGACCAATTTTAATATAAGTGACATCCTGGGGTTGAAGTCTGAAGGACCGGTGAAACATCCGCAGTTTTTGTTTTTTTGTCTTTCAACTAAATATTTCAGGTTTTGGACGGTTGGTTGGACGTCACCCGAACTACTGCAGAACTTTTATAGAGCCGTTCCATCATAAATTACATCATTAGGTCCATTTATGTGACTTCTGCTTGTAAAGCCAGTAGATATTTCATAGCTCCAGTCAGTCAGTAATCCTCTTGTGCTCTCACAGGAGACCCTTGAACTGGTATCGAAATAATGACGCCAACTGGAAGTGGATGTGTTCCCGACCCGCAGCGAAGGTTCGTTACAGCGCTCTTTTATCTGACTTTAAAACGGTGAATTCTGGGAAAACCTGGATTTCTATTCATCATTTTCTAGTGATGTAAATGTGCTGGAAAATAAATAATTTGTCCCAAGCTTCCTGGAAACCAGTGAGATGTGTTCAGGGAAAAAGTCCCTGAACACATTGTAGTCTATGTAACACACTATATTTCCTGTGTTAGGTTTAGTCCTGTCTTTAGGTCGCTCTGGGAGTGAATGAAACACGGAAAATGTTTGCAGTTTAAAACAAGGAACTGAACTGCAATTTATTATAGTTATTAACACGCACAGAAAATCAAGGGAACAGCATAAAAGAAAAATAACAAATTCAAGTAATAATCCCAATACCGGTATTTCTCAGTCAGTCAGTTTCAGTCTCTTGTCTTCCAGTCTACTACCCGGTAGTTTATGTCTGGAGGCTCTCAGACTAACTCTGATCTCAGTCTTTTGCTCCTCGGTGCTCCTGCAGGAGAATCCAAGAAGCCCAAAGATGATCAGGGGTCACAGGGTCACTCAGCTCCAGCTCTGTGGAGGTTTCTGGGGATCGCTGTCTCCATCACAGATCCATACAAACAAAAACAATCTGCATACAGCAGAATTTAATATGATGTCACTACTGTAATTTATAAACTCTATTGTTGGTGTAACAGTAAATGACCAGTAATATAGTATACACACACATACATATATATGTATACATATATATATGTATGTGTTTATATATATAAAATATAATTTTTATATATAAAATATAAATATATTATATTTATATATAAAAATTATTATTTATATTATAATATTATATATAAAATAAAATATAAAATAATGTTTATATGTATAAAATACTATTCACTGTGGTTAATATTAACATAGCACCATATCTCACACACACATGTACTCATGTCTCAGTGACATCTGTCACTTAAACCTAACAGACATTATTTAAACGTCCACCGTTGCTAAGCAACACACTCAACAGCTGTTCTCAATCTGACCTTTACTTTTGGCGCTAAAACAAGAACATGACGTCATCGTTCCCGCTCGTCTCAACCGGCGCTTAGCTAGCGCTTAGCTAGCCCCGTCGCGTACATGTAGCTCCACAACCGCAGATATCAACCCCGTAAAATAATATTCATCAACTAATTAATATTTATCTCCGACTAGTTATTGTTCTCTTCTCTCCTGATCGGTATCTTTAACCCAACTAACAACTAAACAACTGTCCTCCTTTGTAGCTCTGCACCAACGGCTAACTGTTAGCGACGCATTCACTCACCGGAGATTCTTGTCAGACTTTAAATCAACTTCTTCCTCCGGAGTCGGTCTGGTTAACGACCAAATAAATAAAGATCCTCAACAGCAGAGAGCAGAAACCAACCCGACGAGATCTTCATGGAGATCATGACCTGCTGTTGGAGACATGGAGGGTCTTCTTCGGGAGAAGGCTTTGATCTCCCGACGTGCACCACAGCGCCCCTCTGGTCAACGTCGGTACTGCATGTGTGAGTTAGGTTAGATTAGGGTTAGGTTAGGGTTAGGTTAGATTAGGGTTAGGTTAGGTAGGTAGTTACTTTATTAATCCCCGAGGGGACATTTTTTCGTGACAGCAGCATACAGAAGCAATAAGATAATAATAGAATAATAGAAAAGCAATAATATATATAGTTAACCCTTTAGTTGCTGGTTAAACTAAAGTGGGTTACATCATCATAGGTTAGGTAGGTTAGGTAGGAGCAGAGTTTGCAGTGAAATCATTTCCCAGAATTGAAACTTTCTCCTTGTGTGAATGGGATGTTTCCTTTGTGTGTGTGTGTGTTAGCTGCTGATGCCGGCCCTGATGGTGACGGCGGGTAAAGACAGTATCCTGCTGCCGTCCATGTCCCAGGGGATGGAGGACTTGGTAAGAAAGACGGCCGCTGGACAGTCGATGAGTGATGAGGTTTTTTTCTAGAGGTGAAGGTGACGTCGCTCATGTGTGAACCGCAGATCCCCAACCTGAGCAGAGGACACATCGAGGACTGTGGACACTGGACGCAGATGGACAAGCCAACGGAGACTAACAACATCCTGATATCGTGGCTTAAAAAGACACGCGAGAAGACTGGAGACGTTACTGTGGCAACCAATCTGTGAGGAGGGAGGGAATAGGGGAAGGAGGGAAGGGAACAGGAAAGGAAGGTATCCGAGAGGGTTGTCAATCAAAAGTTTATTTCATCTGATTGCAAACTGAAATTTGTTCCAATTAAAATTAAAAAAAAATGCTGGAGGTTTCCTGAAAGAATAAAATGAACAGCTGATCACACGACAGAAAATAAGAGAAATGTTTCACAGGAACAGATCCAGCAAACACAGCAGAAAAATAAAGAGAATAAAAGATGATAATCTGACAAAATAATGTCTCAAACTTTGTCTGAAAAACACACGACCTTCTGAATTTAACTGTAATAAAGACTTTACAATCTTACAGGTGTTCTTTCTTTCTGTTACATGTTAAAAACTGAAGGTTTGGTCAACATGACGGGAACTTTTCCTCCTTTTTAATGAGAAGAAGAAGAATCGGAAAAGTAATTGAAGAAGGGGGAAGGAAAGGAAGGGAGGCAGGGAAGGATTAAAGGAAAGGAAAGGAAAAAGAATGAAGGACAGAAGTAGACAAAGGAGGAAAGAAAGGAGGGAACAAAGCAGGAAGGACAGATTCCTTTTTTTTTTATGTCCTCATTGTTGGTGTGGAAATCTTTTGAAAACTGAAACTCGACACGCTGAATTCGTCTGAGAACATCGGCGCCCTCCGGTGGTGGAGAGGAGAACTGCAGCCGTTCTTCTCACAGCTGCTTCCCCTTGAACAGCTTCTTCCAGGCCGGCATGATGTGCTCGTAGACCCTCTCGATCTGTAACACAGGGATGGATGGAGGGAAGGCAGCCGTGAGCCATCTGGCGGTACATGAAATGTGGGCGGGGCTTCCCTCGACTCACCTGCTCCGACTTCTTGACTCCGTATCTGAAGAGCGTGGCCTGGTGCTCGCTGTTGTGAAACAGGATGTCGAAGGTGACGTCGCGGCCTAGCATGTCGTCGATGCCGGGCTTCACCACGCCGTGGAAGTCTCTGGCTGAGTGCGAGTCGTCCAGCATGTTGTTGACCTTGTATTTCGTCCCCAGCAGCTCCAGCGGATCCAGTTTGACCTCTGACCTCAGAGCTCGGCCAAACAGCGGGAGCTTGGAGTCTGAATCTGACAGACAGTGAAAACATCTTTCTGATCAGTCATAATAAATCATAAACGTATCTTACAGTGTAAAGAATAAGACAATCAAGATCAAATTCAACTTGATTTGATTAAAAAACGGTTGATTTTCAAAATAAAACATAAACTATTATAAAACTATTTATCTGAAAAGTTGCCGATCGGAAGCATTTTGAAAAGCTTCAAGCATGAAACAGAGACCTTATATCCTGTGAGCAAGTGTTTCAAAAAGGGCTTTCCAGAAGAAATCAACAGATTTCGTCACTTTTTTGAGCTCTAAAAGTCTGAATAAATAAACAGCACTTCAGTGATACTAAAGATGATATTTCCAGTGTTTTCCTTCGGCTTATTTGGTTATCAGCAACATGTTCTGTATCATCATATCTGTGTAAAAGCTAGCGCAGATAATAAACCCCCACGAAGCCTAAAGAAAGAACGTGTTAAAGAAACAAATAGAAATATTACATGTGGAAGAAGACATGAATTCATATTGAATTTCTGCTGGAAAAAAAAGCTTCTTTTTGTTGTTGTTGTTTTTTTTACTTTAAGGTCTCAGTTCCAGATGAACTTTGCGACCTGCGACAGGTGAACACCGACCTCGACATGTCAGGTGAGCCACGTAGGGAACGCCGTCCCTCTCCCCGTAGTACACCCCGAAGTGAGAGAAGTACTTGTTCCTGGGATACTCCACGATGTCGCCCGGGAACAGCTTGGGTTGGGAATGTTTCTGAAAATGACAAACGAGCGACTCAGCACAAACTGAGAGGAACACAGTCCGTCTGCAGCTTCACGATTTCACAACTTTCTTTAAACCATTTTAAATGATATCGACATGTAAAAACACGACGGCCCGATCTTTATCGCACATGCTGCCTCAGCACTTCTCAACCTCAACAGTACTTCAAGATATTCAGTGAGTCAGAAAGGAGCTTCCCTTTTTTAAATTACAACAAAACCTGGCAAACCACAATATCACAAACCCTACCAATTATAGAGCTT
Source organism: Embiotoca jacksoni (assembly GCF_022577435.1). NCBI lineage: Eukaryota > Metazoa > Chordata > Actinopteri > Embiotocidae > Embiotoca > Embiotoca jacksoni. Next base: position 5,073,408 of record NW_027185382.1, on the reverse strand, counting down.
TTATTTTATTTTGAAACTTGATTTTGTTCCTACTGCAGCCATATTCAGCAGAAAGGGTTAATAAGTTGGAACCAATGATAAACAAATTGTTTACTAATAGTATAGATCAGTTATACATACAACATATATATACAGCTGACATACAAATCCTTTAAAATGATTTTAATATCCGTCTTTACAGGAGTGTCCTGTTCCCTGCTGGTCAGAGGTCGTACTCACCAGGCCCATGAGGTCAGCCGAGTCTGCAGTCGCCTCTGAAATGACATCCACATCACACACACACACACACACACACACACACACACACACACAGCTTTACATACAGCCACGTGACGACGTTCAGCTCCATCAGTCTGTCACGGTCGACTGACCTCCCCCCACCCACCTCCTCCCAACACACACACACACACACACACACACACACATCACTCCTTCTTTTTGGCTGTACTCATGTCCTGCGCCCCCCCCCCCTCCCCCCCGGGGTCGACCCGGATCCTGCAGGTGTTTTTTTGGGGTCATTTCTATCGTACTTTTTTGTGTGATCTATTTCATGGTGGCTGAGTGTGAGCCCCTCAGCCTCCACCTCCCTCCACCTCCCTCCACCTCTGGGCGTGTGAAGCAGGTGTTTCCTAAACAGAGAGGCTGAAAGAGGAAGTAGCTCCAATCAGACTTTCGTTTTTTTTTTATTGAAGATAAGAAGGCACAGTGAACGAGACAGAAGACCAGACGAAGCCCAGACTCACTCAGCTTTGTTCGCTCTGCTGCAGACATTCAGTTTTTCACATTTAGGTTTGATTTGAAATGAGGATTGTTGAGAAACGGACTGATTTTCAAATTAAAACAAGCCGTAACATCCTCTGAAATACGAAGAGAAATCCAGAGTCCCTCTGTTAACGCAGATCTTTTCATTTTCCGGCTTTTTCAGGATGTCGATCTGAAAAGTTCTGAAGTCAAAGACTTTAAAAAAAAAAAAAGGCGTGAGATTCCTCGTGAGTCGGGCTGCCAGCGGGGCTCCTGTTCATTTCACCACGTTTGGTGTTGTGATTCCACAGAAAGACGTGATTCTCGCCGGCCTCCTGACTGTTTGAGTTCCTCTCATGTCAACAAAGAAATCATCTGGAGAGAAAAATATGAGCCAACATATATAACTTCAATAAAAGTCAATGAAAGGGAATTCACGTCAATTTAGCCAAAACTTCCAGAGAAAAAGTCATAAATTAAGTGAATGTAGTGAGAAAAAACCATAAAGTTCAGAGAATAAAGACGAACAAACAAATCTGATAATATGACAAGAAAAGCTGTGATAATGGAACTTGATGAGCAGCTTCTTTCCTTATACTGTTACCATGACAGAATATTTCTCAAAAGAAAAACAATATTAAATTAGTTTTTCAGTTAATGCTGCACAGGAACCGCGCTGAGGAACCCCCCCCCCCCCCCCACACACACACACACCTAAATTAAATCCACTTAAAGCTTGTAAGACAACGAGCCACCGACACTTAGAAAATATAGATCATCTGTAGAGAAAAAAATAAACATTTGGATGAACTGACATCAGAACATGTTCTGTGGACAGAGATGGAGGTGTGTGTGTGTGTGTGTGTGTGTGTGTGTGTGTGTGTGTGTTAATGCCCATTTATAAAGTCAGTGCAGCGTTACAGTCGTTCATTCTGTCAAAGGCACCTGAGTTTAACTCCAACCTGAGCTGGAGGTTCACCAGTGTATTCACCACACACACACACACACACACACACACACACACACACACACACACACACACACACACACACACACACACACACACACACACACACACACACACAGTGATACAGGGTATCTAGCTGAGCTCCTGTCCCGGGCTCTCCTGAGTGTCTTTGCTCCAGCTGACGGGGACGTGTTTGTCCCAGCTGTCCGTGTTGTGTCCGTGTTTCCTCTGGTGTCGTTTGTAGTTGTCCCAGTGGCCGGTGGTGTAGCTGCACTCGGCGCAGGCGTACGGCTTCTCGCCCGTGTGCCGCAGCATGTGCCTCTTCAGGTTCATGCTCTGGTTGCAGGAGTAGCCGCAGATGCCGCAGTGGAACGGCTTGGCGCCGGAGTGGATGCGCTCGTGGCGCCGCAGGTTGGCCAGGTTCCCGCAGGCGTAGCTGCACGCCGGGCACTGGTACGGCTTCTCGCCCGTGTGCACGCGCATGTGGCGCTTGAGGTTGTCGAGGTGCGAGGAGGTGTAGGAGCAGTGCGGGCAGCGGTGCGGCTTCTCCTCGGAGTGGGTGTGGGAGTGGCGGGCCAGGTGGTTGGGGTAGTGGGACAGGAAGGGGCAGTGAGGGCAGCTGTACAGCTTGGAGCCACGCCGGTCGCGCCGGGATCCCCGAGGCAGGTCGGGGCTGCAGGGGGGCCCCGAGTCGTCTTTGGAGAGCAGGTCAGACGAGCACCGGCGGCACACCTGGAAACACAACGCACGGGTACATCGTTTTTTTGTGGTTTTTCAGGAAGTCAAACTGGTGATGACCGTTGTAGACTGGGAACACGGAGGGAGGGCAGAGCTTTGCTGTTGCTATGGAAACAAACTCCACCTCGCATCACCCTGTCGTTCAACATTAAATTCACTCTCAAGACGACCTCGGCGGGGTTCAGAGGAGGAGAAACGTACCTGTCCTCCGTCGCCCTCCTCCTCCTCTTCCTCCCCCTCCTCCTCCTCCATCTTGTCCCCCTCCAGGTCGGCCTCCTCCAGCGTGAGGCCGCACAACCGGCAGCACAGGGGGAAGAGGAGGACCGGGAGGGGGCCGGAGGGCGAGCCGAGGCCCCCCAGCGTCTGGAGGTAGCCGGAGTCCTGGGACAGCCGCAGGGTGAAGTCTGACACGACTGCAGACACAGAAAAGAGTTTAAAAGCTTTTCTTTTTACTTTTGCAGGAAAATCTGATTCAACTCTCGGATTCTACTTTGTTCATTCTTTGACTCAACACTGAAAAACTCACAAATAACGTCCTGAAAGCTTTTACTGATAATGAAAACCATCTTTCAGTCGAAGAACGTCTTGCTCATTTGGTTCCACTCAGTTATTCTGATGTGAAGATGTTCCTCGTGATGAACTTCAGCTCAGAGGTTTGTTTTCACTCAATGAGCGTTCAACCAGACAATTTCTCTTCCTCATTTTTTATCTCTTTTTCTCTTCTTTCGTTTTTTTTTCTTTTCTCTGTGCTTTCAAAATAGAAGAAGGCTGACTCTTTTCCAAAACTTTTCGATGCAGCAGTTTTTTTATGTTGTGTATCTGTTGGGTTGATTTTTTTCGCCACCCTTCGTAACTTCCTGCGTTCAACACTTGTGTCTGATCTCGTCTAATTGCATGATGGGAAATGCAGGATTACCTTCTTCAGCTGCAGCGCTTGTTTTTTTCCGTCTCCCTCGCCGTTTCTCCTTCTCCCTCCTCTGCGGTCTCTCCTGCACGTGCATGCGCTGGTGCCTCCGCAGGTTGCCGAGGGAGCTGCAGGCGTAGCTGCACTGGTGGCAGCGGTACGGTTTCTCCCCGGTGTGCGTGCGGGCGTGGCGCTGCAGGTTGACGAGCTGGGCCGAGGCGTAGGGGCAGACGGGGCAGCGGTACGGCTTCTGGCCGTCGTGGGTCCTCATGTGGCGTTTGAGGTGGTTGGAGTAGCGCGAGGTGAAGGCGCACAGAGAGCACGAGTACAGTTTGTGGGGGATGTCAGCGACGCCGCCCGTCTCACCCACGCTGCTCCTCTTCCTGTCGGAGCCGCCGCCGCCGGGTCGGTCCGCCGGGTCCGAGCCCTCCACCTGCAAGGAGTCGAAGGAGGCGGCGTGCTGGAGCCCTTCCTCACAGGTGAGACAATAAAGCTCCGCCCCCAGGTCCAGGCCCACACCTGGATGTGACAGACATGTGCTTCAAGTGAAATGTTCTCGATTCTTCTTGAACATGTGAAAAACGTGGAGCAGCTGCAGCCTGAGCAACCGGCCATCAAATACTCACCGGAAGAAGCATTTGTATTATTTGTTTTATGATGAATTTTCTGTCTATTAACAGACTGACTGTTGCAGCTGCAGCGACACTTTGATGTGAGAACTTCAAAATAAGAACAAATCCAATTCTGCTGCTGTTTTGAACTTGGATGTTGATTTGTAACGGACAGAATCACAAACTTCAGGTTTCAATTATTTTCTGAAGTGACTCAAACCCTGATAAGGACATATATATAAATATATATATATACTTAATATACACAACAATAAATAAACTGAATGATTATTCCATTACCGAGATCTAAGCCGGCCCCTAGAGGCGTGTCTCCCAGCAGCTGACCACATCCTTTACAGGAGAGGAAGGCGGGGAAGGCGGAGTCTGACGGGGCCGAGGGGTCGTCCTCCTCCACGCTCAGAGAGAACACCGTCATACCTGAAGCAGAGAAGATGCATGTCAGACATATTCAAACATTCAAATCAACTTTAACATCATCTACGGAGAAACACTTCTGCCACACAAATTACAAATAAAGGAGATATTCAGGAAACGTGAAGTCTTTAAATCAAACATTTTAGCTCAATCTTCTTATCGCATAATCATAAAAAATATATTTGGACTTTTTTTATTTCCTAATTTTGTTTCTTTTAACATTATTTGGACTTTTTGATTCACTGGTTTAATTTTTTTTTAATTACTTTTCGATTCATAATTTGACTTTTTCAAATCAAAATTTCCACTATTTCAACCACGGTTTCAACTTTTCTTCAAAATATTGACCTTTTAACTCAACAGATTGATTTTGTTAAATCATTTTTGGTTTCATTTCATCACAGTTCAGACTTTCTGATTGATGATTTTGTGAATCAAAGTGTTGTCTTGTTTTCCAGCTGCTTCATGTCAGTGAGTCACTGACCGGCCTCTCTGTCCAGCCCCATGATCTCAGAGTCTCCGAACTCCAGCTCTCCGCTCAGCAGGAAGTCGCTCTCCAACACCAGGCAGCCCGGCTCGCACCCCGCCGCCTCCTCCGCCGCCTCCTCCTCCGACTCCACTGGACACAAACAGCTTCATTATTTCCTCCGTAAACAATGTCCGCACACCTTCAGACGCTTTAACCGAACCCGGTCACGACAGAGCCGCCCTCACTCTGCTTTTTATAACCTCTCGAACACACATTTGATTTATTTGTGTGCAGGACGAGCGTTTCGCTGCAGGAAGTGGTTTAAGAAAGTGGACAGATGGCGGCGGGACGGAAAAGGTGGAGGAGAGCGAAGGCGGTGGAGGGAGGGCGGCCGGGGGGGAGGAGACGGAAGGCGGTCGGCGAAGGGAAATCGGCGAGGATGAGATAAGTGCAGAGGAGGAAGAGTTAGAGGGAGAGTCAGGAAAAGGAAGAGGAGTCGATGTTCTCGTCCGACTCAACGAGAAACACAAACAAACATCACATTTCACTTTTAGAAACATTTTCAAATTATAACTGGAAGATAATCTGCAGATCAGCTGCTTGCAGGTCCAAGAGACATCGTCCTTCTGGAGACATGTCCTTCTGGAGACATGTCCTTCTGGAGACATCCAGCTGCTGAAGCATGTAAACAAACTGCCGTGAGCGTCGCGTGGCCGATTTATCGACTTAAAAAAACAGTGAAAGAATTTCTCTGAGTGTCACTTTGAATAAAAGAGAGATAAAAGAGAGGTGACAGAGAGGTGAGGGAACGAGGGAGACAAAGAAAGAGAGGAAGGAGGAGGGGAGGGAGCAGGCGGAGGTCAGGTACAGGACATGCAAAGAGGAAGTGGAGGCAGGATGCAGAGAGGAGGTGCACAGTCCAGATAACACACTTCTCCTAAAAGGACAACATGGCTCGGACAGTCTTCCTCAGGACAGACGACGAAGAGTCTTTAAAGTCGATCGGAGCAGTTTGAACGCAGAAAACCTCAAAACTTCATGAACGTGAACTTTAAAGAGACACTTCCTGATTCCGCGGCAGTGATTTCAGCCGTGACACCGGAGGACGGAGGACCGGAGACCGGAGGACGGAGGACCGGAGCGGGACTCACGTTTCACCGGCTGCGGGTTGGACTGCTTCCTCCGCGGCATCTTCGCCCCTCGTCGTCCCGGATCCTGCTCTGGTGGCGGGGAGACACCGCTGTCAGTCGGTGGGCTCTCGTCGGTCCGTCCGTCCGCCAGCCAGGCAGCCAGCTAACTGCATGTCATCATCATCATCATCATCATCATCACCACCTCCTTCCTCTTCCTCTTCCTCCAACGGACACCAGCAGCGGTGTCATCACGACCGACTACCGCCTGGAACAGAGCAGCGACACGAGCACCGATAAACACAACAACCCTCTGAAAGTCAACACATTATGAACAACACGTGTTTCCGGTTGCCGTGTGATCCTAAAAAACTTAGTGTCCCACTTTAAAGTCGTCCCCGTGCGCCGGTCCTTCTTATTGTTCCCCAGTAAATAGTCGGAGCCATCTTGTTAGCCACCTAGCCGTCTTCAACATTAAAAACTAAACTTCCGGCTTCAGCTTCACACTCAAAATAAAAGTTACGCGCACAGGTGTGACTTCGCGGGTAAACGTACCTGTCACGAAGACCACACAAGCTCCGGGGTCCAGAAAGCGTCGCCGGCTGCTTCTGAAAAACAGTCTTTTGTTGTCCGCACACCGCAGCTGTGCTGCGCCGGGTCCGGGTCCGCGTGACGTCACTGACAGCAGCGGGGGGTTGTGGGATTTGTAGTCGGATTAAATCCGCTCACCTCACGCGACCTTTACGATGAGCAAGCTCAGTAAAATTCATTTTACGACTTAAAAATGTTCTTTTTTAAATCCTTGATTTTACAACGTATTTTGCTTTTTACTCAATACTTTATTTATTATAATGGTTTTGCAAAAGAGGCCTTTTTCTATGTGGATACCAAGTATTGTTGTACTTGAGGTGATAACCAGAGGAGGTGCTATTTTACCCAATGATGTAACAAAAACAAATTAATATCAGTAATATGAAACAATAAAATGATGTGAAGTTGATAAAAACCCTCTGAAGGACAGAGGAGCAACAGCAAAAAAACAAGGTCTGTAAACCCTTTTATGTCGTCAAAATATTGAAGCAACACCTCAAAAACAGTTATAGTAATAGTCGTAAAAATACACATGATGAATAACTCAAACACAAAAAGAAAAGTTCGATATGGTGCTTTAATATAATTAAATTATACCATAAATATATTATCAGACTGGGAAGTTCATAAGATCTAAAATACATAAAAGTAAACAATACATCCATCAGCTTCTTGTTGCTGACCTTACAGATGTTCATATACAGAATATCTTATGTTTAGTAGAATTACTTGTTATTCATACAAATATAATTACATTGTGTCAGTTATTATTTTCTAAATGTACAAACTCTAAAATTCTTAAATAACGGGTCTTGTTTTAAGGGCTAAATCTTGTTATTTTACCCTGAACGCAGCCTCCCAGGCAGCCTGCAAAGGCCTCATTGGGTCCCTGATAGATTTCAGGAGTTACTTGACTTTTAAAGCGTGACTATATGAATATATTTACACAAGAAGACAGAAAGAACAAATATTTAGCATGAAGTACCAAAAGGCTCTGTCCTGGGTCCTCTACTTTTCTCTATTTATTCCCACTAGGGGGCACAATCCCCAAACACAAGATCACAAAATGCTTCTTGGTCGATAACATCAAATTGAACTCGATCATGAGTTAATCAAAGCCTCAAATTCGTCGACTCTCTGTCTGGTGTTTCCTCTCCGGATCTTTCTGTAGGACACAGTCTTGTACTTTGATGGCTGGCTGCCTTTCTTCGTGTCATCTGCTGTGTCGACCTCGCCGTTCATCTTGGAAGAGCTTTGACCTCCTCCGCCGTTGTTTCCTTTACTCTCCGTCACCTTCATCGCGGGGTTTCCTGTGCTGGATGAGTTCTGGGTCTGACCCAGGCCTTTGCTTTGTTGTCCGTCCTCCATCGATAAACGAGCGGCAGCGTCCTCCAGCCTGCAGCCTGATTCCTGCAGCTCTGGAAATACAAATCCACCTGTGACCGTTTGTTTCATTGAAAATACCTGGGAAGCACCGCCTGAAGACATTTCATTTGTTCTGTGGAGGTTTATATATTAATTATTATTTGGTGCTATCAATCGAGTGAAAGTCATCTTTGTGGAATTTTAATTAGATTTTAGGGAATTGATTAACTCGCTCGCTTGAACCTCCACTTTGAGTAATTGTGTTGCAGCCAATCATTGCTGCGGTTATATAAGATCTTGTCTGCACTGCATCGAAAACAAAGTGTGCAACCGAGCTGAAGCAGTTCACACTTTTTCCACTTTGAAACAGCACAATACCATTTTAAAGAGCTTTTTTTAATGATTATCTGACACTCATTTTAATGTCGCTGCTTCACGTTAAACGCATTCAACTTGCAAGAAGCGACAGAAAATGCATCAGTGCATCGCTGAACAGTCGTAGCTGGTTTGGTTGTCGGTCAATCTGAAACTCTACGTTACATCACGTTTCCAGTGCAAATGTACCTTTCGCTAAAAAACTGCTCCGAATCGGTGTCGTGTGGATTTGGATGAAGAAACTGACACTAAAAGTACTCGTGACAAATTTCCTGTTGGGTTTCTTTTTAAATGCAGCAGCTCAAACGGAGACTCTGGTAGCTGTGTTGGTAAAAAAGCATTTGCAGTTCCCAAGTCTTAAAAGTATCTCCAGAGTATCTCCAGAGTATCTCCAGAGTATCTCCAGAGCGCTGCGGTGCCTGATTACCTGCGTGCAGTTCTTCTGCTGTCCCAGCTGGACGTCCCGGCCCAACAGGCGACCTCTGAATCTGCTCCTGTTCTGGGGAAGTGTGGACCGACGCCTCTGTTGGTTCACCAAAATTAAAATGAGCGTCACCACAAAGCAGCCCAGTGTGTGTGTTGGTGTGTGTGTGTGTGTTGGTGTGTGTGTGTGTGTTAGTGTGTGTGTGTGTGTTGGTGTGTGTGTGTGTGTGTGTCGGTGTGTGTGTGTGTGTGTGTGTGTCGGTGTGTGCAGCAGCAGCAGAGTGGCTCGAGGTGTCGTCACATTCATTGTGACTGCTCTGCGATGTGGGATAAATGTCCCCGCTGTGGTTCCTGGCAGCGACTGAGTGGATCTCTTCATGTGTGAGGACTCTGCCAGCTTCCTCTTCTGCTTCATGGTGTCGTGTTGTGTCACATTCAGAGTCTCGTGGAGGTGAAAATCCCTGAGAGTTGGACTCTTCTCCATTTTCTTCTTGGTCTCCAGCAGCTTCACTTCCATCCTTTACAACTTCCTTTTCTTTGTCTTCTTCCTCATCCTCCTCTGAGTGATTTTCTTCTTCCTCTTTTTCTTTCTCTACATTGTCATCCTCACTTCCTTTCTCTTCCTCTTTTGGTTCTTTTTTCTCCACATCTTCTTCATCCTGTCTTTCTATCCCTTCCTCTTCCTCTACTGTCATTGTCCCTCCATCCTTCTCACTTTCCAACTCCTTTTCTTCTTCTTCTTTCTTGTCCTTTTGCTCCAGCTTTTCTTCCTCCATCTCTTCTTGCTTCTCTACATTTTCCTCCCCATCTTCCTCGTTCTGCACCTCACCTCCTTTCTCCTCTTCCTCATGTCCACCTCCCTCCATCTCTTTTTCTTTCTCTACAGATCCTCCATCTTTCTTTTCTTCTTCTCCAAACTCCTCCTTTCCAGTTCCTCCTCTCTCTCCGTCAGTCTTCTCCTCTTCCTCGATGCATTCAGGCAACATCGGCTCCATCGTGTCCTCTAATGACAGAATATCTCCAAACGGGCCGACGGCCTGCATGACCCGAGACGCGATGGAGTTGTCCTCCAGGTCCAGACCGTCCAGGGCGTCTGCAGCCGTCCACCAGCTCGCCATCACGCCGTGACAGCTGTGCTGCAGCTGGCCTCCGGCCACCGGTCCGTGTTTAGAAAGCTTTCACACACAGTCGAGAAGGATTTCGTTAACGCAGCACGCGTCACTTCTCAGTCCACAGTCTGGTGACCCGAAGGCCACGTTTTCAGCCTCATGTGTGTGAACAGTAATACTTTAATCTCTCTGGTATGAGGCCTTGTTCTCCTCCAGCAGGACTTTACTGGATGTTTGAGTCTTTCATTAAAGAGCAGAGTCTCAGACTGTAGCTAATAAAGTTTAGATTTTATATTCGTACGATATAGACCCAAAACCCCTTAACCTGTGATCAGGTAGGACAGCAGGACCCACCTGAAGGCCGTTACCATGCCGATCATGTTGATTATTCTGCATATTTCCTTATAAATATTCAATGAAATAATCTCGAACTGTTGCCAGAGCTGTCTGTTGGCCTCATTGCACATCATGCATGATAATTATTATCTGTATTTATGGAGAATTATTTAAACAAGGCAGCAAAATTAAAATCCAAACAATAGCAGCGGTGTAAGATGACTGAAAGGACTCATTTCATTCCAGCGGTGTGATGAACAAACCTCTGGGCTGAGCCTTTTCTCTGAGCCTGAAGATCAACATTCCCACAGTCCTTTATCCCACGGCTTCACGATAAGCTGTAATGTGTTACAGCCTCACATGGAGCTTCCCATCCTCGCTACAGCACGCACTGACACGCCCATCGAAAGTACACCTGAAAGCTGCATTTATAGAAATGACCATCAGGTTGTTGTTTTTAAGGATAATGACAGAAAAAAAACATTTATAAAATACTTTAAAGTTGAAAGAAAGTCTTTCAGTCTTTGTATTTTAGTTCTTTCGAACACCAGCACTTCACCAGACCTCAAAATGTCAACAGGAGTCCCCTGAATGTCCACTAGGTGGCGGTAAAATACGAGATATACAACCAGTCTGTTTAATTCAAACAAGCAGAACTCTTCGCATGTTATACAAGATGCTGTTTTAACTGAATATGCTCCAAAATATTATAATATCATGTTTATAATAGCAGTTAAGTTGGATTTACTTACAGATTTAGTGACGTTACATTATTAATCTGTAAAGATATTCTACCTCTGGAGCTCTTTGTTGTTTTGTCTATTGTTTGTTTCTTGTTGCAGGTTAAGATGTATTCTGATTGGATTTTGAATTGTAAATTAAAATCACAAAACCACAAGTCATCGTTCTTCAATTTATTACAAGAATAATAAAAGTAACAGTACAAATTGAGGGGAATATTTTCACTGAATATTCAGTTTTACATTCAAGAATGGTGCAAAGAAAACCTTAAATGAAGGATAAACTACTTCTATTTATAGTCATTGTTAATAAAATAGGCTCCAAACACTCCTTCTGATTAAATCTTGATGAAGGTGAAGGTGGTGGTGCAGATTTTCCCTCCAGGTGTGATTACATCGGAGCAGCAGCAGCACACTGGCGGCTTATTAAACCCTCCCTGCATCAGCAGCATCTCTAAGATTCACCTCTGCTGTGAGACTTGGCGTCTTGCTGCGCCCTCCAGGCAGCGAGCACCTCGTCGTCTACGGGCTCTGCAGCAGCCCGAGCTCGGACCCTCTGCCTGGTTTGTGCGATGAAGGTAGCGATATCATCCTCCTCCTCCTCCTCCTCCTTGTTGGCGTCCTCCCTCCGACTCCTCATCCCCTCCGTCTCGCTGCTTTCGTACCTTGAATGGTGAGCGAACTTTCTCTTGGTGGAGAAGTCGCTGCAGCTCTCGGCCCCCTCGTCGCTCTCCTCGTAGGCTTCGTACGACCTCCCCGCCCGGCTGTAGCCGTGGGATTGCGTGACCCTGTTGCAGGAATATTCGGTGTCTTCACTCGGTAGATCCTCGTGTAACCTCGACCGGTATCTGGAGGCGACGCCGTACGTGTCCTCGGCGTCTTCCCCGGCAGTGTAGGAGGCCGTGCGGCTCGAGAAGTCAAATTCTGAAGCGGAGGCATCGAGATCGTTGTACGGATCCTCGGACGGATCAGCTTCTGCTCCTGAAGCCGGTTTTCTGGGAGGAGGCCTGACACTTTGCAGCCAGTCGTCGATGCTGGTGTTCTTATCTTTCTCCAGCGCTGGGTTAAGATTCAGACACCCAGAGAGGCCGTACGTCCTCTTCGGTTTCGCCTTTTTCTTTGTCTCTTCAAGGAACTCCTCCTCTCTCTTCTTTCTTTCCTCCTCCTCGTCTTCGTCCTCCTTCGGTTTCTTTTTCTTGTAAAGAGTGCTGCGTTTGTTGTCCTCCAGAATCTTCTTCTTTTCGTAGGTAGACATCCTGTCCCTCATCTCAGACTTCATCTCCTTGTCCATGGCGTCCAGTTTTCCCAGGTTGACCTGGTCCTGGAAGAGGCTGAAGAGAGGCACGCTGGTGGTGGTGATCTTATTTCTCTTTGAGGGCAGAGTGGAGCCGAGGCTGGAGCCCAGCGCCGAGCCTCTCGCGGTGAGACCGGAGATGCTGCTCGACCTGCCGCCTGACAGGACGGACGCCGCCCGGCCGCGACCCTGAGACAGAGCGCTGGAGTAGGACGCACCGCTCAGCAGGGACGCTTTGTCGTCATCTACACCCCGGCCTGAAATCACACTGGAAGCTCCACCGAAGCTCAGCTCAGATCCTACACGTGAAGACGGAGGCAAGCTCATCTCATCCTGCTTCTGTTTGATGGTTTCAGAGACGACGTTGGCGATCCAGTTTTGGATGCTGGCCAGGTTGACCATGGGTTCGCCTCCGGGGCCCTGCACAGTTGGAACCGGGAGCACGGGAGGAACCGGCGGAACATGATTCAGGTGGACTCCAGACTGTGCCGATCTCGTGCTGCGAGCTTGAGAAACTGAGGATATGACGGACGATCTGCCGCTGAGCGTGGACATGTTGTCGTCGTTGGTGACACTCGGCGGCCCTGCGACGCCGGCTCCAGCCCAGAAGGCGGACAGAGGTATCGTCCCGCCGCTGACGCAGCTCTCCGCCTCCCAGCCGCACATGGACTGGCTTTCTTCCAAAGTTTTCTTTGAACGCTCCAACAGCTCTTCACGTCTTTGCCTCCTTTTGACCGTCGCCGAGTCCTCACCTCGGCTCAACTCCAAGATCTCGTCTTTGTTGTCCTCCCCGAGACGCTTCTGCTGCCTCATCTTCCATGCCTGATACGCCGTCAGGTTGACATCTTGGAAGGACTTGGCTTCTCCCTCGCCGTCGCCTTTCTCTCCGTCAGCGATGGAACTTCTCTCTCCGTCCTCACGATCCTTCTTGTTCCAGCCAAACTGGATCCTCTTGACGCGCCAGCGCTCCAAAGGCGTCATCTTCTCCTTATTGTTCTGGCAGAAGTTGTACATGGAGCTGGTGTCAGAGAGGATGCTGTCCACTTCATCATCGATATGCTTCTTCCTGCCTTCGCCTTCGGCAGCAGTGCTCTCGCTGCCTTCATCATCCTCCTTCTTGCGGTAGCGGGCGGCAGCTTGTTCCTCGATCTCCTTCAGCCGCTGTTTCCAAAGATCAGAGTAGCTCGTGCAGCTGGAGGTGGACATCGTGTCCGAAGGCGGGCGTCTGTTGCGACGCTTCAGCCTCTCTTTCACGGCTCGTACGTCCTCGCTGGTGACGCTCTCCAAATCGGCGTCGACGCCTTCTGTCGTCTTCTTCGGACGCCCCCCTGCCAGAGACTCCCCGTCCTCCCCGTCGCTGTTCAGCTGCGCCTCCCACCACTCCTCGTTCTGGTATTTTTCATTTCTTCGCTGCCACTCTCGGATCATGCTGCCCACACCTTCATCATCATCCCCGTCCTCCGTGCTCTCCGTCTCGGGCAGAACGAGCTTCTCCTGAGCGCCGGCGGACGCCTGGCCGTCCGGCCCGTTCTGCAGTCCCACGAGTCCAATTCTGGGCACCGCCGCTGCAGAGGAGGCCACGCTGCTCATCACACTCTCTCCATCCTCCTCCTCTTCCAGCATGATGGAGTGAGCTTTCACCTCGATCATGCTTTGCTCTTCCTCCTTATCTGTATCATCATCATCGTCATCATAATCCCCCCGTTCACCGAAGATGTGTGCGCGGGTGTGAGCGTCGATCACGGAGCACTGGCTGAGGGTTTCGTCGTCGTCGTCGCGCTCCTCCATCAGGCTCTCGTTGAACTCTCGCAGCTGCTTCAGGAAGCCTTCGTTGGGGTTGATGCTGCGTTTCTTCCTCATGGACGTCAGGGCCTCCATGATGCTCATGTGCTGGAAGATCATCAGGTAGGACGCCACCAGGACAGCAGACCGACTGACGCCCATCATGGACACCACAAGAACCTTTCCTGCAAGCAAAGGAAGCAGTGAGCATTTATGAGGTTGTTGGTGATTTCATGTCCTCCTTTTTATAATGAGCAAAACATATATGATGTAGAATTATAATTCTCTGGAGCTCTTTAGTTTTGTACCCCTCACAAATAAAAATCGGTCAAATCTCGCTTCACAACCTGGAGCCAAAAGACGAGACATGCAGCTGTTGCTGCCTTCAGGCACCGCGTTATGAGTCAGCTATGAAAAAGAAGAGTCACGGTCAACAGTACAACCGTTTCATCGTCTTCCAGGAACACTGACGAACTCTGTGGACCCGTAAAGCTCTTCTCAGAAACCGGCGTGACATCACAGATCAGCTGTTTGTGATCTCGTGGGGACATGTGGATAAAGAAAATGTGTTTGACCCAAATCTGGTGAACTCGGTGCATTGTGTGGGGTCCCTGTTGGGTAAACAAGAAACAATACCAGAGATGAAAAATCACTGAGAACCTCTGAGAACCTTTTGTGCGTTACAACCTCCATTTTTATAAGGTTTGCTCTGAATTTTACTTCGAGTTCGTCATAAAAAGGAAAAAGAAAAGGTAGAAAAAATGGACAGAGACTCGAGAAGACAAACAGGACAGGTCACCTCTCACCTTTGTGTGTCAGCAGAGCCTCGTCCAGGAACTCGGCGGTGGGCCGGAAGTGCACGGAGATGTCTGCGTCGCAGAAGTCGTCCACCTCGATGCCCATGTACTGGATGTTCATGCTGCTGTAGAAAGACTCGTTGGTGTAGACTCCTGTGCCGTGAGCGGTGTTCAGGACGTGTGTGATGCCCATTCGCTTCATTCGGGCTTTGTTCACCGCAACTGACCTGAAAAGGAAGAAAATGAATGTCATCCTCAGATCAAGACGATGTGATTTGGCTGAAAGCTCCAGAACAGGACTGGAGCTCGGCCTCCGGCACAGATTACAGTCAGAGAATATTTCACTTTCTCTACGCTGATGACACCGAACGCTTCGCTGCAGAGCAGCAAAACAACATCAGGCGGACTGAAAGATTACGTTCTCCTCTATGCGTTCAGAAAAACAGGAAAAAAAAAGGAACAAAGAAGGGTTTTCAGGAGAGAGACTCACTTCTCGGCGATGAAGATGTTGGGCCACACTTCGTCCACGGGGTTGATGGGAGCTTCCAGGCGGTCCTGCACCAAGGCCCTCTGGATGTCCAGCACACAGGGCGTGTTGTAGGGGCTGCGGTCGTCGATCATGTCCCTGACGCGGTTGTAGAGGTCCTCCACCATCAGCTGCTCAGCGGTTTCCAGCATGGACTCCGGGGTGGACTCGGAGCGCACGGGACGAGGCGGCAGCTCTGAGGAGGACAGACGCAGGTTCAACATAACAACGGATCTTCAAGGGTTCATTTAATGGAAACTTAATAAGAAGGAAATGACTGAGACGATGAATAGTTGGGTTCCTCTTGCCTCCCTCTGTTTCTGTGCACGTCCCTCACGATGAAGACCATCCGTCCTCCTACAGAACATTTACACACATGTCTCCGATGTCTCACAGCTTCAAACGAAGCATCTCATTAAAGCAGAAAGCGGCTGCACTCGTCAGGAACGCCGTCCTCCCTGCACATGAAACATGCAACGCCCATTAAGCCGCCACTAATGCAGTGTATAATGTCAGAAGAGAAGTCCGATATGGGACCGCTCTGTGATGTGGTGGAAGATAATCTGCTCAATGAGAGTCCCTCCGCTCCTCCAGCTGTGCAGTAACGAGCTGAAGGGATGAAACGTGGATTGGCTGTAATTGAAGAGTGTTTGACCAAATTAGACTTCGTTATTCAAACACAGACGTTTGAATGAGGCGTGAAGAAAAGATCTCCTCTGTGCACAACTTAAATACTTCATACAGATGGAGAAGGAAGTAGAACAGAGACGGTTATCAGGAGAAACCTCCTTCAGCTTCTCAAATGAGAAATTAGCTCCCAAAGTCGTTGTCAAATATCTAAATAAAGACTGCAAGAGCCTCGGTCGGTGTGAACGAGACGTAGAGCTGGATATCATCTGCAAACAGACGACACGCGCGATGCTGCTGGAAACTCCGGTTCAGGATCACAGTGAGGAAATGTGTCGGGTCTCACCCTCGTTGATGATCTTCTTGGCAGCGAGGGCGGACGAGAGGTGGATGGGCTCCATGAAGATGCTGGCGGCGTCGGACCCCGAGATGGTGGAGAACCTGGACTCTGACATCATGGAGAAGCTGGGAGACAGACAGGAGGGAGACCCGGTGAGACGGAACACTGAAAAGATGGAGGTCTCCGTCTTTTAACTGTTTTAAAGAAGGTGCAGCAACGAACACGTCGATAAATGTGGTGAAGAAACTTCCAGATCGTGAGCCGGTGACATTTCTCTGCATATTTACTTCAGCAGGGGAAGAAACCTGCCGTCAGGTGTTAATACAAACACTTTCTGTTGGATTGTTCCTCAGAAATCACTTTCTGAAAACAGCAGCGTGACGTGTTGTGCTGACAGCTCGTGTCCTACCTGGGGGAGGGACAGCGGAGGTACTGAGACTGGACACCTTGGACGCTCCTCTCCTCCTCGTCTCCATCGGGAACCGTCTGATTGTCCCGCTCCCCGCTCTCATTGGCCGACGCCATGGCAACCAAGACTCCTTCCTTCCTTCCTGCCCGTTAAACACTTTATTCGGAGAGGCCTACAAAATAAAAGCACATTTTGTCAGACTTGTTTTAGTGCCAAAAAAGATATTTAAAAATCAGGCAGGTTCCATAGTGACGTGTGTGTGTGTGTGTGTGTGTGTGTGTGTGTGTGTGTGTGTGTGTGTGTGTGTGTGTGTGTATGTGTAATGTGTTGTGTGACATGAGGCCTTGCAGCAGGTCTATTTTTAAGGCGACGACAGCTGACTGAGCCTGCGGGCCTGACAGCAGCACCAGAACCTTCCAGCTCTGAGCTTCAAACAACAGAGCAGCAGCTTTTTAATCAGATGTGTGAAAACTCTGAAACAGTCAACAGAAAACACCCTCCTACCTGTGTGTGTGTGTGTGTGTGTGTGTGTGTGTGTGTGTGTGTGTGTGTGTGTGTGTGTGTGTGTGTGTGTGTTTTCTTACCTCGGTCAGAAGTGTGTTTCTCTGAAGCAGAAGGTGGCCGCACTGACAGAGTCCTAAAGTTAGACCTCCTCCTCCTCCACCTCCCCCCCCCCCCATCCCACCCCCTCCCCCAGCAGGCCTGGAGGCCCTGACACCCGACACCGGAGCTGCAGGTAACTGAGTACTTTTACTCGAGTGCTTCCACTGCAGGAGGATTCAATGTCTTTCTTTCATTGGTGCTTTTTCTGTTTTTGTCTTCAAACATTGATTCTTTTATCCAGTCCTTTAAAACTTTGTGTTTTTAAACTTTAACGAGACAGTTGATGATTTTATTTTTGGTTTTGGCCGCACTAAAAACAAAATGCAAACAAATGGCGGCTGCTGAATTCTGCAGTGAAACCAAACTGTTCAGTTATAAAAGCAGGAAAAATCAAATCACATCCTCACAAACAGTTCAATCTAAACACCAAAACTATCTTCATGGTTCGGGTTGAACGATGCCACTCTTTCCTTCTCAGTCACCTGACTTCCTCCTTTGCTCCTGCCATAATTACTACAGCCACTAGAGGTCGCAGTAAACATAAATAGTGTTGTTTTGTGTTTCTCTGTTCTGCTGTTGAGGGTCAGCGCAACTCTTCAACATTTCTCTGAGTATTTCTGTTAAATCTGGTACTTGACTTTTTAAGATTTTCTTCACGGATTCAACAATAAACAATTTTTTTTTCTCTTTTCTCGGTTCCGACGGCGGTAAAGTCTCCGTGTTTCAGTCACGTCTGAGCGTCAAGGCTGTGTGTGTTTATCTACACTCTGCTGACAATCATCTGGACTATTTTTAACCTGAGAAGGCAGCTAATTTAAGACACACGGTCACGCAATGTGCGGTCATTATTTCTCGTTAGACACTGACTAAATGAATAGCAGGGAGGTTTGACTGATGAGACCATTTCAATTCCAACGACTGGATGTTTTCAGGGGATAAAACCGCAGTCACCCCTCCGTGACTTCTTCTTTTCCTTTCTCATAGAGAACATTTTCATTTCCTGTGACATATTCTTACTTTGTTTCATTAGATGAAAAGCAGGAGGCGTGTGCTCTCTGTGTTGACTTCACAATTTACCTTTAACTTTCCGTGTGTGCGCTAAGAACAAATGCATGACGAAGTAAAGATTAACAACTTTATTTTTTTAAATGGAAAAGTGCTTCGAGCGGACGACAAATGTTTAACAACACAGTTCTTCGGTGAATCAGAGGAAAATCAACATTATTCACCACAAAAGATATTTTTGAATTAGGATGTACAAACAGCAGTTAAAACTCCTGAAAAGGGAAATGAATGCTGTCAGCATGTACCGGTGTGCCGTGCGGTGGTACGTGAGGCCGCCAAGGCAGCAGATACGAGCTGAAATCTCTATCAAAGAACTCTCTGTTGAGTTGGGAGGTGAACAATAGATAAATAGAAACCTTGAGATACTGCAAAAGTAGTGTTCAAAATGTCAGAGTTTAACCATCTTTAATCGAGCAGATCAACACGAAGACGCTTGTCTCCCTTCAGCTTTCAGCTTTGCATCAGGGAAACACATTTTAGAGGGATTGTTAAATCAGTCTGGAAAGTACCAGAACATTTCTACTGAACAGTCCTATAAACTAAATCATCTCTGGCAGCTTTTCCGTCATTTAATCCCATAATTCATATTCATATGGACTGCAGTGCAACTCAGTGCAGTGCGGCGCTTCTAACCTGTGAGCCCCCTGCAGGTGTGTTAAAGCTATTACAAGTAAGAAGGGATTTTAGGTGGATGGTTTCTGAGGTCATGACCCTTGAACTGAACTGCTATAAAAGTCACTTTTTCTTGGTTTAATTGGCACATTTTCACCGCCGACTCTTTTTCAGCCTCAGAAATAATTTGGATTTAAATGTCAGTTATAAATGATGAACTCTGCACACTTCCAGGTGCCTTTTCACTTTTCATTGCATCGAGAGCAGAAGAAAACAGACTTGAGCGGGTCGTACACATGCTCCACACAGCACACAGGCGTTGTCTGCTGACACTTCAACACAGCAGAAGAAAAGCAAACGAATACTGCCGTGTTAAAAAAAGGCACAATCAGGCAAAAAAAACAAAAAAAGAGACAACGACAGGATGTCTGACTGCAACAGTGACAAGACGAAAAGACAGCGAAGGTACGACGTCACCGCTGGCTGAGCTCCCAGAATCAGAGGTGAAGGTGGAGGAAGAGCAGCAGGTGTTTACGCCAGCGTACGATGACCAGTGTTTCAGAGGCTGTGAGGCCATCGGGGCTGATATTGCTTTTCTTTGCTCCCCAGTTAGCACCTCAACCCTCATCTGAGCAGTTTGATACACAGCAAGTCAGACGATGACATCATCAGGTAGAAAGTATTGGTGCGGCCTCGAACCACCGGTGCTTCGTGTTTCTGTCGAGGCTTAAAGAGTCCAAACCGGTGAAGTGCTCGTGACTTTTCTTTGGCACTCTTTGGCAACGCGTGGAGAATTTCAGGTGAACGAAGAGGGAGATAAAAAGTCAAAGATTATCAAGCTGTGGCCGGTGGCTTTTCGTGGGGCCCATGTGGAGATCTGAAGACGGGACAAATCTCACTGCGGCTGTGAAGTGGTGAAGCCACTAACTGTACAAACTTGGAGGTATTCACGGTTCATGTAAAAAGTAAAGAAGTAGTAGTTGGTGGACGGGCAGCAGAACAACGACTGCTCGGCTTCGGGAGCTGTCTGGTCTGAAGGGGCTGCTGGGACGAGTTCTACAGAGGAGAGTCGAGCCTCGCTGCAGGACTCCCCGACCAAAAGGAGAACATCCTTCTCAGGGCGTCTGGGCTCCACCTTAAGGGCGGACGGAGGAGTTCAGAGGTTCAGAAGCCGAACTAAAAGGAGGGAGCGCTGGTTCTTTTTCTTTGCTTTCCACAACAAACTAGACTGAGGTCGGTCACTCTGCTTTTCTAAAATATACAAAATCCATTTTCTAATCGGGTTTCCTTTGTTACACAGGACTAAAGCGATCCATTATAAAAAATATATATCCCACTTCTGGTGTGACAGTCTGAGACTCTTCTCTGGGAAATAAAGAGATGTTCAGAGTTTCATGTCGTCTGGAGGGAGCGGAGGTTCCTCTGAATGGGATGACGGCAAATAATAATATAATGAGGCAGATTCAGAGACGCAGAGTCTCCACATGTGGATTCATATTCCACTCATGTTCAGGGTGATCAGTTGTTCCCTTAATGAGCTGGCACATACTCCACATATATGATGAATATGAGTGGTTTGTCCCACATAAAAGCACATCTGATTTATCTCACAACGTTTTTATAGTTTGAGCTCTTGGATCGTCGTCATATTTAATACGACAGAGAAAACAGAGGCTGTGAATGTTCATCGTAGCCGGTAAATCTCAACACCTGACGCCATTGCACTTTCCTTTTTCCTGAGAAAGACCCTGAAAGAGAAGCTTTGCGGAGACGAACACACTGTGGGAGAAGCAGCTTTCTTCTCCTTCTTTTCTTTTAGTCAAAGCTGCATCGAGCAACTTTTTTCAAGTTAGATGAACTTCATTACCCATAAACAAATCAAGAGGTGTGACACCGTTAAAGTCGTCAGGACAGAGTGCTTGTTAGCGGCTGTTTAGTTTGCGGTGACATGTATGGAAACTGACATTAAACATGAACAGGTTTGGTCCCTCAAAGTGTGAGCGGAGACACCAAACGCAGAACCGAGCTGAGGTCCAGAGGAACGTCTGCAAAGCACAACACGCTGGGCACCTAAACACAATAACCCCTCTGTTCAGGGAGAGGTCCTGCAGGTCCACTTCCTGTTTGGAAGTCAGGTGTGACGGCGCGGAACAGAACAGGAGCAGAGTCCGACCAGCAGGTGGCAACGGTCTCCACGTGTCAGCACATAGTCTCAAAGTCTCTGGATGTTTCACTTCCTGTCATTCATTCAGCCCTTGTTGTCAACAGCAACAGGCAACAGAGGGACAGCCGCTTCGCTCCTGTCCGAGTCGGCGCCGTCTTTCATCCCGTTCATCGCATTCTTCCTGGTTTGGTAGTCGCTTCGCTTCTTCTTCTTCTCCTCCTTCTCCGCCGCGTCGGCCTCCACCCTCGGGAACGGAGGGAACTGGCAGTAGGCCGGCGGCAAGCACGGCACCAGGTGCACCTCGCCGCTTTCATTCGTGAGCTGGACGCAGGTGTAGAAATCCTGAGGCTGGTGGCTGCTGGGGAAAGCAGAGGGGTTGGAGACGGGGCCGGTGATGCTGTAGTCCGTCCCCGGCAGAGACACGATCTCCGGCCGCGGCCACGGAGACGGGACGTCCAGCGGCGCGGCGAAGGCCTCGGGAGGCGAGCAGCAGGAGGGCGACACGCTCTGCTCACGGGGAACCATCAGGGTGTCCTTCTCCCTGTCTGAGGGGTCGCCCGGGACGCAGCGGTCCCTCAGAGACGTCAAGTACACATCGTTGGCGCTGACCTGGTCCCACGCTTCCTCCGAGTAGCGGGGAGGTCTGTAGCTGTGGAAGTTACTGAAGTGACGGTTGATTTCATCCAAGTTCCCCTTCTGAGAGGAAGAGACGGAGAGGGAGGTCACCTTCTTACCACACACACACACACACACACACACACACACACACACACACACACACACACACACACACACACACCGCTCCGCCACTGTGTGTTACCTTCAGGAGCCGCGGGTCCAGGCCGATGATCCGCGGCTTCGGGATGGGAGGCAGGAAGTACTCTTTTATTCTGAAGGTGAGAACATAAAGAGAAGGAGCTTGAAGAGGCTGCGCACACACACACACACACACACACACACACACACACACACACACACACACACACACACACTGCTGTGTCACCCCAGAGACAGGCAGGCAGAGATGGAGGTTTTCTGTGTGACCCTGAGATGAATATTCTTTTTATTTAGGAGAACCTCAGTGTTTTAATGTAAAACAAGCAAACATCAGTGTATTATTCGGATATGTGTGTGTGTGTGTGTGTGTGTGTGTGTGTGTGTGTGTGTGTGTGTGTGTTGTCTCACCTCTTGGTTTGTGGAATGATTCCAAAGGTGATGACCAGCAGAGCCACGACACCGACTCCCGTCACCAGAATCAGCACCAGGAGTTTACCTGCACATGAAGAGGACATTTAATCACAGTCACCTCCTCTTCCTCCTCCTCCTCCTCCTCCTCCTCTGCAGCTTCACTCCTGCAGGGCTACAGATTTAACTGGAGAAGAAAGTGAAAGATGGCTGTTTAGTGAGCACGTGAGAGCAGCATGATTCAAACCTAAACAACAGACCTGCTGCTGAAACAACAGAAATGCACCAAAAAACATCAAAAACTTGTCCGAATAAAAGCACGTGAAATCAGCATCGTGGTTGTCATGGGAACCCGGCCCTCGGCGGCGTACCTGCGGTCGGCCTGGCGGGGATGCTCATCAGCAGCATGGAGCTCCATTTGCTCCACAGGCCGTAGTTGTGCGAGCGGCAGCGAACTCGGACCGCGTAGTCGCCGACGGGGAGGCCGAGCAGCTCCACGCGAGGCTCCCGCAGAGGATGCTTCACCTGCACAGATCACACCACCTGCCGTCAGACACTCGGGGGGGCACGCCGCCCTGCTCTCCAGAGGAAAGCATCCACGCTGCATTTACACAACACGCAGTTCTTCTTCCTTCACCGACCTCACTTCGCTGCCGTTCAACACTTTTATGCTGAGGCTGCAGTTCTGCACACAGCTGCTCCCTCACTCCTCCTGCACACTGATTATCAGGTTGGAAAAACAGCTTTCATTGGTTCTAAATTAAGATTCACTCCGTGAAACAGCAATTTATCCTTGGGTTATTCATGAACTGTAACAGATGAAGGTTTTCTGCACACTTTAAGGGACGTAAAATTAGACAAAATAACATGAAGGCAAGTTTAATGTCTTCAAATCCTTCCATATAAAACTTTTTGATTTAAACATAAAATAATACAATCCATTCATTAAACCAAAACCTTGCATAACAAGTAACAACATCACCTTTGAAACCTTTGAAAAAGCTTGTATTTAGTCAATCTGACGACTTTGCCCAAAACTAAGACTTCTGGTACCTTCCAGTTGTCGGGCTCGGTGACACGCCGGTACTGCAGCTCGTACACCAGCGTGATCCAGCCGTACTGCAGGTCCGAGGGCACCGGGTACGTCCAGGACAGCAGCGCGTTGTGGCCCATCTCGTCGCCGCCGGCGTCCGTCAGCGTGCCGGTGAGGTTGACCGGAGCCTCGGTCTGAACTGGGAACACACATGTTGTGAAATGTCAGAAAAAAAGGTTCTTGGTGCTCTTCAGATTCTTCACACAGGCAGAGAATCCAACACGTTTATAACCTCTGGAATGAAGCAGTGCTGCTGTTGTATTAATATCTTCTGTTATTCATGCAGGGAAATCTCAGCTACCCTCATTTAATATGAATATGATTCTACAGCCCCGTGACATGTATAATCTGTACAGCATTGAACTAACGTCTTTTCCAGCGCCCCCTGGTGTCCATTCTTCACATTGCTTGAACTACTGCTGGAGTGTTCCTGTCTGGCAGAGACTGATGCTTTTATATGAAGCAGGCCGTAACACGCCACCCAGATCCAGAACAGAGTCCTGACATCAGCTGGCTGTCAGTGTCCGTATTGATCTTAAAACTCTTTGACTTGTTTTTAAAGCACTTCATGGTCTTGCACCGGTTTGTCCGTCTCACATGCTGACAGCGTACGAACCAGTTGGGCCCCTCAGGTCCTCCGACTGGAGTCTTTGGCTTTTAGCTGCGATGCTGGAAGAGTCTGAGGACCTGAGAGCTGCCGGAAGTGCTGAAATATTAAACTTAAAACTTTGATCACGATGGTTTATTTATTCTTTTCACATTTGAATATTCTGTCTTTCTTTGAATTACTTCTTCTGTTAACGTTAAATTTTTATTTTTTTAAATTTTTTTTATTGCATGTAGTTTTCTTCATTCTTATATTTGACCATATTTACTGTTATTTTATCTTTGAGATTTATCTCATGTATTTTTAATCATGTCTATCTTATTGGCGTCAGATTGTTGTAATTATTTCTCTCTGTTCACAGTCTTTATTTATTTTTGATTCTCCACCTGTGTCTTATGAAGCGGCGCCGCCCTGCGCTGCAGCGTGGGCTGACCTCCTGCTCGGCGGTGATAACAGCCACGTCTCTGACATCTCAGACGAACAAAAGATCAGTGCGGCGGTCACATGGACACACGCCCCAGGCTGCTTCACATGTTAATGGTGATAAATCCCACACTCACACACAAACGTGCTCTTTCACATGACACAGAGCATGAAGCCCCTCAAACCGGCACAGGAAGTGGACTCATTTGCTCCACATCTGCAGCATCTGGACAGTAACAGACACTCAGTCCTCAACAAACCAGATTAACTGCTGGCAGAGCTTCATGCTGAGTCTCCACCAAAATAAGAGCTGGTTTAGGGGCTTTAAAAACTATCACTCAGTGAAGGAATGACCTCGTGAATGTTAGATTTTGGTGAGAAAAGTGGTTGCTGACAGACTCAATATGAATGCAAACAGGCTTCCAATGAAGTCACGAGTTCATTCCCACCTTTAACCGTCTGTCCTGAAATGCTCTGCTGCTGAAGGACTGAAAACACGAGGATTCTCAGGCAAGTTCTGCAGCATTCATTACTTCCAAATGTTTCATGTCATCGTCATATTCATCTACATAATTTGATATTCATAGTTTTAATTAACATCGTCCCGCCCGAACGTGCAGATGTTAACGGGCTCAAACAAACACAGCAGAGAATAAAATGTGATTTCAATCTAGGCTGGAATTAACTCAAATTACTGTGAACACACCGTCAAGTGAATTAAATCTTCCTCATGCAACCTCATCACCTCCCCGGGAGCAGAGTCAATTGAATCCAGCGAGTCCTGAAGGCATTTCACATTTGCACATTATCTGTTTCACGCTCGGTAGCGTTTTCCAGACACCTGCTGCTCTGACCGCAGGTCTGCGAGGCACCACAGGCTGCTCGGCTGCACACAAGCTTTACCACCGCTACAGAATGCCTCTGGTCCAACCTGCACCATACTCCATTGAAAAATGTCTTATTTTTGAGGTGTCAAGCAAAACCAACCAAACATACAGGGACTCAGTTTGTTTTGTTGGTGAAGGGTAATAAAAGCCCACATGTCAAACATGATGCTGGACCTCCTCACCTATCTCTGCCACGTCCAGGCAGTGCTCCTGGGAGGTGTAGTTCCTGTGTGCGGTGACGGCGGTGACGTTCATGCAGTAGATCTTCCATATGGACGTGTGGCTGCTGTCGAAGTGGCAGCTGTTGGGGCCGGCGGTCACGTAGTTGGGACATTCGTGTTTGGGCCCCTTACTGCAAACATCACAGGAAAAAGGCTGTTTGATTATACGAAGACGTGAGCGTCAGGGAGTCACTGAACAAACTACCAGACAACTTTCTATCAGCTTCACTGATAAATAAATTATTATTTTTCAATGTCGGAGCCTGAAAACTTTTGCACGGGACGGCCGACAGTCTGAGATTTTTACTCTTTCATTTGCATACACTTTTCTGTGCAACTGGTGTGTCGCCGGGTCACTACGAAGTGTGCCTGCAGAATTCATTCACCGCTCAAACTGTTTATTTAGTCTTTATCAGACGATCCCTGATTTACATCTGTTTTCACATACAAATGCACAAACTGCAGCAGGAGAGCGAGACAACAATCGATGGAGCTCTGAGCAGTGAAGCAGTGTGGGGTCAAAGGCACAATCCAATTTGTCCTGATTTCTCCGCTGTGTGCGCCATGTGGGCCGGCTGGTGTCTGTCTGAGGCCACGTGAGGCTCCGTTCAGGATTTCAGAGCGGCTTTGAAATATTGACGTCTTAAAAGCCTCTCGATGAAGTGAAGCACGAGAAATCAGACTGAGACTTTTGATCCGCGGCTGATTTTCTCGTTCCGTTGGAGAGAAATCTTAAAGCTGCAGACTGTTTTCCACTTTTTGTTTTGTTTTTGTTCCTGATGATTAATAACAGAATCAAAACCACAGACTGGAAATAAAAGTGGATCGAGCTTCAGGATCTGACAAGTGAGACCAATGCGGAGGTGCAGTACCACCGAGGGCCACTAGAGGCTGGCTCCATAGACTCCCATTCAACTTCTCTCATTAAATACAAAGTCAGTTCATGTTTTTGTGGTCGTTCTGAAAATAATTCCAGCATTCATTATATATTAGGCCTCAAACACAGATATGTTTGATTGCTTCTGAGCGGCGGTCTACAAACCGATGGGTGACATCACGGTTGGTTGCTGCTCAAATAAAACCCCAAACTCACAGGTGCAGGTTTTCCTTGCATTGTTCAGCTCTAGTTTTTCCCCAGTTTACATCGTCTCCATCAGTTGAGTCACGTTGTAAAAATACAATCGCTCATTATGGAATACTTCAGACTCAGATCTGTGTTTTGAACCCTCCTCGTGGGACACTCGGGGCGGTGTCAGGGTGCCGGACATGTGCCGGACGTACTCTTTGGAGTAGGTGAGGACGTAGGAGACCTCCTCTCCGTCCGTCAGGTTGTCGAGCGGATGCCACCAGCAGGTGAAGTCCTCCATGTTGGGCGAGCGGCAGTAGTAGATGTGAGGCCTCGTCGTCTCCGCACCGACCTCCTCTGTGAGGAAAAAAAACCAACAACCTCAAAGTCAGCAGCACCATGGCAACGGAGAGCAGGACCAGCTGTTTTCATGCATGTGTGAGTTGAGACAGGTGGAGTTACAGACAGGTGACTCTTTATGTACCCACGTACCCAACACCGTTTATCACTTTTAAACAGTTTAGGATTAAAGAGCCGGTTGCAGGCTGATTTTTTTTCCCCACTAAATTAATACTTAAAGTTTCCTGGAAAATTATTGTTTGAGAAGTTAATGTTCAATTTGATAAGTTTTAGGAGACATAAAGGCAAAATTCAGATGAAAAAGTGAGAATTTTTGCTCGTTTCACCTTAAATTTCAGGATTTGTCAACATGGTTGGGTTGAGTATTTCCTGACGTGGCTCGGCTGCTGCCTCCCTTCTGTGACCAGATAAATGCACCTCGTTTCATTGATGACATGTTTTGTTAATCTGTAGCTGCAGCTTTCAGGCTGTCGTTTCGTCCTCTACGACAGGAAGTAACGGACCGTGATTGTTTGAGCGTGGCCTCAGCACTCACACAGACAGAGCATGTAAATCTCCTTCGTTCTCTCCGGTCTCACACTGCGACCTGTGAAGCTGTGTTTGGTAAACTTTGACTGACTAAAGTCACCCGCACGCTGGCTGATGGAGCTTCAGCGTCCACACACAGAGAACAACAGTTATCCTGCTGTCATCCCTCCTCTGGAAGACCTGCCTGCACACAGTGTTGGAGGCCAACAGGTGTCTGAACACAGACTGGCTTTATATGAACTGTTTGAGGTGAAATCTTTGCGTGCGAGAGGTTTATCTCTTCAAAGAGGAGCGCAACGGCCCTGAGAAACAGGTCTGATTAGAGGCTTAACCGAACACCCACACATTGTGGATTAAACCTGTGTTGACAGAAGTGTTGAACTGTATTACAGCTCTGTCTTTGTTACTGCTGCAACAAATGCTCAGTCTGCCACATAATGAGACCAAGAGCCTGCAGCCATGCCTGGCTGCTGCTGTTTCCTCTCTGAGAAGTCAGAGGATCACCAGAGTTTCTTCATTTAATCTCTTAATCTGACGTTTAAGACACCAGGAATCAGAGGAGATACAATGTGAACATAAATTAAAATGGGACCAACTTACTGAAAGTATTTCTTAGCTGTGAGTTTAAATGCTCTTTCTTTGCGTTTTCATTTTCATTGACCGCTTTAAACTTTTTATTGTGTTTTCATTTCTTGTTTTTATAATTTTGTTTCACGCTGGTAAACCAAGAAAAATCAAAGTCTGGTCATGAGTTTGTTCGGGAGCTTTCAACCGAATCTCTCGGCTGTTTTTCATCAGGTGTGAAACTGTATGAGCGCGTCTGGACTCTCCTCCACGTCATCCACGAGCAGAAGCTGCAGGGAAGCCACGGCACAATTAAAAGAGACGTCGCAGAAATATAGTCGATGAGGAGTACGCTACGCAAGTTATTATCAAAGACTCGATATCCTCACTGTCATGTAAAAGCAGAGACATCATGTGGCCGCAGCAGATCGCGGCCGTGGGAGGCGAGCCGTAATCCATCAGAGAATGCACGGAGCTGCAGTCCACGAGCAGCGGGCGAACAAAGGCCCAGTGTTCGCTGTAAGGAGCTCAGCGAGCCGCGCTGCAGGGACTTTCTGATCAGCAGCCCCCACTTCTGAGAAATAAAGCAGGAGAGGACGCACGCTGGGCCCCAGAAAGGCAGAACGAATTTATACCTGGAGCAAATCTGACCGGCCGGAGCGGACCGGCTTCATTTTTAACAGAGAATTAAGTCGAGCTTTAAGTGGCTCCGAGCGGACGTGATGAAACAGGAGGGAGAATTTCTACACTGGACTAATCGCTGCAGATTAATACATGAGGTTATGGGATGGTGCTAAAGGACCGTTCCACTGTTTTACCACTGGAAAAGGTTTCAAAATTTAGAAAAACTAGACTGGATATTTATAAACGACCTCCAAAACTTGCAAAGAACAAAGTGAGAAAGGTTCACGAGCAGAGTTTTGTTTGACTCGGTCTTCGTGCACGCCGGCTTTATTCATCATAGCCTTTAACCAAGGAGAACTTTTTCCTCACATGCAAACACAGGAAGCGCAATGAAGCTGGCTCGCAGCGCTGCGAGGAAATGAGCGCTGAACGCGCTGTTGCCATGGCGACGGCGAATAACGACGCAGCAGCTTGATCACGTCGGGATCGCAGCGGGGCTTCAGATAAACTTCAGTCCTTGCAAATGTGAGCAGAGAGCTGAAAAGCGAGCGTGTCCGAGCCGGACGTAGAAAAGGTGAGAGCACCGTGTGATGCTGAGAAATACAAGCAGCTGTGTTTGTGAGTCATCCTCCCTGCTGAGGTATCGATGAGCTGCCACACGTCCATCTGGGCGGAAATCAAATCTATGATTAAACGATTATTATTTTTAAACTCTGAGATGCCCAACGTGCAGCAGCAGCTTTCTGGGCTTCTTTTCCCTGGGTTTGTCCTGACAGGCTTCATCAGTGAGTACTTTGGAGTTGATACTCAAACTCAGGGTTGTTCATGAAAAAGTCTTTTTTTCTGAATTTGTTAGAATGTAAATGCAGGAAATAAATAAAAAACATGTAAATAAGACTAAACAGCACATATTTACTTACACCTTTCATGTACATCGCTCCTCATCTGTGACCTCATTTCCTGTCATCTTTCAACTCCCACTTTTCAAATAAAGGCCTCTCAAAGTAACAACAATAATCAAGAAACACTGTGGTTGTAGACGGCTGTTAAAACTTGTGTGGAAATAAAAATCAAACGTGGACACAGATGTTTGTCTGCAGCTGTAGATGGTTGTGTTCAAACTGTCCAACTCACCGTGGTTGTGTCTTTCTTTATGAGCGACGTCCTGAGAGATGATCCTGCTGCAGCCAGTTGCAGGAAGCAGACAGAGCAGCAGCCACAGCATCCCGCCGCCGCCCGTCAACCTGTCAACACAAACAAACAAACAAACAAACATGAGGCCTCCACAGTTGCCGCAGAGCTTTACTCACTCGGAGAACACGGAGCTTCCATGTGATAACTTCCAACAACATGTGACCCACAGACAAGTGGACGTTGGGATTTTAAGGGGCAGCAGTGTGATCGCCCTGCGGCTCTCTGAGTCCCAACGCAGAGCAGCAGTGACGCAGCATCGCCTCCTCCAGTCATGAGAATCATCACAAGGGATGAACCCCCCCACCCCCACCCCCACACCCCCACCCCCACCCCACACACACACACACACACTCAGAAATTAAACAGGAACCTCGACTCGCATTTGAAATTCTCTTTGTTTTTTTTTACCCATTTCCGATCAAACTAAAATAAATTTAGTCTTTTCCTGGTGATAAAAATCATAATGTTTAATGTCAAACTCCAGCTACAAAATTAGCACGCTCTGACATTCAGTATAAAAGTCCAACTAGTGGGACAGAGCGCAGGTCTTCATGTGTCCCTCAACATGAATTAGTCTTCTGCTCGTCAGACCCAGAGATCTTTGGGCTTCAGGGGTCGGCTCAGCGCTCATTACTCCAATCAGTCACGGATGCACATTCAGTCAGACAATCAAGCAGCTGGCTTCATCAGCATGTTTCAGCTTTGATTCTGCAGAGACAGAAACTTCAAAGATAACAGGCCTGAGGTCGGAGAAAGATGCACGACAGATGTCACAAATTTGATAGAACAAGATCTGCTTCGTCACCTGAAACCAGTTCTAGCCAGAAAGTCAGAAAACTCACTTTTTGGTTTTGATCACACTTTATTCTCCAAGAATTTATTCTCCAAGAATTTATTCTCCAAGACTGACACCATGCAGACCTGCTTCTCAACCAGCTGGGCCGGCGAGATACACCTGCTGCCTCATGTATCCTATCTGTCTGGACTCTGGAGCGTTGGTTGTGCAGATGCAGTGTACAGATGACCTGTAGGGGCAGTGTGGAGGTGTGACGGGGTCAGAGACCTGCAGGACTAAATAGAAACCAGTCGGACACTGTTACGTCCCCGCACGGCGGGAAATGCTGGAAAAACAGAGTGTGGACACGAATCCCGAGCTCAGCACCATCACGTATATATCAGGGGAGCCACTGATGCTGCGGGGAGTTACGTCGGTCTTAAACAGCAGCAGGTCAGCTGCTTATGTCACCTCAGAGGGTCGTCCTGTCCGTTTCCTCTTAATCCTGTCCTCTGTCTTTTATCTGTCCTGATTTCTTTCACTCATCATTTCTTCTTGTCTTCTGTCCTCCTTTATTGTGTTTCATCTTTTCCGCCACCATGTTTATTTTTCCTTTCTTCCTTAAATCCTATAGTATTGTTTTCCTTCCATCTTTTTAATCCTCTTCTACATAATTCCTTCCTTCTGTCCTCGTATTTCTTTCCTTGAGGCCTTCCTTCCTTCATACTTCTTCTTTCCTTCTTCCCTTCCTTCCTTTCCTCTGACCTTCCTCACTGTCCTCTCTCTCTGCTCAGTTCTTTCGACCTTTGTTTTTCCCTTCTTCTGTCCTTTGTTTCCAACGTTGGCGTCCTCCCTCGACAGCAGTTTATAGAGGATTTGAGGACGGCTGTCTGCTGCCGAGTGTAAAAACGAGGGTCAGCAGCAGACATGAACCAGCAGGGGAGAACAGAACAGTTGACCGACATCAAGATCGTGTGAACAGGCGACGGTAATGAAGTCACACGGGGGCTTAGGGGCTTTAGAGTCAGCTCTTATGAAGGCAGGGACGACAGGACAGACGTGCAAACTGCAAAACAGCGGCTCCATCCTCGAGCGCTAAGACAACAATCATAGGGAATAATCCCGGCCTTGATCTCACACAAGGGCGGATTACAGCGAGGCCTTGTTGGCTCTTATCTGACAGCCTCAGTTCACCCTGATGCACCGCAGGACACAAGATGAAAAGCACAAAAAGAGAAGTGGGACAAACTGCATAGCAGCAGGTTTCTGATCTGCCAGCGCTGCCTCCAAACCGCCAAACACTAACTGGAGTTCACATGTTTTCACAATTTAAATCACAGCAGGCGTATGTGAGGATTTGTAACCCAAAAGGAAAGACTCACTGAGACTAAGCAGCACACCGTGCTCCTCTAAATGATCGAGATGATCAGAGCCCATTCTGCTTCAGGATGTTTCCCTGGTGGCCGCATTCTTGACATTCAGCGCAGACTCCCCACCATCCTCCCTAAATGTCCCAACATCAGCACCATAATCAGAGCTGGACAGTCAGAGGTTTTAAAACGAGACTTTCAGGCACTCCTCAATTCATTGTTGGACACTGGCAGCAAGATCATTGTCTCAGGCCCCATCCCACCCACAACAGGGGAATCCAGAGGTGGTCCAGACTTTTATCTCTACACACCTGGCTGAAAGACTACTGGGTTCTCCAGAATCAAACCCATACTGTCACACTCTGACCTGGAAAAAGTCATTCATGCACTCATTTTCTCTCGACTCGACTACTACAACTCCTTTCTGGCATAAACCAAAAATCTCTCTCCCGCCTCCAACTAGTCCAGAATGCAGCAGCTCGGCTTCTTACTGGTTTTAACAGACGACATCACACTAGTCCAGTTCTGGCCTCTCTCTGGCTCCCAGTTGGTTTTAGAATTGATTTTAAGATTTTGTTGATCACTTTTAAGGCCCGCCTCGGTCTGGCCTCGAGCTACATTACTGAAATGTTAGCCCCATATGAGCCAACTCGCAGCCTTAGATCCTCCGGTGGGCCCTTCTGGCCGTTCCCAAGTCCAGACTTAAATCAAAGGGTCACCGTGCTTTTACCATCAGAGCCCCTCGACTTTGGAACGACCTCTGAGGAGATGAGGCTCACAGAATCATTGACTTCTTTTAAATCACTTCTTAAAACCCATTTTTTTTATAGAATTGCTTTTAAGTGATGTCGTCCTTTTATGTTTTTTA
Source organism: Embiotoca jacksoni (assembly GCF_022577435.1). Taxonomy (NCBI): domain Eukaryota; kingdom Metazoa; phylum Chordata; class Actinopteri; family Embiotocidae; genus Embiotoca; species Embiotoca jacksoni. The sequence goes on along the minus strand of NW_027185382.1, from coordinate 5,040,490 downwards.
TGCAGTTCTTTTGTTCCTGTTTTTGTTTGTTTATTTTATTCATTTATTTATTTATTTGTTTGTTTTCTATTCCATTTGCTCGTTTTGGTTATTTGTTTGGTTTTCTTGTATTTATTACCTTTATGGTTTGGTCTCTTTTACCTCCTGTTTTCTTAAATGTTTACCGGTATTGACGTCATGTTTGTCTATGCTTTGCTTCTCTGTAGAGCACTTTGTAAACTCTGTTTTTGAAGGTGCTGTATAAATAAAGTTATTATTATTATTATTATTATTATTATTATTATTATTATTATTAAACAGCCAGCCGGAGGACACCTGGATAAAAGGAGCTCGCTGTAGTTGGAGTTGGCAGCAGCTCCGAGCTGAGTGACACCGCCTCGTTCTCACGATCTGCAGCCAGAGTCGAGGAGCAGCAGGAAGCCACCAGTAGACATACACACTCTGACACGCTTTATTCTTTCTACCATGAACGGATGAGTCACCTGCTTGTGTAACGTTACCTTTCTGTCTTATGGAGCGGCTCAGATATGAAGACATGCAGATGAGTCTCTTTGTGGTGTTTTCAAAAACATTTTAAGTTTTAACGTTTTGTCGCAGTTTTGTTTCACTTAGTAATTATTTTCTCAAAGTAGTTTTTTGCAGTATTTTATACGTCTTAGATGTCCTATTGCAACTCTTTGTGGTCATTCTGTGTCTTTTATGGTAATTTTCTGTGTATTTGTGGTCATTTTGTGTCCTGTTGGGGTACTTGTGTCTCTCTCTGGCTCTATGACTTTCCAACGGTCCCGAGGGCCCATTGATGTCTCACACACTTGTAAACTATCATTAGCAGTGAAACAAGGCTTCATTCTGAGTTTCTCTGAAAAAACAAACTCCCTCCCGTCAGCTGCGTGCACATCAAACAGAGTGTGTGTGTGTGTGTGTGTGTGTGTGTGTGTGTGTGTGTGTGTGTGTGTGTGTGTGTGTGTGTGTGTGTGTGTGTGTGTGTGTGTGTTTACAAGGGAAGCTGCTTTCCTTATCTTTTTCTCTTCACCTGATTCGCCCTGAAATCTAATGACCTTCCGTAGCATCCCGGTGGATTACAGCTGTTTTCACTTGTGTTTAGTAATTGACTGCCTTTATGGCGTCTTTTATTGCCCCGTAAGTCTACAATGTTCCAGGTGAAACTGCACCGACAGAGATTCAGAGGGGACCGAGGGCACTCTGCCATTTACTGCCAGTTCAAGTGAGACTTTTTATCAGGAGCGTATCTCAAAGTCCTCGTCAGCAACAAGTCACAGAACACGATGAAGCACAAACACGTACTGTGGTTTCATAATCCGAGCACTCATGTAGGACACTGTGGGTTGAACGGGACAACACAGTTCATGGTGTGAGTCGGTAACAACAGCAGGCCGACACCGCCTGACCAGGCAAACCTCAGGGCGACAAATTAAATCCCGCTCAGTACAATTATCAAACAGGAATCTAGATTCTACCATGTATATATATAAAACAATCAAAGACACACAAGGACACATGACAGGACATATTTTAAGCCCTAAAGTCAAGAATTTTGATTTAATAAACAGTCATGCGTCACAACCTGATCCAATTATGAGTTTTAAAAGTGTTAGTTTCCTGGACTGGACCATCCTGGATTGAATTAACCGCGTTTCCTTTCTGCTGTCCAAAAATAGACTCCAAAACACCATTTATCAATTCAGAAAATTAACTTTTCACGTCCGACATATAAATTTAATCCTGTTTTACATCTCTAATTAAAGACTTTAGAACTGTGCATACAAAGACTCTCTCTTTACCTCCTGTTGATGGAACTGGATGAATTTTCCATTCTGGTCAGAAAATTATATCCCCAATTCCATCTGTATTTATAGTCAGCTTTTACTCAAGGACGGCGACTGACAGGTCATCAGATCGGATATGAGAAGGTCAAAATATCTCACTGGATTGGAAAATGATCTGGTTTCATCAACCGGAGGAAAAAAACACAACAAAGTGACTTTAAAAGCACAGTTAGGCCCACATTACTTAAATATGAAGGTGTTGAACTCAGTATTGAATTGAATGAGGGAAAGCAGGTGATACAGGAGCAGCCTTCTGCACTGAGAAACATGAAGGCAGTTTTTTTTAGTCAATGTCTGTAATTTTAAAGGTTGTTTCAGTCCTGTGGTATTTAGTGCTAATTAAAAGAGCTTTTCTAGCTGGTACATTTCTAATTGATTCCTTCTGTGAGACCAGAATAACATGAAAATGATTCTGCAGCTGCTTCGCTTGATGCGGACAGTGCAGAAGAACTGACTAAAACTGTCAAAGAGCCACAGTTAGCTCCAGTCCGTGGTCACTTTTTCACATCTGTGCACAAATCACATGTGTTTGTGAAAACAAATCACTGCTATCCTGCTGAAGGAACGAGCTTCGGCTGACAAACGGCGGCGGCACAAACAGAAATGCCATCAGAGTCCGAACAACAGTATCGCAGCAGCCCTCCTGCCTGCCTCGCTATCAGATCCTCGCGGGCCAATCGTGGCGCTCGCTTTACCTGTTGTCGTGGCAACCGGCTCGCCAGTCATACATTAGGCGGATCAATACAATCAAGCACAGACTTTGATTTTGAAGGGCACACGTAACCACGCAAGTAGATTTTTATGGCGGTAAATATACTCTCACAGTATACGAGTACGCCTGGAGACACTTGAGTGATGAGGACCTGAAATATAATCTGAAAAATCAAGTGGAGGAAATGCTTTTTTATTCTTTTAAGCTCCTGTTCATGAATATTTATCTCACGAGTCAGAGAAGGTGCAGATTAATTTGTGATTAAGAATCATTAAGAAAAGCAGAACGATGTGCACATGAATGAGTGACAGTAAACACAGCATTGGATCCACGTACCTGTCGGAGCCTGACAGCATGTTTAAGGCTGACAACCAGTTGACTGCAGTAAACAGCTGGGACGTGGCTGTGTACTGACATTATAACTGTCTCAAAGGCTCATTCATCATGCAGCATGCATCTCTGCCAGGGATCCAACTGCACCACACATTTGTATTTTCTAATACTCCAGTCTGAGTTCTCAGTAAATCCTGCAGAACGCTCAGCGGTGACTCACACAGGAGCCGGAAATTGGCCCTCTGAAGTAACTTTGCTTGTTTGCCCTCACGCGGATCGAGCGGCGAGACCCTGAACCGTGAAAGCAGTCGTTCCCTCGGGCGGCAGCTGCTAAAAAGCGAAGGAGGTGTGAGGAGGCAGAAACCTGTCGAGTGCAGCTGCTCACGGATGTGATGCTTCTCGTCTGGAACGCCGGCAGAGATACTTCTGTTCACCTCTGAGGAAGGTCATCAACCCCCGACGGGCCTGTTGACCCCCAACGTACAGACAGGCACCTGACATCAATCACTTCATCACTCGGTCTTCATCAATTCATTTTTAGGACCTGCTCCGTCCCCCAGAGACCTGCTCCGTCCCCCAGAGACCTGCTCCGTCCCCTAGAGACCTGCTCCGTCCCCCAGAGACCTGCTCCGTCCCCGAGAGACCTGCTCTGTCCCCCAGAGACCTGCTCCGTCCCCGAGAGACCTGCTCTGTCCCTACGCAGCAGTTTAAGAAGAAGTTGTCCTGATGTAACTGAAGTAAATTTATTCTTAAACAATTAAAAGTTTCCACTGAAGCTCTGTCTCTGGAAACGAGTCTGCAAACCTCTGATTAAAACGTTTGTTTGTCTGCAGCCGAGAGAATGAAACATTCACCTGAAGAGCACATGTTCAAAAAGCTATTTAAATGAAGCGATAAGGCTTATTTAAAGAGTGGTGGTGCTGCTGCTCCATCACAGCGCCGTCCCCACAGGCAAGACGCTGACCTTTCACAACAAAGCCTCTAATTACTCCGAACACAAACAGGAAAACAGGCCTTAATAGAAATGGCTTCATAGAGGGAGAAAACGTTTATGGATCTCTGTGATATTCAGTGGAATTAATGATTGCATTCAGTTTATCGGACAACTGCACAGAAGCTGCTTTATAAGAGGCTGAAAAAACAGGAAGTATGAAAAAATAAAAGGCCCAGATTGTGTCGGAAACTTTAAACCTGATGCAGATTTCAGAGGAAAACTTATGTCAAGGATTCGTTTTTCCCTCTTATAGATTTTCTGATTACAGCTGAAATGATTGGTTAATTGGTTGGTCAATAGCAAAGCATTCAATCGACTCAAATACACACTGGTTTATGTGGCTTCTCTGACATCTGAATATCTGTTGGGAAACTGTTGCCTTTCATTTTACACATGATAATAACAATAAAGTGAAGATAGCCCATAATAGAAATCATTTCCACCGCTCCTGCATTCACAGTCGAGCCGCAGCTCGCACATTAATCGATTGACTAAAATGAGTCAGCATCTATTGAGATCCTTGTGGCAAAAGGCAGAAGTTTACCAGCCAGATATTTTCTACTCTCACACTGGACCCTCGGCGTTTCCGTCAGACACACTGCTGCTCTATGCAGCCACGACTTCAACCGTCATGTGCAGATCCAGCAGCGATAAGTCTTATCTGGAGGACGTATGCTACTCTGCAGCTCCATTCCCCTGGTGGTCAGAGCATCCACCCATCACATCGCCTCGGGTAACACACACACACACACACACACACACACACACACACACACACACACACACACACACACACACACACAGGAAACGCAGATCTGATCCGACAGGGGCATTCGATCCACAGGGAGTCACATGTTGCGTTGGCATAAACACTGCAGCATTATATAATCCTGCGTGTCCATGTTGACCTGTTACTAATTAACACACACACGGCGAACACATGCGGACACACACCAACATAACGCACACGGTGCCGGGACAGGAACTCATTTAAAACAGATCTGAGAGCGAATTCTTCAACAGTCAGTGTTTGAAAAAGACACGAGGAGAGACGTGTTTAATGTTTCCTGAGCAGATTTCAAAGGAAACAATGCTTTCATGTGAGCTCCAGACGACGGTTGTCTCCTGACTGTCTTTTTTAAACAGCTTAAACAGCTCTAAACAATCCCTGACTGCCTTTCAAAAGGATCAACATCTCTCTGGAAACCTTTTTCCAACAATTCATCACCGTCCTAATCGCTGGATTTGTGTTATGTGTCATCTGGACGTGAGAAGACGTGAAGGCTTTAAATGACAGTGTTTGATCTTTGATCTTTATATACACTCTGTGCTCTCTGTCCCGTACCAGCAGTGTAACAGGTGGATAACATGCAACACCCTGAGATCAAACCACAGCAAACAATAAAATACATGCAAGCAGAGACTCGTCATCAGTTCCCATCATGCACCTGCACTGCTCTCATTCGTGGCTGTGGACGGCTCTCTTTATGAACAGACCCCGCCTCTCTCCGATCCCAACAGGATTTATCCTGCTGTCCATGGCCTGCTGGAGGATACCAATAAGAGTAAATAAAATCAGGCCACTGACAGCACACAGAGCCGAGGCAGGGACTCTGGAAAGACTGGACTGAGCTCATGTTTGTGGGTTCGTTCAGTTTCCTCCGTTTCAGACAGAAACCAGCAGCTGCACTTGCATTGACTCGGTGTCGGAGGACTTTATAACCCACTCGTTGGTTTGGCCTCCACGCAAGCACACAAACGGAGAGAAGGTGTCAGAGGTGGAAGTGAGAGTCTCCGGCTCTGTGGGCTCAGCGGACACCTGTGACCTGCGAGAGTCTTAACGGACGTCCTGTTCAAAGTCCAACGGGTTTAATGACCTCATTTGTGATGACATATCTGGAGGGACTTTACTCATTAAGGTTCATTGTGTTCCTCTGTAATCACTTTAAAACGTGCTGTATGCCAGAGGCCGGCACACGTCACTGTAAAAAAGAATACCTGAAGACACCTGCAGCTGCCAGGAACCACAAATCCACATGAAACACACTTTTCAGAGATCTTAGTTGAACGTTAACTGACAGCGCCGTTCAGTCAGAGAGAGTTTACAATATATTTCCTCAGCAGATAGAAGATAGGAGCTCCAGTGTTCTCAGTCCTGCGTTTGCCCTTTAACATGTACTTAACTGAATTTTCTGTGCTTACACAGAGACAACATTTCCCTGTTGGGGCCAAAACAAGAAGCCTGCAGCTTCCTCCGAGCCGCGCCGATGATCAACACATGATGTTGAAGGTTATATGACATGATTAGTCCTATAGAAGTAAATTCATGTGGGTAAATGGATTTTCCACGCGCAGGGTGAAGGAGACAGGAAGTAGTGTACGACGCTGATAACCGTACAGAACAGGGAACCTCCCTGCTGCTTCTCCCGTCCATTAGATAACGATTTCATACCCTCGGACACATGATTGTGACGTAAACAGGTCCTCAATCAATTTCTGACCTGCAACAACATTTTAGTTTCAGTTAACTGCATCTGAGCTGTTTGTTCAAATCCTGTTGCTCCAGTTTCACACTGAAAGCTGAAGAGAAGCATCATAAAATAAATATTTGAGAAGAATCACAAAACTCTGATGGACAACAGTTTAGTCCCAGGACCACACCTGACCACACCTGACCACACCTGAGCACACCTGAGCACACCTGAGCACACCCGACTGGAACTGTCTCACCTGACAGAGGATGAAACACAGAGCCTCATGCAACGATATTCAGAGGCTTCTTCATCAGATCAATCCAACTCTCCTGACTGAACCAACCTGACGTAAACCCCTTGTTTCACTTACTTTGTGATCATTATCATCCGTTTCGTTCACACAAACATAACCAAAGTTAAACTTTCACTTCACGCCCCGTTTAGAAGGAGACATACATTATTTTTTTCACCGAGCCCAAACAAATCACCTCCCCAGCAGTTCAATAAAGTCACGTTTCTGATGCTCTTTTCTCTCCATTAAAAGCTCTGCACGGGCAAATCACAGCGAGGAAAGAAGGTGACAACACAGCCAGATAGTCCGTCCACTCCTCTGGCCTGAAACGTCACTCATACACCTTATAATTTAGAAAAGAGTTCATACTGGAATGAAGCTTTGCATCTTCTACACATCAGCTGTCAACAGAGCAGCAAACTTTCCAGGTTCATCGGCTCAAAAGTACCTTTCTTCATTTCTAACCACATCTGCAGCAGCTTCAACAGGTGCCTGCAATCACACTTCTGACAATGTTATGGATTATTTGTGTGATTTTTGAACTGTGTGAATGCCACCTGCTCCTGCACAAAGAGGTTTGCAGTGGATATGAAAAATATAAAGGTTACGCAGGACGACAGAGGTCTCTGAATGCTGAGGTATTGAACAGACGTTTGCAGCTTGTTTACCTCTGCGTGTTGGAGGAGCGGTCCAATGTCTTGCCATTCTTGTCGGTTATAACACATGGGGGCCCCATGCAGAGATCAAAAAGTTTAAATTCAGTTTACAAAGGTCTGAAATATGTTTTCCAGTCTGCTGCAGGAAGTGACATGATGTCTGAAAAACTGCCAGGGCACTTCAACATAAATATATAACTTTCATTTTGTTGTATGCGACGATTAATTAACAATATTAAATATTAAGGCTGCAGCTAACAATCATCTCATTAGATAGATAGATAGATAGATAGATAGATAGATAGATAGATAGATATAGATAGATAGATAGATAGATAGATAGATAGATAGATAGATAGATAGATAGATAGATAGATAGATAGATAGATAGATAGATAGATAGATAGATAGATAGATAGATAGATAGGTAGGTAGATAGATAGATAGATAGAGTGCATCTGGAAAGTATTCACAGCGCTTCACTTTTTCCACATTTTGTTATATTACAGCCTTATTCCAAAATGGATTAAATTCATTTTTTCCCCTCAAAATTCTACACACAATACCCCATAATGACAACATGAAATAATTTTTTTTGAAATTTTTGCAAATCTATTAAAAATCAAAAACGAAAAAATCCCATGTATATAAGTATTCACAGCCTTTGCCATGACACTCAACATTGAGCTCAGGTGCTTCCTGTTTCCACTGATCATCCTTCAGATGTTTCTACAACTTGATTGGAGTCCACCTGGTAAATTCAGTTGATTGGACATGATTTGGAAAGACACACACCGTCTATATAAGGTCCCACAGTTGACATGTCAGAGCACAAACCAAGACATGAAGTCCAAAGAATCATCTGTAGACCTCAGACAGGATTGTATGGAGGTACAGATCTGGGGAAGGGTACAGAAACATTTCTGCAGCATTGAAGCTCCCAATGAGCACAGTGGCCTCCATCATCTGTAAATGGAAGAAGTTTGAACCACCAGGACTCTTCCTAGAGTCGGCCGCCCAGCCAAACTGAGCGATCGGGGAGAAGGGCCTTAGTCAGGGAGGTGACCAAGAACCCGATGGTCACTCTGACAGAGCTCCAACGTTGCTCTGTGAAGAGAGGAGAACCTTCCAGAAGGACAACCATCTCTGCAGCACTCCACCAAGCAGGCCTGTATGGTAGAGTGGCCAGACGGAGGCCACTCCTCAGTAAAAGGCTCATGACAGCCCACCTGGAGTTTACCAAAAGGCACCTGAAGGACTGTCAGACCAGGAGAAACTAAATTCTCTGGTCTGATGAAACAAAGATTGAACTCTTTGGCCTGAATGCCAAGCGTCATGTTTGGAGGAAACCAGGCACCGCTCATCACCTGACCAATACCAACTCTACGGTGAAGCATGGTGGTGGCAGCATCATGCTGTGGGGATGTTTTTCAGTGTCAGGAACTGGGAGACTAGTCAGGATGGAGGGAAAGATGAATGCAGCAATGTACAGAGACATCCTTGATGAAAACCTTCTCCAGAGCGCTCTGGACCTCAGACTGGGGCGAGGTTCATCTTCCAACAGGACAACGACCCGAAGCACACAGCCAAGATAACAAAGGAGTGTCTTCGGGACAACTCTGTGAATGTCTTTGAGAGGCCCAGGCAGAGCCCAGACTTGAACCCGATTGAACATCTCTGGAGAGATCTGAAGATGTCTGTGCACCGACGCTCCCCATCCAACCTGATGGAGCTTCAGAGGTCCTGCAAAGAAGAACGGGAGAAACTGCCCAAGAATAGGAGACAAGCTTATAGCATCATACTCGAAAAGACTTGAGGTTGTAATTTCTGCCAAAGGTGATTCAACAAAGTATTGAGCAAAGACTGTGAATACTTATGTACGTGTTATATTTTCCTTCTTTATTTTTAATAGATTTGCAAAAATTTTCAACAAACTATTTTCACTTTGTTATTATGGGATATTGTGTGTAGAATTTTGAGGGAAAAAATGAATTTAATCCATTTTAGAATAAAGCTGTAACATAACAAAATGTGGAAAAAGTGAAGCGCTGTGAATACTTTCCAGATGCACTGTAGATAATAGATAGATAGATAGATAGATAGATAATAGATAGATAGATAGATAATAGATAGATAGATAGATAGATAGATAGACTCTATTGATCCCACAAGGGGAAGTTTTTACGCTACAGCAGCATGAGAAGATACAGGGTAAGCAATAAATATCCAGGTAAAAATATAAAAATTAAAAAAATGAACAGAAATTAAACAGCAACAGAATAAAATTAAACCGCAACAGAATAAAATTAAGCAGCAACAGTGCAATGGTCAGAAGTTTAGTGCAAATAATTGTCAGTGATGTAGGATGGATTTGGCAATTATGGATTAAATGTACAACAGGACACACAGAGCTCATCAGATGTCACCTTCTGTCAAACCAAGAGCACAAAATATATCTGATTTATTACAGAAAAGAAGACAACAAATTATACATCAAATGATAAAAATATCCTGTAAATGATATAAATTCTTGGAGCCAAATTTGGTCCTGAGGTTTTACTTTGTTTATATAAAAACGTATAACTGCAGCCTTAAAAGAAAAAGACCTTGTGAAATGTGGTAGTGCAACACGGGAAATACATCTAAGAGTAATTTCTTCCAAAATAAAACATTTTATAATCAATTTGACCCTTAAATGAATTAAAAAAAAAATATTAAACAAGTTGTCATAATACATCTGATCAAATTGGTCCATGATTGAAGTGTGTCAGGTGTATCATGAAGCTTGGAGCTTAAACATGTGGTTCTTCTGAATGAACTCTGTGAAGTGACGTCTTGTTAACTTTTCAGTGATGAGCTGCAGATTAAAACCCGTGGATCCGTCTTACCTCAAGTCCATGGAAACCGCTTGGAGAGCCGCCTGCTGCTGCTTTAATGCCGCCTGCAGCACGCTTCCTCAAACAAAGACCCACACCGGGACCAGGACCCGCCGGCAGCCGGTCGATGCAGCCGGTAGTCCGGGAGAAGTCCACGTGAAGAGGTGGGGTCTTCTCACACAGCCGCTGCTTGCTGCTGCGCTGTCAGCGGGAGTGGTGCGTTCACGGCCGTCGCAGAGTATTTCTGTGCAGCCCTCCTCTGTAAGGCGCTTTTCCTCCACCTGATCCCGCGTCATCAGCCAAACACCAGCTGGAGCACCGGACCGAGGCACCTCCTGCCTGGAGAGGAGCGACTCTGGAACACCATAGAGCCAATAAAGGACGAGTTTAAGCATCATGCAGAAACATATATTCAAAACAAATTACTCAAAATTAGTTCGAATTAGTCACATTATGACATTTAATTTATGACTTAAGACATTATGAAATTTTGTAAACCAAAATTACAAGGTAATATTCAACAAGTCTAAAAAATATATATAAAACATACACACAAACATATATTTGGGTCATAATCACAGGAAATCATTTAAAAAAATTAATTCTCAATGAGGTCAAAATAATAAGAAACAAACATGCTGGCACTATAAAAGAAAAACTGTCTTATACAGGTTGTGTTTTACAAAATATAAGTTTACCAAATCAAAATGATTGTAGGTCAATGCCAAATATCAAGAATTTAAAAGGCAAATGTTATATTTATTATGTATTGCAAAAATAATTGTGAGATAAAAGTTTATTCCCAAGGTGTGCCTGCTAGCATGTCAGCATTTATTAGAAATAGTAGCTCACAGAGCATGTGACCTGAGTCTGCTCTCTGATTGGTTGTCCTGACACGAGAGACATGTTGAGTTTCAGGTTTGTGGAGCCGACAATATGAAAGAAAATGAACTTTTATCTCCACAGAACTAATGTTGTTGATAACAAACACACTTGACTGATCGGTGAAATCTTTTTGCTTTAACAGGTTTGAACTGAGCTGCAGTGGTGTTCAGCGCCCCCTGTTGGTGTAAAACAGCTCAGCTGTATACATTCAGTCCTGTTTTTCTGCTGCAAGAGATAGACCAAATAAAAGTCATAAGAATAAAATGACAGTCATCACTTCAGTTCAAATCGATTGTTAAAAGTTTAGAGCCGGAGGTTACGCAGACAAATGTTTGGAAACTGGTTTCATTTTAATAATGTGCATTTTATACACACATCAGGTCTTTTTAAATGTAAAATATTCACGTGAAATGTGAGATATGAACTTTAACACAGTGAGGCAGACTTAAGTAACAAAACTCCAGCTCTTTGTGATGTTTTCAGGGAAAGCTGGACCCTGCAGCAGCGCTGGCAGTCTTTCAATGTGTGAAGGAGCAGTCACCTCCGATCACGATTCGCTTTGCCCCATGGAGACAAAAATAACCAGATTATTCTCAGGAGCAGCTTGTTTGGTCGCGAGGCCTCCAGTGTTTGTTGCTCTGTTCGTTTACTGTCTCCTTGCCGATGTTTAACCAATGAGAAGAGCATGACTGCTCCCCGGAGATACAATGCATGACTCAAATTAGTGCGAGTTCATCCTCGTCTGAATGATTCATCGAACAGATCCAGATCCCGAGGTGCAGCGACGGAGGCGACCAGGCGGCTAAATGCAAGCTGATGTGACTGAGGGGGGAGGGTGGGGTCAAACACATCCCTCTTCCTGCTGCAAGACAGACATGCTACACATTACAGAGCCGGTTGTCCTGTAAACTATCCACGAACATTTCCACTCACACAGACAAACACAGATTAACACACACTGAAAATTCAAGAGCCAAAGTCAAAGTTTAAAAGCTGGACGTCCTCTTTGTTGCTGGGACCTGGACACCGCTCCCATGTCTGCCTGCTAAATATTAAAGAGTGGAAGCAGCAGCTCACCTGCTCTGTCCAGAGGTCAGAAACACTGATTAACACCTTGTGACTGCTCTGGTTATTTATGACAGACACATCAGAGAGGGATCCTCCGGATCAAACAATAACTCTCCAGGATGCAACATTTCTCTGTGCGGTGAAATAAAACTCAGCACAACTTTCCAACTACAAAGCTGTGATTATTGGATTGATTGGAGGGTTTGAATTGATTCAGAAGACCCTCTTGTGGACGGTTTGACTGTGTAGCTGCTGGAAAAGACCAGAATCCAACATCAGAACAGCTGCAGATTTATTTAGATCACAAGTGAGTGATGGACTTTGTTGATGGTTCAATGGGGAAAAGTCTCCATGTCCTACTGGAGGGTGAGAACAGAGAGTCAGGTCGCCTCCCAGGGAGAAGTCCTTATGGAACCACTGTGAAGCGACAGTGGGTGAGTTCATGCAACATGAGAGCAACGGGGTGAACCATCCGTCGGCTCTGAGCTCCGGATATATAAAAGTTATCAATCAAAGTCTCAGAGAAAAACCCTCGGGTGCCTTTCAGAAGGACTTCTAGAAGTCCAGACACCTGCCGACCCCGGTCCTGCTCCCACAAAGGTCTCGGCTGCAGAGCCTCGCCCTCGTAGAGGAGCGACCGCAGCGCTTTGTGATTATGCATTGTGAAATGGGTCGGTGGTGATGTCACAGTCGCTACGCAACAGATTTAATGTAATCCTCTTCCTTCAGATTAGGAGGGAAAATCACTAGAGGGCCTTTTGTCTAAATTACACACCATGTGAGTGTTTCTTTAACCTTCACCTGCTGCACCAGGTTTCATTATTTCTTATGTGCTGCAGCGCTCCACCCGGGCTAACCTCCGACCTCTTATGGAGGCTTCACTGCCAGCTACTTTACAGTTAAAGAAAGTACACGTGTGAAGCAGCAGCAGACCAGCAGGAGAGTGAATGATTTACTTGACAGGATTGTTTAAAATAACCCCCAGTTCAAACAAACTCCCATCAAACCAGTAACCCTGCAGTTCATTATTATTCATGTCACTGAGGAGTCAGCAAACTGCTCCAACATGGACGTGAACAGGATTTAAGCTGCATCACAAAACGGATGCTGCACAGCCACTTCTCCTGCAGGCCTCTCTGTTTGGGGTGCGAACGACACCAGACTTCACCTGGAAAATCTCCAATTTTACCAACAACTGGAGCAACATGTCCGGCATGATTTTTACATGACATTATTACATTCCATTTAGCTGATGCTTTTATCCAAAGCGACTTCCAATAAATACATTTCAACCATGAGGGTACAAATTCAGAACAACAACAATCAAGAAAGTGTAATTTTCTTCAAGAAAGCCAAACTTCAAAGTGCTATTTTAAGTGCTACTAAAGTGCTCCTATTCAAGGTAAAGTCTGAAGAGGTGTGTTTTTAGTTTGCGGCGGAAGATGTACAGACTTTCTGCTGTCCTGATGTCTGTGGGGAGCTGATTTCAGCAGTTTAACTGCACATGCACATTATGCACAGTTGATTTGAGTTTGACCTTTAATCCAAGATAAAAAAAAATTAAAAAAAAGACACCTGCAATATGAAGAGCTGAGGGTTTAAAGTAAATATAATATCGAATAAGATAATCATGATAAATCACATCAACATCTAATCTGTCCTGAAACCTACAGCAGCAGAGCCATCACATGTCTCACATAAATCATGAATATTAATACAAATACTGTACAGAAAAGTTCAAGACACATACTCTGAAAGGGAAAAAGACACTTCTATTTTATGGATGTTAAAAAAAATGGTGTAAATTGAAGCCTAATTGGAGCCTAAACTTAATAATTTGTCATAAAAGCAGCCAAATTCTCATGTTTGAGTCAAATGTTACAACTAAATTAATATTAGATTTGGATTGTTGCCCTTAAATTCTGCATATTTAACAACATTTTAAGATGGTGTTACATGAAAGCAGTCTTGTATTTACATTGAATAACTGGCCTGGAGAAATGATCAAATACTGCTGAGTCATCAGGACGTAGACCAACACTGGTGGTGTAAAAACATTGCTCCAAATATCACCTCCAGGAAAACTACGTCGGAGCGGAGACAGGACATGTGTATAATCAGATCTACGATGTCTTACAACTCCTGCTGCATGTTTCAGCAGCTATACAGGAATACACAGACGGTACACCTGTACCTGTACTCTGTGTGTGTGTGTGTGTGTGTGTGTGTGTGTGTGTGTGTGTGTGTGTGTGTGTGGTATTGGACTCATTCTGTCACATCTCATGTGTGTCGCTCTGCCATTAAACTTCAACCATGTTCGGTCTGAATAATACATTTTCCCCACTCGCTTCCACAACCATCTGTGTGCTTGTTCAACACACACACACACACACACACACACACACACACACACACACACACACACACACACACACACACACACACACACACACACACACACACACACACACACATTATTCCACACGTGTATTTACAGCTGCAACAAGGCTGCACAGTTGCTTCATTGAACACGTCCTTGCTGACTTTTTTGATTCCCTTCATTGTCGGTGTTACTGTGCTGTGAAGTACCTCAGAGATTCTTCTGAATCTTCATGTGAAGAAAAATGCAACAGAAATACGACCAAAGATTCATACGGCAGCGCCACAGTGCATTTTGGTAACTAAGCAGTTGAGGATGTTTGCCCTTCGAGCTAAAGTCAGCAGGTTAATACACTGAATAAATGCTGCGCCGCTTCCTCATAATCACATTTTCATTTTCAAGCGTACTTTTTGAGCTTGAAGCGTTTGCATTTCTCTTTTCATATTTAACTTTTCAATAAGTTCCCTATCTATAAATTAAATGTGATTTTCAGTGTAAGCAGCGATTAACTGTTTTTTTTCATGGTAAATTCAAAAGTAAGTGCCATCAACAACATCCAAAGCAGAGATTTAACCCTGTAAACAATAAACAATTAAACTGTGATGCTTGAGGGTTTTATATGTTTTTGAGTTCATATGAAGCTCTCAGGCTGAATAACTTGACAATTTGTTGGTATTACTTATCAAAAATATAAAGTTTCTGTCGTTTCTTGAACCAAATGGTCAAATGTCTGTTTGAAATTAACATATTCATGCATCTTTAAAATAAAGTTGATCCACTTTTACTACAAAATATGTTGTGCAGGTGCTTCCCCCAAAAACCTTTGTTTGTTAACATACTGTACTTCTCATATCCATCTATCCTGTCTTTTATTTTCCCTTTTTCACCCAAACGTTCACTAGTGGACTTGTCATCTTCCTGCATCGTATCAGTCATGTGTCACTCTGTATTGTTTCCTGCTAGGTGGCAGTAACGCACCAACATTGTTTTTCCAATTTGCATTTTGATGATCTGTTGCATTAGAAGACAATAATCAAGATGGTTTTAATCCTCGTCAGTGGGACGATGCAGAGATGAATGTAGTCTGTGGAGCCGTTTGTGGTTTGGTGACCCCAGTTTCGCTCATGTTTATGATTTAAAAGCTTTTAAACATCATTAGTAAAGCACTTTTAAAGCTATTTAAGCCTTACAGACCATTTTGATACACAGAATAAACATAAGTGAATTAAACAAATGATAAATCCTGGAAGTCCCTGAGCTGCAGAAAGATTTTTAACACCGTGACAGATGCCTTGCTCCCAGGAAGCTCTGCCCTCAAGAGAGCTTTTTGAGCTCTTCAGTCCACTTTAAGATTTAATTCTAATTGTTAAATCTCCGGTCAGCAATGATCTGATTGACAATAATCCCGCGTGAAAGTCAGATTTCCATTCATGCAATTGTGCTGAAAGCACCAGCGCTAAAGTGCTGGGGGTCTTCTTAAACCCTGGTAAAACTTGAAAATGATTCCCTCCAATATATGTTTATGATTTTCTGTATCACATGACTTCATAGAGAACATTTTATTGGCCTCCAAAAATTCCACCTTAAGTACGGCTGGAATCACCGAACAGACCTCTGGGACTTGAACCCGCTCTCGAACTGCCTCACAACCTCTGCAACCCTCTCGTAAGTCAGCTGAACGCTCGTCACCACTCACACAGACTGAAAGGCTGCAGCTCAGCTTTGCTCTGACTTGAAAGGCACAAAAAGCTCCAGTCAATTCTCCTGTGATGTAGATTCGACTGTACTCAGTGTGATATTCTCTGTGCTTTTCTGTTCTGTTGTACTTCTATGATGTGAACCAGAATTAGCTTTTGGTTCAGGTGTTTCCTGGTCTATCTTGAAACAGGAAGTTTGGCAATTGATCTTCTGTTTTACTTCAAGTTTAGAAATCTTCTACTTCCTCCATCTAAATTTAAGTGTTGCCATCGAGTATGGAGTTCCTACTGAACGGTCACCTGGTTAACACATCCATGACTCTCGACCGGAGGGTGTCATCACCATCCGCCTCCTTACGCCTCACATTTGTAAGTAGGTTTAACTGTGGAAAATGGTGTCTGCGGTCTTCTTGAGAGCATGTTGGATTTTACACTAAAACGTTCTAGGAAGCAGGTAGATAAAGACACAAACTCCTACATCGCTGCTCATGAAGCCCCCGAGTCTAACTAAACGCAATGCTTTTCTTTCTGATGTGCAATTTAAAGGCCCCAAATTTATTTTCTGAACATTTTCTGGAGGAGTTAGGGTTATTTTACACGAGCTATATACACATTGGTCTGAACTGTGGTACAGGAGGTACTCAAATCCTTTACTCATTAAGTAAAAGTAGCCTACATATTCAGCAAAATACTAACTGTTCTACTATATCCTCAGATTATTATTATGATGCTGATTTGTTAGCAGCATTTCAATGTCCTGCAGTGGTTTCTTTCACTTGAAGTACATTTGGCTGATAATACTTAAATCATTTTACACATTTTAGAGCATAAACAACTGTTGGCTAACAAGTTAACAGCTTAGAAGATGATAATATGTCAATCTTGTGTTTATAACTTTTTTCTGCTTCCCCCCAAAGTGGCACAGAAATCCGTTATGGCAGCTTTAGGTGCAGAAACGTTATATTTTTATTCAACTAAAATGAGTGGTGAAAATGGCAAATCTCATCTGCAGCTCCACTGTGAGGATTGTATCGCATTTTAAACTGATTACGTTTGGGTTTTGGACAAAAGAAGGCACCTGAAAATGTTGTCTTGGAGACATTGCATGGGCTAAACAATTAACTGATCAATCGAGAATAGCCAGAAAGAAAAATGATTGTTAGTTGCAGCCCTGGACTGAAAATGTCTGCAAGAAAACAATCAATTAAAAAAAAGTAAAAATCTATCCAGAAAAGTGAAAACTAGCTCACTGTGTTGTTTTCAGGGTTCATTATTGTTCTTTCTTTGGCTTTTGAGTAACTGTTACTTGCACAAAAAGTTACTGGTTACTGAGGAAACCAGGAACTTTTTTTCTGATGACACAATGAAGTCCATTTCCTTATGAGGCTTTGGTAAAGGCTATAAAGTGAGCAATCAGTCCACTGCGCTTTTTACTCTCCTGCTTCCTCCTGTACAATCACACTCCTCCACACACTGCTTTCAGAAGCACTTCTCATCATTATGGGGAACTTTGTTGTCAACGAGGGACTCTCCATCTTTGTTATTGTGAGTATCGGTCATTTTCTTCATTGATCAGATAGTTCCTGATTTAAATACAAACTTATATATAAATACAAAGCTCCTCTCAGTGGTGTCCAATCTGAGGGGCAAGTCCCCCAGAGAAAGTCACGCTTTAGACATGCCACTGATTGTACTGCACGTTTTCAAAGTTTTATTCTCATTAATAACTCTCATCCTGAGTCAATATCATCAATCAAGAAAAAAGGAAAAATAATGCCTCTCATTTACAAGTGTATTATGTTTTTCTAAGCATTTTTTTTGGTCAACAAAACAAAACAGACTTTGGTTGAAACTGGTTGACATACTACACTCAGGAAAATAACTTTTTAATTTGGTAAAACATGTTTATAATCCTCAAACTGAGGCATTAAACAGAGGTTCATTTTGCTTTTGGTTCTGAAACTCAGGAATGTTATCGGTGTCCGCGACATCTATCTCGTATTTTTAAGATATTTCTGTCTGTGCAGCGTCAAACCTGTGGATGTAAACCTGCTTGTGTTTTACAGCTGGTATGGCTGGGCATCAACGCCTTCCTGTTCGTCCATTTCTACATGAGATTCCTGGTCGAGAAGTGGTTCTACACCCGGGTCCTGCTTGGGGTGAGTTCGACCTGCAGCTTCACCTCTGATGGATGTTTAGACTAACATTATTTAGTGTGTAGATTTATAAAGAGCTGGTCCTGCACCGTGATCTTGTTTTTTTAACTTCCTCGGAGAGAATTTCCTCAATTTAAACTGCTGCGGCTGCTAGAAATCCCCAACATTAGTCATATCAGACACTGCAGTTCCCCCAGTCCTCTTCCTTTATATCACACTGTACTGGAGGTCTGTGGTGGTAGAGCCACGACATTTAGTTCAGTCAATCATAAACAACTTTTTAGGCCAAAATAACAAAAGTTTTCTGGTTCCAGCTTCTAAAATATGAAGATTATCTTTGGATTCTGTGATATTGATCAGAATATATTTGGGGTTTGTGACTATTTTGGAGAAATGAATTGCCTCATAATACACAATAAAAGATGGACCACATCTTATATAAATACCTGCAACAATCACAGTATGTCAGTGTAAATGCAGTCGACAGTCTGCAGCCATTTTGGCTCCAGTTTGTTGACTCTTCTGAGATTGTTCCCTCATAATCCTGCTCCTAACTCCCACAGAGAGACACGAGCTCATGTTTATGGCTGGGACGGAGAAACGCTGCTGATCGGTTCCTGATTTGTTTCACTTTTAATTTACTTTTTACAGATTTCTCCTCCATATTCACAAAACACGAACATAATAAACAACTGCTTGTTTGACACTAAACTGTCATTCGTTCATTTACCTGACATGTTAGGTTTCTTTGAAAAGAGCCACACTAAACCATGAATCGACAGGCAGCTCCGATAAACACACCCAAGCTAATTACTCCTTATCTACACCGACTCCACAAACACACTTTCAGGTAGCGAGGGTCAGTAGGTTGGACACGACGGTTCATGTTCGCTCTGCGCTCACAGCTGGCTTCATGGCTCACTGGCTCAGGAACGCCGGCTGCACAGCCAGCAGAAGTGAAACACTGAGGCTTTCACTTTCTAATGAGAAGAGCAACAGCTGTTGCTTCATAACTTCTAACTTTACAGAGATTTGACTCCAGAAAGAAAACTGTGAGCATGAAGGAGATGAGGTTCAGAGAATGAATAATTTAGCATGATCTGGGGATCAGGGTCAGACCAACTTCACCGGTGAGGTAGAGCTGAGAGTCTGGGTCACATTTAGAGTGCAATATTCTGATAAAAACAGTCATTGCATTAAAATGATGATAAATAAAGATATTAGAATTTAATCACAAGTTATTTCCATTCAGAGTTTGTATTTTTCCCTTCACTTCTACTTCTGTTTAAAACTTTCACCAGTTAAGTTTCAGGTTTATAGAAACTGAATTTCAGCTTGAGGTGATTTCTATGAATTCTTGGTGAAATGTATGAATTCATAACTCTCTCCGTGAACCCTGCAGCACGCCCTGCCCTGGGCCAGAGCTCCCGCCGCCTGCCTCAACTTCAACTGCATGCTCATTCTGCTGCCAGTCTGCAGGAACCTGCTCTCCTTCCTTCGAGGCTCCATCCAGGTTTTAGTTTTACTCCAGAAAACATTCATTTATCTCCACGTAACTAATAGAGGATTGATTTATCATTGCTCACCAATTATAGACTCATTTCATTTCTCCTTCTTGTTTGCGTTCAGTGCTGCAGCCGCACAGCAGCTCGTCAACTAGATCGAAACATCACTTTTCACAAACTGGTGGCGTACATGATCGCCTTCCATACAGGTACTATTCTGGTTTTTACAATATTCAGGTCGGGGAAGCGTGAAAAGCATGTTGACATTTTGAAACAGTTTGAGGTTGATGAAAACAGGACTACTCTAGAACTTAAGAATTTTCTGGCTGTGGCTTCATGGTCATTTAAATATGATGAGCCAAAAGAGGCCATTTCAGAAGTTGTACAAGGCCAAGCATTCAGAGAGATTTAGTACTAAAAAGAAATGTTATTATTTCGTTATATCATTAATTGGCCAAGTGGGAGCATGAAGATATGAAATAAAAGATGAGCTGGTTTTTCCTGACGAAGGATTTAATAAAAAGGTTCAACAGACCCAAAAAAGATGCCTCCAAAACATTTATGGGTGCAGTTTTATCATGCAAATCCGTAAATGTAAATATACAAATATCAGTTTACAAATGAAGGGCTTTAAATGTGCAGATATGGAGCTGTTTTCCATTTTTCTGGGCATGTTATCTATTTACACCACTTTTTTAAATTATATTTTAATTGTTATGAGAGACATTTGTCAGCTTTGGTAAACTTTTAAATTGAACCTGCTCTTCCTGTCCCTCCCGTAGCTGTGCACATTGTTGCACACTTGTTTAACTTTGAGTATTTCATGGACGCCCAGCTGAATCGTAACAGCAGCCTGCTTCCCTTCATCCTGTCTGAAATCGGCACCGGGGACAACGCCTCCTTCCTGAACCCCATCAGGTCCAACGAGACGGTGAGTTGTGGCGCCGCACTATACGAGCTCGTATTCATATCATCACCTTCAGTGCAGTAGAAAAAACACGGAGCGTGTTTGGTTGCAAGCTTCTTAGATTGCTAAAGGTCGTGAAATCCCCACTGCTTCATTGCTAAATTTTGAGGTAAATGAGAAAAAAAAAAAAAAGTATTGCTTCATCTCACAAACTTCCTCTGTGGCGATATTTGTCTGTGTCCTTAAAGACCTTCCTCTTACAGTGTGAAGCTTTCAAATCTATTTCTTCAAAAGCCGTAACAAAGAGCAGAGATGAACCCTCTGTCATCAGGTCATAAAATATGCAGATACTTCTTCCACACATGAAGTTTAATATTTAACGACTCAGCTTCAAGACCTTTCTGCAGTTTTAAACCCATATGAAACGCTATAATATTCTTAATATTAACGCTTCATCTCTTTTCAGTTTATACACTTGAAGGGGCACTTCAGTTTTGCTTTTTGCGCTTACACTTTAGCCGGCACTTCATTTCTTTTCAGTTTATATAAATGTTTCAACAGTGTTATTGCAACTGGCACTTTGACTTCGCTGACCGTTCATCTCACATTTCAACTGCTTTCATAGCCTGCTCTTCAAAAATGAAAACGAATAATTCTCATATTTTATAACTGAGAGTTTTTCTGATTTCTGTGATTACGGTCCATCACACTTGAACTTCACACTTTCAGGTGTCATCTTTAAAACTTTAGCTTCTCTTCTGTCTCCCCGAACTTCCTTTGTTTTCACACAGTTTACTCACCTTCTCTCAGCACTTACACTTTAGCTCCCTTCAGTTTATAGACTTGTCAGTACTTTCTTTCAGGACTAACACTGTAGCTGGGAATATATGTGCCGGCAGTAAAGACAGGAACTAAGACAACACGGGTACTTGGTGCATGAAGGAAGTTAGCCAATAAAATGACCTTTAGAGGTGTATGATTAAAATGGAAACAACTGAGGAACCAAGGTGATGACCCATGACCATGACCCACACCACACTAATCATCTTTTAGAGGGGAAAATGACATCATCAGCACGCTGTGTTTTGGTGCAGAACCCTACCATCGTCATGTTCACCACCATCGCGGGGTTGACGGGCGTGGCCATCACGCTGGCACTCATCCTCATCATCACTTCATCCATGGAGGTCATCCGCAGGTCGTACTTCGAGGTGTTCTGGTACACACACCATCTCTTCATCATCTTCTTCATCGGCCTGGTGCTCCACGGCTTCGGGTAAGATGACACAAAAGCCCCGTAAATTTCTTTCCAGCAATACCAGTGGGAAGCTCCTATTGGACTGTCTGGACTCACATATGACCCCATTTGGACGGTCTTGGATCGACCTCTATACAATTTGGACTCAGCATTGGCTCAGCCTCTGTTGAACCGGGTTTTGATCTAGGCTGGACTTGGTCTCCAAACTGCTCAGACTTGGACTTGCCTCTCACTCTATTTTATTGTTTATGGGTTGGCTTTGGACATTTGCAACACGTTTGCATTTAAGCACCACCAGACTAATGGTAACTTGTTTAACTATACGACTCACCAGTAATGATGTTTAGGACTGTTAGAAAACACACATCCCCTCGGGTTCATAATCTAACTGTTCATCCTTTCTTTATGTGTTTGTGACTGCAGGCGCATCGTGCGAGGACAGACGGACAGCAGCCTGCGTTCAAACAAACCTGAAGATTGTGCCGACAGGTTTGAAGACTGGGGAAAAAATGGGTCCAACTGTGCTGTGCCGGTGTTTGCCGGAAATCCACCGATGGTGAGCCACAAAATCTGTTATAATAACCAAGTTGGGAATTTTTTTTGGAAGTTGTATCTCTTCTCAAGCTGCTGATAGTGTTTGTACAAATAATCAGTAATGATTTACATTTTCCAATATTTTCTCTTTCTCCAGACATGGAAGTGGGTGTTGGGCCCCATGATCCTCTATGTGTGTGAGAGGCTTGTTCGTTTCTATCGGTCCCATCAAAAAGTGGTCATCACCAAGGTGTGTATGTTCTTTATCATCGAGTAACAAAAGTCATAACTTGACGTAACTATATGTATTAAAATTGTGATTTATTTACCATTTTTCTATATCTATTTGGCGAATTCTTCCCTATTTTAAACACATTGAACAAAAGCATCCATTACCCAATGAAAATATCTCACTTTCTATCACTCTATACCGAGTCAAAGTACTTCAATGCCACATTTAGACAATTAAACCAAAGTCAATCACAATCTCCTATGAGGCAGGTCCAGATTAAAATCCATACTGAAGTAATAAGACAACAAATCTAGACAACGACACAGTCCTCATTATCTTCTAATTATTTCTGGGTCTGAAATAATTTGTCAAATTAGTTAAAAAATGATGGTAAGCTGAATATTTTGTACCTGGTCCACAGGTGGTGATGCACCCCTCCAAGACTCTGGAGCTGCAGATGAAGAGGAAAGGCTTCCACATGGAGGTGGGACAGTACGTCTTCATCCAGTGTCCGTCTGTCTCCAGGCTGGAGTGGCACCCCTTCACCCTGACCTCAGCTCCAGAGGAGGACTACTTCAGCGCCCACATCCGTATCGTCGGGGACTGGACTCAGGCGCTGTACGAGGCCTGCGGAGGAGACAAAACCGAAACTCAGGAGGCCTGGAAACTGCCCAAGTATGACAACAGGAAAATGGGTGGATAAAGGCGGAAAATCGTGACTGAAACTGCTTGTGATTACATTTGATTGCTGCCTCCCCGATCCAGCACTCCTGTGAAAAGCTGGCAAGAGGAGGAACATTTAGACCCCTGAGTGGTTTATTGTGCGTCTGTCACTCTTCCCTCAGAGAAACTGTAGAAATCATACAATATTAACAATACCATCTTCGAGGCATCAAATTTGTTTTCTTCCCAATGGTCCTGTTTGGAAAGTTGGAGCATTTTCTGTTCTCTTTAGACAAGAAAATCAAAGAATGAGGCCTTTATTCAGAGCTGCTTCCTGTGATGAACTTACCTTCAGGGCAGCTTGCTACTTGCTTGGATGCACTTTGACTCTACTTGTTCGACAACAGCTGATTGAGTCTTAAAAGATGCTTCAGAAATGGTGCAGCAGAAATGTTCTTTGTGAGTTGCTCAAAGACAAAACAAGCAGGCAATTTAAATGTGGATATTATGCATGTTGGATAGAGCTGCAGAAATCCGTAGTTAATAATGATGATAACTTTATTTTTATAGCACCCATCATGCACAGATGCAACCCAATGCATTCAGCTAAATCAGGATGAAAAGTGATGTTTAGATGGGAACTGGAATGGACTAAAACAAATCAGTGACAGTACCCTGAAGCATTTAAAACCAAAAATGCCAGAAAAACAAACAACCAAGAACAACCATGAATAGTTAAAAATGTTAGTCTAAATTTGGAGATGTTTCTAAAATAAGAAAAAGATGATTTGGTGTCTGAAACAATTTCAGATTTTCCTCTTCATCTGTTTGGACAGACAGCCAAACTTTCTACTCTCAATCCTCCATTGAGAAGCAAAATGTCAGTCTGACTGCAATATTAAAATACACCATACAAATACCTGTAAAGTACACCAGTGCAGGTGAGATATACAGTGGTGTGTTGTCTGCGTAAACGTTGACATTATGATGGCTTTAACATTTCCCAGAGGGAGCAAGTCAGTCTATAAGAAACAAATGTCCACAATTAAAGTAGACTTGTGATTTGTGATTCTGGTGGCATTAATGAATCTTCACTTAACAGTTCAGAGCAGCATTTATGCTGGATATACAAGAAAAAGCAGGAAAAACATGAAATATTTACGGCTGTATCTCAAAAGATGGTTTAAAATGTTTACTATCTTTGTCTGGTACCGTAACCAGCTTCCCTCTCACTGTTTATGTCGTCATCAGGGTTGCCATAGACGGCCCGTTTGGTACCGCCAGCGAGGACGTGTTTGGATACGAAGTGGTCATGTTGGTCGGCGCGGGAATTGGAGTGACTCCTTTCGCCTCCATCCTCAAGTCCGTGTGGTACAAACACATCCAGAACAACCAGGAGGTCTTTACTAAGAAGGTGAGAGAGAATTTCACTTCGACTAAAGTCAGGGCTCAGTTACCAGCTTTTTTTTAACCTTATTACATGGTCATCACTAGGGGGAAGGTAAAATAAAGTGCTACCCAAAGATTGGGTGGGTTTCCTTATACTGGGGATGAATCTAGACTTTGGTATCGATAAAATCCTCCCTGCATCCCAGATCTACTTCTACTGGCTGTGCCCGGAGACGCAGGCCTTCGAGTGGTTCACAGACCTGCTGCAGTCTCTGGAGGGTCAGATGACGGAGAAGGGCATGACCGACTTCCTCAGCTACAACATCTACCTCACCCGCTGGAAGGAGGCCGAGGTACGAAGGGGTGGGAGGGTGTCCGAGCTTTATTGAAACATCATGACCCAAATGCTGCTGGTCCCTTACAAGACCTCAAACACCAAGATGAACTGATCTAGATAACACTTGTTCCACACATCGCCCAAACCGCAGGAGATGTGCTGGAACCTTGACATGATAATCAACACATCGTGTTTTATGTTGTTGGTGTTTTGGTTGACATGGTCGCTTCCTGTCCTCGTGCCTAAAAGATGTTTTTAACTTTATGTCATAACCTGTATTAATCTACAAGCTGAAGAGAAACCAGATCAGTGCTGAGGAAATCTTGTAAAGTTATGAAACAGTTAGAGGTCAAGCTGGTTGTAAACCGAAGATCAATGGTGTTCATTGTAGTGAAAAGTCAGCTTCATCCGATGACCACGATATAAAATGGTCAGATCTCCTCCCACAAACGCCTTTAAAGCGATCTCCTGTGTCTCTTCCCTCGTCAGGCGGCTCATTTCCGTGTTCACCACGAAGCCGAGAATGATCCAATCACCGGCCTCAAACAGAAGACTCATTATGGGAAACCTAACTGGGACAACGAGTTCACCAACATCGCGTCAAGGCACCCGGGGTGAGACGATTATCACACAAAGACGGTTCATTATCTTGTCACCTCGCATCTGATACCCAGAAATAACACACCAGGAATTTCTATGTGGAATCGATTTTTTTAGTTCGGGGAAAAGGTTTATCTGATCAGTGTTGTGTAATAAAATCATTTCATCTCAACACTTTGAAGTAATAATAGAATGACTGCTACAACGGCAAAGTTACTTTCTGCATTGATTACTTTTACTTTCAGGTACATTTATCTTTAGTTTTTTTAATGCATGTCATGTTGGTACTTTTACTTTAGTAAAGGCTGAAATACTTCTTCCACCGCTGTGTTTTAAGTTCTTGAAGAACAGGAATAGACATCCCAGTATACAAATGAAGGTATTCTCTGGCACAAATAAATGATCAAATCTAACTAAATTCTTGTTAAATTCAGCGTTTAATGCAGAAAATCACTGTTACACCACTGACTCAACGCTAATATATGAAAACTTCATGTTTGCTAAGCAGCAGTTCATTTAAAGCGGTGTAGTAGCAGTACTAGTAGTCACTATAATTATCATCAATGATGTTGTGCTTTTATGTCTGCAGAACTAAAATTGGTGTGTTCCTGTGCGGTCCGCCTCAGCTGGGGAAATCTCTGGAGACGCAGTGTCTGACCCACTCAGAGGCCGACGTCAAGTTCATCTTCAACAAAGAAAACTTTTAAGAAAACATCTGCAGCGACAACAGAGGAAACTCTCCGATGAGTAGACGGGGTCTGTCCGCCTGGATTCCTCCACATTTTACACCACCAGTTACTGACTGTATTTACATCCGTGACAAGTGGCAGCTCATCGGCGACGAAGCCGAGCTCCTCCACTTCGCTTCACACTGCAGACGTTTGGTATTCTTGGTCAAAAGGCGAGGAAATAACGCTGCCGTGTTTTCCACATCCCCTTCTTCTCTTTTTGTGTTACATCAGTGAGTGAAACCGCTGCTTTCAAAACTCTTTTCTTCCTTTTTTTTTTTTTTTTCATTTCTTTTTTTTATGAATCCAGTTGCCTTTTCTGAGAAGAAGGATTCATATCAGATGGTACAAAGACCCAAGAAAAAAGGTGATGGAAAATATAGAAAGCTAACTGCTGCATCGCCCTTGAGCAAGGCATTTGGCTGCTACAGGGGGGTTGTTGAGTAACTTCCAGGGTGTGACTGTGATTAAAACTATTTTAAAAACAGCAAGCATCTTCTCAGAAAAAAATGTCAGCCATGTGTTTTCACAGGAGCCAGTCACAGAGTTAGTGAACGTGTACAATCCCAGATGAGCTTTTCATGGATTCAAAAATGAATTTAGTTAGAAAACCTATAAATGGAGTTTGTTGCATCAAATCAAAAATATTCTCTGCCTCCATCCAGTCAAATGTGGGAATTTACTGCTTTGTTTAATATCAGTGTAATCTACATATATGTTCATTGTTATTCTTTTTATTTTCCAGGTCATAAGAACAAATAGATTTATCAATAATGAAAATAGTCCTCAGTAAGCGAGAGCCTCCGAGGTCCATGCACTTATTGAAAAGTTTACAGAACTTCACATTTCATGGCCTTCATCCTCGGATGGAGTTTTCTCGGTTGTCATGGAGACGGTTCCATTGTTAGGCTGTCATCTCCATGGCAACTAATGAACCTCCATCCATAGATGAAGGCAAATAAGATGAGGCTTCAAGTTTAAACACCTGAAACGGCTGAAACCACACAGATATTAACGCCCCAGTATGTTTTGATTTCTATAGAAAATTAAACTACATCTATCAGCGATGGTCAAAAAAAATCCTCGAAGGAGAAAAGTAGTTCAATCGTTTTCTTTTTTTATTATTATTTTTAAAGTAAAAAGAAAAAAAAACAGTTAATGCTAGTTTGTTTGTTGCTGTTGTTTAGTACCCTCCATTTACTCAGCCAATCATGCATTTATTTTGTGTTATTGTTGCACTTACAACCAACTGCATTAGCTTTGTTGGATAATAAGCTTGAACTTTTAGAGAAATCTGCTTAAAGCATGTTGTAACGACTGATTTGTAATTAAAAAAAAGGAACCGAAAGTAGCAGGTTTAAAACTGCCTGAGACGTATCTGTCTACGTGAGTTACCAGACTTTGTGCATCTCCCACAATACAGAACTTCATTGGGATTTTGTGTGACTTTATCAGTGAGAGGACACAGCAGCAGATTTCCACCATGGTCCTCGTCTTTTGTTGACAAAAGCAGCTTCATCCAATTCAATCTTAACATTAAGGACGCTGCAGAAGACGTTCTATCACTCTGTTCATGGATTTGAAGACATTTCTGATATTCTCGTGCATCTAAGATGAACACAGCTCTTTAACTTCAAGGTCATGCTCTTTAAATCCCACACAGAAAGCTCATAATGGCTCATTGGTTACATATGAAATGTTTTTGCACAATACAACTGGTCATTGCACGAAGGTTTCTGTTGGGGTTTCAAACAGTGACATGTTTTCTAATTTTGTATGAAACTATTTCTGGAGAGGAGCGCCAAGATTTTAGTTGTAGTGTCTCAATCCTACTAAGTATTTTATTTCACACTATTTATATACAAACTGCATATAAATATATATTTTCACATATGTATTTGAGTTATACATGTCAAACACTTTTGGAGGGCACTATGTGAGTCTGACCTTATTCTGTTGATCCTGATGCATCAGTGCTTCATTTTGCAGGAGCTATTTTTAACGAATCATTGTACAATTAGTTGAATCAGGTGGCTGCCGACATCACAAGCAGGTCTGTATAAAGAGTCACAAGATAAACATGAGATGTGGCGAGATAATCAACAGAAGAAAAAACAAGAAAAAAAACTGAGTTCTGTAAAACAAAAGTTACATTATCTTATTACTTTTATTGTGAAATTTGGGATAAATAAGTGAAAGCATGTGTTGAGTTCAATTCAATTAAAAACAAATCCGTGGGAATGTTGCCTTGATGAATTAAAAAAAAAACCCCGACTGAACACTTCAGTTTGTTCATAAATCTCTTCATGTTTATTATCCTGCAGCTCAGAGTACAAAAAGTCTCCTTCCTCTCATGATACACGTAACAAACACGAAACTCTCCTTCAACATGTTTCCAGCTGCGGCGTGCGGTCAGGCGTCATTGATAAATGCAGCTCAATGTGAAGCTATTAAAGCCCTGCAGCAGCATGAGAAGATAAATACATTAAGATGATGGCGTCACATGCAACTGAAGGCTGGAATCTGAAACAATACAGCTGAGTGAGCCTCTGCAGCTGCTCCTCAGAGGTTAAAGGTCAAGAATGGGTGGAGGTTCTGCGGCACTTGATGGCCCCCTGCTGTTCAGAGGAGCAAACTGCACTCGTCCTGTGGTGGTTGGAGTTTATTTGTGTCCTATGCGATGGCCACTGCGAACACGCTGACCACACAGTACATGGTGCGGTTTTCCCATCTCACGGTGCAGCTTCCTGCAGGACAGACAACACCGACATGAACGAAAGGTCCTTTACAAATAAAGGTTGATGGAGCCGACTACACCGGGCTGTTTCATAATTGCGCTTCATTTCCCAACACAGTACAACACTCACCATCCATGGTAGTGTCCCAGTAGCAGGAGTTAGCTGAGTGGAGGCCAGCTCCTGTTTTCTGCATCACAGCACACGTCACTGCAGATACAAAACCTACAATCATGACTTCGTCCCGTATCGTCTTCTGCTCACAGCATCACATCTCTTCACAGGTCAACAGCGTGTCGACGCAACACGTCAGAACAAACTGACTGACCTCTGCAGGTGCAAAATAGAAACGTAATGAGTGAATTTCACAGTAAAACCGGTGTCCAACACGTACCGATGTACTTGTAGGGTTTGCCCTGTTTGACCAGCTGTGTGAGGCAGCGCTCCACGATGCCGGCCGTCCATTTGTTCACCTGAGTCTGGCTGTAGTCGTCAGCGCCGACCACCTTCTCAATACACTGAGACAAACACAGAGCATCATGTGGAAGTCACCGGTGCTGTTTGACCAGAGGGGAGCGAAATCAACCACAACCACACATCCATCACAGAGCCGAAGACCGGCGGACCGAGCAGGAGCTTCAGAAAGAGTTCCTGAAGGGTTTAAATGTTTGGAAGACTTTTACTCCTGAAACTATTCAGCATCCAGCAGCACATCTTTCCAAAAGGTACTTCAGTTCAGGACAAACAAACAACAACAAAAAAAAGAAGCTTTAATTGGATCTTTTGTTATTTTATTTTTCATTGATAATTTTCTGCAATAAGCCACAAAAACCCCAAAATAATAATAATACTTATAATTCCTGTTGCAAACATGGATCTAAAAGCAGTTATTACAATTATCCTCTTCCTTAATTATGCATCGTGCAGTTTGACATTAAAAACACGAATAAGTTGTTTTTATGTGGAATAATGTAACATGTTTATAAAAGCTGTTAAATACCTCTTTGACGATGTTTTCAGCTTCTTCTGAATTAAATGAGCTCTGAAAGTGAAACAGATCATCAGATGAACACAGCTTCTCAAACACGGTACGGAGGATGAAACATGTCAAACAGGAGCTCATTCTGAATATTATAAATATCTTTATTTAACAGTTTCACACCGAAAACGCGTCAAAAAAAAAAATCAATGCTAATGCTAATGCTAATACAAATGCTAGTAATGTTAGCGAGCTCGGAGCTAATGAGCTAGCTTTGGAGCTAGCCGCTTTCTACCGCCACAAATCGAGCAATAAAGTTGATTTGGGAACAAACCTCGTTGCCGTTATGAAACTCCTCCATCCCCGTCATCTGTTGCCGGTCAAACCGCTTCGTGTCTTTGTTTACAGGACGAAAAATGAACAGACGATCTGCTCCCAGAGAAAACGGGAGGCGCCCGGGACTTCCTGCCAGCTGTCAACAGTCCCCGCCCCCCGGAAACAGCGTCACAAAGCCGGAAGAGAGGCTAGCAGCCGGAAGCTCCGTGGATACACGAACCGTACCTGTCTATATACTATATATAATATACTATATAATATATACTACATACTATTTATAATATATACTATATATAATATATAGTATATAATATATACTATATATTATATATATATTATATACTGTATATTATATACAATATACTATATACAATATATAATATATACTATATTATTATATAGTATATAATATATATATTATATACTATATACAATATACTGCACGTACAAACCCGAACCCGCGTGGCTTACCTTTATCGGGACTCGCTCTCCGTGAACCATGTTCCCTGTACTGGACCCCGAATCAGAGTTTGATCCCCCTTTGACATGTCTTAAAACAAAATCAGAAGTGATTTCTGTAAAGTCTCTGTTCTCATCACAGCAGATGGTTTTTTTTGTCAAAGCGAGGTGTCAGTCATAACACTGATTACACTTATTTACTTGTTATCAACAAGTTTTCACGTTAAAACAAAAAAAAAAGCTTAATTTTCAGCTTTATATCACTTTTTTTTTATTATTATCACAAATATCATAATATTAAAAGAGATTATCATGATTGAATATAAAACCAAAGCATTTCAAAGAAATGGAAGAAGATCACGTCAAAAAGTGCAAATGTGCTCCAGGACCATGTCACAATAAATTATCCTATTTACATCCTCACAGTTTGAAAACACACACACACACACACACACACACACACACACACACACACACACACACACACCTTGAGGCTCAGCTGCTGGAGTAAAAAATGTGCCAAACAACAACAACAACAACAACAACAACACATTGACGGTTACAAATGGGCCCAGAAACAGCGGTACTGGTCCGGCTGGAGGAGGAGCAGGCTCAGCTGGTAGTGGTTAAAACCCTCTGAGAAGGCGTGCTGGTGGCTCCAGGACAAAGGAAATACAGGAAAGGGTAAGAAGGAACGGTTGCTCCCTTTGGGAACAGATTCGTCAGGCTCATGACAGGATATCGTTTAGAAAAATAATGAACCTTTCAGAGCCACCTTCAAAGGTTTAAAGACGGACTTTCAGTTCAAAGTAGTTAACATCAGGTTCCTCGTTAAAGCTTCCTCGTTCACAGCTGCTCCTACTGATGAAAATCCAAGAAAATTCAGACAATTATTAATTATTGAATTATAAAGTTTGTGAAACAGCCCCTGGTCTCCTTCGAGCCTGTAACCACACCCCCTGCAGTGATGTCATCATGTACTGACACGCTGCAGTTCACTTCGGGTGAGAGACGTCTCAGAGGGAGGACGATCGCAGACAGAGACAGCAGTCCTCTCATTATCAGAAATCAGTTGCGTTGGTTGTGATTCAGGCCGACATGAAGGGAGTCTTGACGCTAACACGTGGAGCCGGGTGACGCTGTGCTCCACGCCGCTCTCCCGCTAACGAGCCTCTTCACTCTTTGGTCGGACGTCTGCAGAGACCGGAGCGAGTCCCCCTGAGAGTCTGGATCCTGGTTTACAGGACGCTGCAGGCTCCAGAGCGAGGCCCTCGGGCTCCAGGTCGCTGCAGGGCTCCATCGCGGTGAGTCCCGCCGGTGGCCGGGGACGGAGGCTGTCCCTGGACGGCTGCGTCCCCGCCGACGGGGCCCTCAGCGGCGGCGTGGTCCCCGTCGTCCGCCTGCTTCGACCAGGAGGAGGACAGTCGTCTGAAGAGAGACAGCTGAGAGGACAGAGGAGACACTCTCATTTCATCTCCGTGTTTAAACCTGCAGCTTTCTTACCTCATGATCATACAATTATCTGGAGTAATTCATTCATTCAAATTTCTCTGACCTTTTTGTTGGAGCCTGATTGGCTCTTGCCGTTGCCGTCTGCCGCCCCATTGGCTGGTTTGGTGTCGTCGTCTGTCTTCTCTCCAGCTGCAGCGGCGGGCTGCTCCCTGATTTCAGCTGCTGTTGATATCAGACATCATTATTCCGTCAGTGCATTCGTTGCAGCTTTTATCCGTTTTCCACTTCCTGCATTGAGAATCAAAGAGGTCACCTTTCTGCTCTCCATCAGGTGCAGATTCTTCTTTCAGCTCCTCTGGCTTCAGGGAAGATCACATGTTACATGTCAGAACCAACACGTTTAACCAGGAGGAAACCAACGTCCACATATTTATTCAGTGCTGCATATTTACAGGACTCTCAGGCTCCTCTGCTGGTTTCTCCGTTGAGGATGCTGATGCGTCAGTCTCTTCATTTTCTGCCTCTTCATCATCATCATCATCATCAGCCTTGGCCTCCTCCTCCTTCTCTTCTTCTTCCTCCTCGCCTTTGCTCCATGTCTCAGCACTTCCTTTTGTTGAATCCTGACAAAAAGATCAAGTTAAAGACGTAAAACCTGGACTTCAGATAAGGAACTGGGTTCGTCTAATTTGGGACGAGGGACTTGTTTTTGCAATATGCAGGAAGAAACCCGTTTAACCGTCAGACTATCGACTAGTGGAGGCACATCTTCATAAAAGGATTGAGGTTTAGCATAAAAAGGAAGGAAAAGGAAAGCAGACAGAAAAGGGGATGATGGGAAGGGACTGCAGCAGGGATTACAAGGACAAAGACAACAACGTGACTGGAGGAAAAAAAATGAACCAAACCTGATCCTGAAAGTGAGAAATCAGCCTGTCGGAGGGGAGGAGCTCCTCTCGGAGGGTCAGATCATCGGATAAAATAAACTGGAGCATCAGCTGCTTTGTGCAACAACAGAAAAGTTTGCACTGCAACCTTGTCTTGTTTTATCCAACATGACATGATGATTTGTTTTAACAAAAAACAGTTAACGTCAATCAAAATCCACTTTTTTTCTTCAAATCTCAGAAAGTGGCCCCAATATTTGTACCAGTGTTCATCAGAAGGACTTTGCAGTGATCGTTAAGTCACATTAAGACTGAGAGGAACTGCAAATACGACTGCAGCCACTTGTTCGGTCCCCTTTAGAGGATATAAACATGTCAGAAAGGGCACAAACAAAGATGTTGTAGCAGAAGAATAAAACAACAACGAGGACATTTTTCCCCTTTAAGCACGTTAAAAATAATTTCATATTTTAAAAACACAAAAAAACAAGTTAATGAAAAAAAACAAAGATTATTTATTTCAAACACAGAAGTGAATAAAACCAGAAACATCCCGTATAGTTAAAACCAGATAAATATGGAAACCAAAAAGGAAAAAGACGCAAACAAAATCCTTTAAAATCAAAAAGACAGATTTAAGATGTTTAGAAATAAACCGCCATCGATGGGCAGCAAAGACTGAGAGACAAAGTCTGGCTGGAAACACAAATCAGACCTGAGCGAAGCACGATGAGAGGAACAGCTGACGAACTGAGAACACGAAACGACTGAGGCGGCGTGATCAAAAACAGAGACGGGAGCAGACGCTGCTGCAGGAAATAAACAGAGCTTCCAACTCTGAAACGTTCGGGCAAACACAGCGTGACAGGAAATGTGGGAAATAGGAGGCCTGAAGATTGACAGGGGGATTAATGTCGGACATTAAAACACGGCTACAAAATGCAAAAGCAGGGAGACCGAAAGTCCAAATAAAACTCGATAAATGTGAATGAACTGCTTGGCATCATCATCTGTTTACCGCCGACGTCCAATCACATCCGTGTTTCAGAGTCCGCTCGGCCTTCAGAAACACCACACGTGGATCTTATTGTTCCACGGCTGCTGGTGTTGCAATGTTTGGAGGTTTTCTTTGCAGGTGACACGACTTCATTTTCCAGAGAAAAAAAAAGATGAAACGGGACAAAAAAAATCTCACCGAGCTAATCGATCAGTCAG
Source organism: Embiotoca jacksoni (assembly GCF_022577435.1). Classification (NCBI taxonomy): domain Eukaryota; kingdom Metazoa; phylum Chordata; class Actinopteri; family Embiotocidae; genus Embiotoca; species Embiotoca jacksoni. The sequence continues at coordinate 5,005,904 of NW_027185382.1, read as the reverse complement.
TGGACATAAAAATAGATGAAACTTAATTATGTATTTTTCCATCATCACCAATCCCTGGAGTTTTACTTCAGATTGAGGTATTGTGGTAAAACGTCATCCCAAAACTCCTCTGGCTCGTCTGCAGACTGACCTTTGACCCCTGACTTTAATTTGCTTCTGGTTGAAGATTTAGCACTCGGTCGCTTGACTCCAGCAGACTTTCTCTTTTTGAACTCCTCCTCCTCCTCCTCTTCCTCTTCTTCCTCCTCCTCCTCCTCATCTTCATTATCAACCTCTTCCTCCTCCTCATCTTCATTATCAACCTCTTCCTCTTCCTCCTCAACTTCATTATCAACCTCTTCCTCTCCTTCTTCCTCCTCCTCAACTTCATTATCAACCTCTTCCTCTTCCTCCTTCTCCTCATCTTCATTATCAACCTCTTCCTCGCTGTTTTGTTCGTCTTGATCTTCTTCCTCTTCTTCTTCACCTTCACCATCCTTCTCCTCCTCTGCCTTTTCCTCCTCTGCTTCAGTCTCCTCCTCCCCCTTTTCATTCTCTTCTTCCTCACTGCTCTCCTCCTCTTCCTCCTCAGCACTAGTCTCTTTTTCTTCCTCCTCCCCCTCCTCCTCTTCCGTCTCACTCTCTACATCACTCTCTTCTCTTTCTTCCGAAGACTTTAAAGACTGACTTTCACCTTCCTCTTCCTCACCCTCTAGACTCCCCTCTTCTTCCTGGCCTTCCTCCTCTTCCTCACTTTCCGTCCTCCTGCCCTTGCTCTCTGTGTCAGGATTCGACCCTTCCCCGCTCTCTTCTTCTTCCCCTTCCTCCTCCTCCATATCTTCATCTTTGCTTTCCTTCTCTTCAGTCTCATCTTCACTTCCTGTCACCCCACTTGTTCTCTCCTCTTCCTCCTCCTCTTCCTCCTCCTCCTCCTCCTCAGTATTACCCTCATCTTCGTCGTCCTCCCTGCTTCCCTTCTCCTCTGCATCAGTTTCAGACTGATCTTCTGGTTGTAGAGTGTCACTATCTTGGTCCTCTTCTTCTTCGTCCTCTATACTGTGACTAACCTCCTCCTCTTCTTCGCTTACATCTGCACTCGTTTTCTGGCCTTCCTTCCCCTCCCCCTCCTCCCCCTCCTCCTCCTCCTCCTCCTCTTCCTGTCTGACTGCCTCATCGTCTTCGTCCTGACTCGTCCCCCCTGCGGGACTCTCAGGTGCAGGTATTATGTTGATGCTGACGTCAGATTTCTTGCTGAAATAGGACAGGGATTCCTCGCTCCGTGATTCGGTCCCGCTGTGTTTGCGGCGGCTGCTCTCTGACGGTGATGTGGAGCTGAGACGACCTCCAGTTGACATTCCTTGGATTAAAACAGCTCCCGCTGCGAGGGAGGCAGCTCCGGCGAGCCGGCTGAGACCCGACGACTTCTTCTGTCTCTCTGACTCTCCTTTGATCTCAGCCTCTTTCCTGTTCTTTTCATTCTTAGATTTTTTAGACACATCTGGCTTCTCTGTAGGTTTGCGGTTACTCTCCTCATGCACGGCGTCACTCAGGCGGAAGGCAGGTGAGTCTGTGAGACCGTGTTTACCTGGAGAGCTCAGCGCTGCACGGGAACTTTGCACGACTATAGGTCTGCTTGTAACCCTCTTGGACTGTGCTTGCTTCACAGACTCAGAGCCGACAGCTGTCTTTCTGGTTTGTGGGCTTCCTTTGGAGTATTGCAGCTTTCTGCCCACTCCGATCATTGGGTCTTTACCCTGGACGGGCCTGGGACACTGTTTGGACGCTGCCTTTCTGATGTCCCCGACATTCAGAGGTCTGTTTTTAATGGGTGTCCTCTGCAGCTCCTCCACAGCCATGATCAGACTCTCTTTGCTCCGTCTCTGCTGGCCTTCAGGGGCCCCAGACCGAGCGCTGGGGCCCCTCAGGAGCTCGGTGGGCAGCGCTCGGTGGGGAGAAGCGTTCTCGCTCTTATGAGACGGCGAGGTCGAAGAGAAGCTGCTCTGATGTGAGACTGTTCTCTCCTTTCTTGGACTCTGTTCTTTCACAGCCTTACCACTCTTACCCTTCCTCTATCCCGGCACGAGAGAGCAGAAGGAGGATGGAAAGAGGCATGCATTAGAGAGGAATAGAGACAGGCAGAAAAAAAGACAGATGATGGATGAAGACGATCAAGACTTTCTCTGAATTAATCCAGGTGGCATCTGAGGTTGTTTCTGGACACAAGGAGAACCTTACCTGAAAAATGTGAAGACATAAAGAGTGGGTTACCTTCTGGACCGGAGACAGAGTGAGCGTTTTGTCGCTTGGGTCCATCTTCATCATGTGTGTCTGTCGGGAGGGAACAGGCAGCAGATGAGATGCAGGTTTTTCTTCTCGGTGTCGGAGCAGAAACATGAAGGATCGCTTCAGCGCTCTCTCACCATGTTGAGGAAGTCGGTGGTTTCTCCGAGGCCTCTAACGCTGTCGGTATCCGTCAGGCTCTCCACAACGCTGTCTGCTTCGGCCTCGGCCTCGGCCTGCTCTGAAAACAGGACAGCATGAGTCTGCAGCGTCCACCAGCTGACAGTCAACATGTTTTTAACACGGCATGAAAAGGAAGTTCAAGAAAGTCTTAATCTAAGGAGAGAAATTCTTAAATCTGCCCACACTTGATCTGTCAGTCTTGAATGTGATAATCTAGTACTTGAAGTTTAAGTAATTTTTGTGTAGTCGACTGCCAGAAGAGGAGGAGGAGAAGCAGGAGAAGGAGGAGGATGAGGAGGAGGAGGAGGAGGAGGAGGAGGAGGAGAGGTAGGTACCCTGCTGGAGTGACCCTGTGCTCCTGTGTTGGTGAGTGCCGTTGAGCACCTTTCTGTGGGTCAGCTCAGGCGGGGGCAGTCGGGGTGGGATGGTCTGGCTGGAGACGGGCAGCGGCGGGTGGAGGAAGCCGGGCGTCATGGAGGGCAGCGTGCAGAACAAGGTGCCAAACTGGTCCGGAGACCGTTCCTAAAGGAAGGGGTGGGGTGGGGGGGGTAACAGACCGTCAGACTAGCCAATAATAATGCAGTATAAATCACTGATTGTATCAAAGGAGTCATGCATCAGTATCTGGTGGCTCCTCCGTGCAGCACACCTACCCTTTCCCTCCTGCGAACCCGGGCCGACAGGCTCCTCTGCAGGGTGGAGGAGTCGGCTGTGTCCCCCAGCAGCTCCACGTACGGTTTCTCCAGGAAATCCTCCATCACGTCGTCCTCCTCCAGAGTCACAGTGCCGCGGCCCCGGACCCTCGGCCGGGCCAACACCACCATGTGACAGCCGCCGCACGTCGCCTGGACAGAAATAAATCCAGGATTTAAAAAAATGTTACCTGTGAACCTGATTGCATTATACCTCAATATCTTTTCCAACATGTAAGTGAATGAACTGAAGTGAAAGCGTGACCGTGCGCATGTGATACACGTACTGCCTGGACGTCGTACTTGAGGAACCGCGGACACAGATTCGGTTTGAACTGGTTGGTGAAGTTTTCCTCTCCGAGCCCCAGTTTACCGTGTCTTCCGTCTCCAAACGTGTACAGCAGGCCGCCGTCTGAAACACGTCCACATGTTGTGTCACCGCAGCAGTGAGGAGACTTACAGACGCTGCTGCTGCTGATTAAACTCACCTGTGATGACGGCCGTGTGGTTTTCTCCACAGGCCACCTGACAGACCCGCCCCTTCTTGAAGTGCTCCACCAATCGCGGCAGTCGGGACTCGAAGATGAACGTCCCGTGACCGAGCTGTCCGAACTGACCGAGGCCGAAAGTGTACACGTCGTCCTCTGAAAGAGAACACAGACCGATACCTCACTTCTAGTTCTGGTTCTGGTTCTGGTTCTGGGCTGGCACCAGTGACGGCTCGCAGTCGGTTCAACTAACGGACCTTCTGATAATCTATTTGCTCTTCCACAGACTACGGACTGAGACACGTCTTTACATCACTGTTTACTTCAACCAACCATCATCAGATCAGAGTGCCGCTCCCGTCTCCTCCCTGGACCGGTTGTTTGTCTCTGTTGGAGTTTACGTCCATACTGAGGGTCTGTCTCTTAAACAAAGGACGTCCAGAACGTTTTTGTTGGTCGTGGTCGGTGACGATCATCCAGCCCCCGACGTACGGCCAGAGAGATATCTGCTAAAAAAGACGTGTGCCCGCATCTGTTTGTCTGCAGACCTGCTGTGTTTGTGGACCTCCATGTTTACCTGTCAGCACCACCGTGTGTCCTCCCCCGCAGGTCACCTGCGTCACCGCCTCCTTGATGCTCTTCACCCGCTGAGGCACTCGGTGCCCCGGCAGCTGCTCGGTACCCAGACCCAGTTTCCCGCTGTCCCGCTCCCCGAACGTGTACAGAGCTCCGTCCACTGAGGGACACGGGACAAACACAGGGACAGGAAGTGTAACCATGGTGACAGATCCGGGTGAATCTGGTGTTTACTCGTCACAATTTACCCACATTCAATCTTAATTTAATTCACCCAGAAGCTCAGACAGCTCTGTCCTTACCTGAACAACCAGAACCAACAGAACCAACAGAACCACTCAGGGTCCACTTACTGAGTTTCTTCTGGGGCTCTCATCCACACCTCATGGCCTTCATCAGGCGGGATCCAGTTTGTTTTATCGATGATTATTTGTTGGTATTATCATGTTTCATGATTTGCTACATTTCAGTTAGCTTTGTCACATGATCACAGGTAAACCGTCTCCATGGCAACTCCTGCATCTTCCTTTGAAGCCCATGGAGTTTTTACAATTTTTATAATTTTTTGGGGGACAAAAGAAATGATTTAGAATTAAAATCTGCTGACCTGTCACTAGAGCAGAGTGGTAGTATCCACAGGACACCCAGCTGACGGCTCGCCCCACGCGGACTTCCTGCGGCGTCGAGGTCTGGCTCTTCTTCCCCAGACCGATCTGACCCTCGGTGTTGTCGCCCCACATGAACAGTTTACCGCTCGCTGCAACAGGCGGCACACAAAAAAGTAGATTCATCTTTTAACTGCAACACTAAAACAACTTAATTTCCTTTCATTCTTCCTGCTGTACAGCTTTATTCTTTTATTTTATTCTACTTTAAGTTATAAAAAAAAAAAAAAAAAGCCCCTGTAATGCTCAGCTGATGAGAGACAGAAAACGATTCTACACGTCACACATGCTGCCGTGTGCGAATGTCACCTGTGAGAGCAGCGGAGGTGTTCGAACCGGCAGCGAGCATCCTGATTGGTCCGTGGGAATCGAAGAAGCCGACTCTGTGGAAGGTGGTCCTCTCCTCGCAGTCTCTGAGCCCCAGCTGGCCCTCGCTGTTCCCACCCGAGGCGTACACTTTCCCCTGAGCTGCAAACAGAGCCGGACACAAACCGGATGAGTTTCATATTTGACCGGTTGACTGAATGAATGTTCGGAGGGTCAGACGCTCACCTGTGCAGATAAGTGTGTGGTTTCTTCCACAGGCCACGAGCTGGACTTTCTCTGACTTCAGAGCTGAAATATCACAAGAAAAAAAAAAAAGAAGAAGAAAAAAAAAAAAGGGCTTTCTGAGCTTTCAACCATCCAACAAGTTCTTCATCAGAGGATGAGCACCATGAGAAAACACTCAGAAGTAGACTTGAGTTGGATTCAACCGTTCTGTGCTGTGAAACAAATCTCTGAAGTGTGTCAAGTCCACCATGAAACACAGGCAGCCTGTGGGAAACCATAAGATGTGAAAAAAGTCATTGCCGTCCTGAATTTGATGACCTGTTGTGTGACCTTTAGCAGAATTCAGTTTTCACAGCTCTGTATTCTCTGTAGTCGAAGCTTCTCTGATTAAATTCAACATATCAAACAAATACAAGCTTCCTTCAGTCTGTATGGTTTTAAATGAACTCTCTGTGTCTCTGCAGATTAAAGCGGATTATGGACCCATCCAGATTGGGATTACACTGTGAACAAATCTGCAGGTTTCCTCTACAAATGTACGGCTCCAGAAACAGTTTGGCTGAAGGAGGCGGCGCCTCCTCCTCCTCCTCCTCCTCCTCAGAAACTCCCTCTCGGCTGTGATTTAAAGAGGCTGAAGGCTGTCAGCTGTCAGTGACAACATCTCTCTCTCTCTGAACTAAAACCGTGAGGAAGACGAGGGTTTATTGACCGACCTTTGACACAAGTGGGCTTATTGACGGTGAGTTTGGAGCCGAGGCCGAGCTGGCCCCAGTTGTTGCTGCCGAACATGAAGAGTTTTCCATTTTCTGTGGAGACAGATATGAAAATATAAATTTGGATAAAAAAACAAATCAGATTTGTTCTCTGATCCAACCGTACTCTTACAGACATCACGTGTGACCTCTCAGTGACCTGCTTCTACTCATACAACATGTGAAGAGAGGCTCGTACCGGTTATTAAGGCCGTGTGCTCGTCCCCGCAACATATTTTGAGTGGGACATCATTCTTGAGCCAAAATTTACTGGGGATGTTGTCGGAAAACTTGCTCTTTCCAAAAGTGAAAACGGCGCCTGACTCTGTAAGAAGAGAAAAAAAACACAAAGACAAAAACCAGCAGTAAATTCAGTGATTTATCCAACGTGGAAACTTTGCTGCTTAATCCTCTGATTATTGATTATTAATCATTTTAAATCTTTACAAATTTAACTGGACTCCTAAAACTAATTTAACATAGTTTCATGATACAACTGTAATATTTTTTTTATTATAGATTAGTTTGTTGTTACATTTTTAAAAGCCAAATGTGACGTCTTCAAACTTAAAGTCCAAATATCCCAAAATATCTATATTTTCAGTGATATATGACAAAAATAAAGCAGAAGTGTTCAGCAAGTTTATTCAGATTTATTTTTCTGTTTGGATGGTTTCAAGTCTGAAAGTGAATCTCATGAACCGGAGGTTTTATGAGTGTCCATGCAGAGGAGCGAACAGGCTGATGAAAGCGACCAAAAACACAAAACGGAAGCATTTCTGAGAACGAAACAACCAGAACAAGTGAAGAATTATCAGGTGAACTCGGAGGTTTGTTTTCCGTTAGCCTGCAAGCTAAAGCGCAGCTAGCAGGAGCTCCGAGCGCCGCTGACGAGCCGGATGGAGGCAAACAAAGTGCCGAAAATAAAAACCCAGCGGCGGAAAAACGTGGAGAAAACGACGGTTATTTACCCGGTATCTCGTCCTCAGACTCTCCTGCCATCTCTGCCACACTTTAATCCGCTTTGCTCGCCGTTGTGGGCGTGCTGCTGTCCGTCTTAGTTTCAACAACCCGGAAGTAAACAAAACTTCTCCTAGGCTACGAGGCGGACCACGTGACCCTTAAAGGGACACGTCTGAATTCACAGGTGATGGTTTTAACAAGTATTTTTATTATATAACTGGCAGGTGAAAGTTCATATAAATAGTTTACGTCACGAAGATGCTGTTATATTGAATCAATATCCGGTTCTAACTTTTAATGATATAATTTTATGTAAATTTTGACCTCTAATTTATGTAAATCTTTTTTGTACCAATTTTCAGGAGACATTTCTTTAATTTAATTGTTAACCTAACCAAATATAGATGGTTAGAAGTGAATTTAAAATAAAGTTCCTTAACTTTATTAGGGGAAAAGAAATATGGTTCAAACCTCTTAAATCTGTTTTAGATCAAATAATGTAAATTATTACATTTCCAGATTGAAGACAACAGCTGCATGCCATCACCTGATTTATGCAGCCCTGTAACAATCGGGAGTTCAGTTCTTATATTTTGAACCTGCTGAAAATTTGGCTATGCACAGGTTTTCTTTGTCTTGCTATGGTAAACAAAGTTTAGACCATTTTACCTAGCAGACATTTAATCATGTGAAACTGTCAACCATCATCCAACTGGAGATTCCTGCATATGTTCAGTTTCACTATCTAAATAAATCAAGAGGGAAACAGAAATAATCGGTTTGTTCATTTATTAGTTTTGCACAATAAAACAAAACATGTTGCTCACTGGAATGTGCAGAATTGAAGGAACGAGGCAATACAACACATTTGTGTTCAGCTTTTATTTCAGCGATTTGCATCCTGATTGGAGCCACCGGAAGCTGCAGCCTGATGTTCCAGCGACCTAGTACTCCTCGCCTTCATCCTCTTCATTGACGCTGTCAGTTCCCACCTCTTCGTAATCCTTCTCCAGGGCGGCCATGTCCTCTCTGGCCTCTGAGAACTCTCCCTCCTCCATCCCCTCCCCGACGTACCAGTGGACGAAGGCCCTCTTGGCGTACATCAGGTCGAACTTGTGGTCCAGTCGGGCCCAGGCCTCGGCGATGGCGGTGGTGTTGCTCAACATGCACACGGCCCTCTGCACCTTGGCCAGGTCTCCTCCAGGAACCACAGTGGGAGGCTGGTAGTTGATGCCCACCTTGAAGCCTGTAGGGCACCAGTCCACAAACTGGATGGTACGCTTGGTTTTGATGGTGGCGATGGCAGAGTTGACATCTTTGGGCACCACGTCACCACGGTACAAGAGGCAGCAGGCCATGTACTTGCCGTGACGAGGGTCACATTTCACCATCTGATTGGCCGGCTCAAAGCAGGCGTTGGTGATGTCTGCCACCGATAGCTGCTCGTGATAGGCCTTCTCTGCTGAGATAACTGGGGCGTAGGTGGCCAGAGGGAAGTGGATACGAGGGTAGGGCACCAGGTTGGTCTGGAACTCCGTCAGGTCCACGTTCAAGGCTCCGTCGAAGCGCAGAGAGGCGGTGATGGAGGAGACGATCTGTCCGATCAGCCTATTGAGGTTGGTGTAGCTGGGGCGTTCGATGTCTAGGTTCCTGCGGCAGATGTCGTAGATGGCTTCATTGTCCACCATGAAGGCGCAGTCAGAGTGCTCCAGGGTGGTGTGGGTGGTCAGGATGGAGTTGTAGGGCTCCACCACGGCTGTGGACACCTGAGGAGCAGGATAAACTGCAAACTCCAGCTTGGACTTCTTGCCGTAGTCGACGGAGAGACGCTCCATCAGCAGAGAGGTGAAGCCAGAGCCGGTTCCTCCTCCAAAGGAGTGGAAGATGAGGAAGCCCTGCAGCCCTGTGCACTGGTCAGCCTGAAACATTACAGGGACGAAAATGTTAAATGTCTCACTTCGACATAGTTTCTCAATTTTTAAATATTTTGGAACTGGAGCTCACCAGTTTACGAGTCCTGTCAAGAACCAGGTCAATGATCTCCTTGCCGACTGTGTAGTGGCCACGGGCGTAGTTGTTGGCTGCGTCCTCTTTGCCAGTGATCAGCTGCTCGGGGTGGAACAGCTGTCGGTAGGTTCCTGTACGAACCTCGTCTGATGAACAGGAAAAAAAATAAAAATAAAAAACAGGCTTGTAATGTCGTTTCACTTTACACAGACATTAACCAACAGAAAACTATAAAGCTACAAACAGCTGTATTTAACTTCATTTGTGTGCTGCAGTAGCAAAAAAAAAAAAAAAAAAAAAAAAAACTGTGGGTGATTTCTCATCCAAATAAAAAAATAATAATAAAAAAAAAAAACTAACCATCTGCCATTTTGGCCCAAACAATAAAATTACAGGAGCTCCTTTATTCATGTACTGATGGAGATTTACCGATGACGGTCGGCTCCAGGTCCACAAAGACGGCTCTGGGAACATGTTTTCCAGCTCCAGTCTCGCTGAAGAAGGTGTTGAAGGAGTCGTCTCCACCTCCGATGGTCTTGCCGCTGGGCATCTGACCGTCCGGCTGGATGCCGTGCTCCAGGCAGTAGAGCTCCCAGCAGGCATTGCCCATCTGGGCACCTGCCTGGCCAACATGCATTGAAATACACTCGCGCTGCAGAAGACGAGACAAAGAGACAAAGAGACAAAGAGACAAAGATCAGTCCAGTCAATAGGTTCTTTTGAGTCACATTCAAAAATCTGTGCTTAAAATCCTTCATATTAAAACTTCTAACGGCAGCAGATCGTTTATAAAAGGAGATCTTTCAGGCGTGTTAAACTGAACTGGGATATCATGTACGCTGGGGAAAATGGCAGACTGCCCCTCCCCACTGCACAGCAGTGGAAAAAAAAAAAAAACACACCATGCAGGAGAGTTAAACCGGAAGCAGCCCCCCCCCCCCCTCCTCCCCTCCTCCCTACTGCAGCCTTTGTGTAGCATTCACGGACAGGGCGTTATCCGATGGCGCCGACCGGCTCAGACTTACAGGAAAATCTGCCCGTCTAAAATTTCAGTCCAACCACGACCAGCACACCAACACTTGGTCTGCTATAAATATTTAGATTCATATGTAAGATACGGGACGAAGGCTGAGGCCATTTATGTTGAATTTGTGCTCCCGTTTTCAATTGAAACTGCGCCATGAGTTTGGCCCGGATCCCCGTTACGTTAACCCGCCACATGCGGTACCGAATGTAGAACAGCCATGGCGCAGTTACTGCAAACGGAATAATCGCGGCTTTTAAATTACATAAAAACAATTTTAAAAAAGCATGTACACCAAGGATTATTAATGCTTCATATTTCATCGTACAAAATGTTTTCCGATTAACAAAAAAAAAAAAAAAAAAACCCTGTTCCTTTTGTTCACACAGCGACGATAACCTACGATTTAACCGCATGTTTCAAACAAAAACAAGCTCAGAAATGTTCTGCTGCTTCACTGTCATTACTCACCATTTTGAGCTGTTTTCTCCTTCTTGCCGACGTTGAAGTATCGGGTGCTGAAGGCGTACTGGAGAACGGAAGCGCAGCTCTCGGTATTTATACGGTCCCGAGGAGGCGGGGCCTAAGCGGCGGTTTGAATGTCCTGGTGGCGGGAGCGAACGTTACACGGTGCTGCGTTCATGTGCAGCCCAAAATATTCAGATAACTACAATTTCATAAAGACAATTTGAATAATCTGTCTTTTATTAGAGTCAGGTCTCTTATCCAGGTTTAGAAGTATTTGGATTCTTAAGTAGAACATTGTAAAAACAAGTCGCCTCAAAGTCCGGCATTCATTTTATTTTCGTCAAAGTACGTATGTCAGCAAAAGTTATGAATAGTAATAGTCATTGTGTAAAAAAAGGTCCTTCTTAGTGTTTTATATTTATATGTGATGTCTGTGGATTGATATTAGTGTTACTTTAATGTACACTGTGGTAGTTTTAACTACTTTGTTTTCTGTTGGCTGTTTTTAAATCTAAAATAACTTGAGACTGCATACAAAGATGGACCACATGTCTCCACTTCTTCTTACAGTGCAAATGTTAAACCAAAATATCGCGGACACTGCCATTTTACATCCATCTATCCATCTATCTATGGAGAAGCACTTAAAAGCAGCATCTCAATGAAGATATACAGTGGCTCCACTGTTTTGAGGCTCTAACTCTCACTCAAACAGGAACAACACATTCATTTATAAATTGTGACTGAGTGAAGTTATTCTCATTAAAAAGGCATAATAAACATGTTTGTGCAAAAAGACACCAGCAATACACTATCGTCTCTCATTTATTCCTCAGTAATGAAAACTGAACACCACAGTAAAATCCAGGTCTAATCCTGAGTTATTTTTATGACGTAAGACTTGAATATCCAGGACCTATCATGGAGGTGAGGTGAGTTAATGAAGCATGAGCTGTGCAGCCTGATCCAACAATGACAACCAAGTACACCAATGGAAGATTGCATCAGTTTATTGTTTCAGGACAAAGACTCATAGACTCTGGAGCTGACTGAAGAGTGAAGGGCATAATAGATTAATTTGACCAACGAATGTTCAAATGAAAGTTCCTGAAAACGTTACCTTTAAAAGTTGAGGAGAACTTCAGGAGAATTTTTTCACAAACTAGAACACAAGCAGCGACAAAAGTATTCAGCATGCGTCAAACAAAGTGCTGTAAAATGATCGGAAACCTTCTTTCACAATGCTTTTATGTGTCGTCCCGCTGTATGATGGCAAATTAGCTCATTGCCTTTAGTTGGGGTCAGAGGACACTTTGTGTAGCTGAGTTTATTTGAAGCATACTGACACCTTCAAAGAACCCAGTCAGCGGTGGTTTTGTTTGTTTAATTTGGGTTTAATATTCCTCCCCCTCTTCCTCTCCTTCATCACCGATGCTATCAGTTCCCACCTCTTCGTAATCCTTCTCCAGGGCGGCCATGTCCTCTCTGGCCTCTGAGAACTCTCCCTCCTCCATCCCCTCCCCGACGTACCAGTGGACGAAGGCCCTCTTGGCGTACATCAGGTCGAACTTGTGGTCCAGTCGGGCCCAGGCCTCGGCGATGGCGGTGGTGTTGCTCAACATGCACACGGCCCTCTGCACCTTGGCCAGGTCTCCTCCAGGAACCACAGTGGGAGGCTGGTAGTTGATGCCCACCTTGAAGCCTGTAGGGCACCAGTCCACAAACTGGATGGTACGCTTGGTTTTGATGGTGGCGATGGCAGAGTTGACATCTTTGGGCACCACGTCACCACGGTACAAGAGGCAGCAGGCCATGTACTTGCCGTGACGAGGGTCACATTTCACCATCTGATTGGCCGGCTCAAAGCAGGCGTTGGTGATCTCTGCCACCGATAGCTGCTCGTGATAGGCCTTCTCTGCTGAGATAACTGGGGCGTAGGTGGCCAGAGGGAAGTGGATACGAGGGTAGGGCACCAGGTTGGTCTGGAACTCCGTCAGGTCCACGTTCAAGGCTCCGTCGAAGCGCAGAGAGGCGGTGATGGAGGAGACGATCTGTCCGATCAGCCTATTGAGGTTGGTGTAGGTGGGGCGTTCGATGTCCAGGTTCCTGCGGCAGATGTCGTAGATGGCTTCATTGTCCACCATGAAGGCGCAGTCAGAGTGCTCCAGGGTGGTGTGGGTGGTCAGGATGGAGTTGTAGGGCTCCACCACAGCTGTGGACACCTGAGGAGCAGGATAGATGGCAAACTCCAGCTTGGACTTCTTGCCGTAGTCGACGGAGAGACGCTCCATCAGCAGAGAGGTGAAGCCAGAGCCGGTTCCCCCTCCAAAGGAGTGGAAGATGAGGAAGCCCTGCAGCCCTGTGCACTGGTCAGCCTGCAGGAAGAAAAAGAATCTTTCCTCTGAAACTGATTACGCTCTGAGCTGAAGTGAGGACGGTATCGCAGATACAAACTCACCAGTTTACGAATCCTGTCAAGAACCAGGTCGATGATCTCCTTGCCGATGGTGTAGTGACCGCGGGCGTAGTTGTTGGCTGCGTCTTCCTTTCCGGTGATCAGCTGCTCAGGATGGAAAAGCTGGCGGTAGGTTCCTGTACGGACTTCATCTGTAATTGGAAAACATTGACAGTTCAATCAAACATTTACAAATCTAATTCAGTGTTGAAAAGCACTAAATGTGTCTGGAGCCAAGAAAACATGATCTTACCGATGACGGTCGGCTCCAGGTCCACAAAGACGGCTCTGGGAACATGTTTTCCAGCTCCAGTCTCGCTGAAGAAGGTGTTGAAGGAGTCGTCTCCACCTCCGATGGTCTTGTCGCTGGGCATCTGACCGTCCGGCTGGATGCCGTGCTCCAGGCAGTAGAGCTCCCAGCATGCATTGCCTATCTGGGTTCCAGCTTGGCCAACGTGGACAGAGATACATTCACGCTGCAAGAATGAGTGGTTCAGATGTCAAGAACGACTACAACAAAATATCAGATAACTCCAAAACTAAAGAAACCAATAATGACCAGAGAAGAATAATTAACACCAGGTGTGTTCGGGGGAATTTCCCTGAGTGAGGAGCTGTTACTTGATCCTGTTCACACCTGAGCCAAGCTAGAGTGAATCAACAATTTAACAGGAAGTACAATCAAGTTCGGTTTCAGTAACATTTTAAAAATGCGTTTCTGAACGGTCAGCATGAGAAATCATCAAAACTTCAGAAAATTCAACAATGTAATGAGGGGATTAAATTGTACTACAGGATGGTGTTGTAAATCACAAATAGCTCCAAAACCCAACACACTAACACCTGTTTGTTTTTTTTGCACTAAACACAGAGTGCTCTCCCACAGTCCCCAATATTTATAGCAAAGTTTTATTTCCTTTGTCACAAATTGCCTGATCAGCTTTTTTGTCCAAACATGGTTTAACACACAACACTGTATATCAACATAAAACTACATTGTCTTTCTGAGAGTTTTTGTTTCTCATAAGTCATGTAAAGTCGTTTGTGTAAGGAAGGAAACATTAAAATAAAGAGGTCCTCACCATGTTTCTGTAGCTCGAAGCGGTCCCTGGTTCACCTGAGATGAGTGTCTGGGGAGGTTGTGTCAGGTACGAGTGCAGGAGGCTGCTTTATAGTGCAGCATCACCAGGCAACAGCCTGGCATGTTGTGGTAACTGGAGGAGTTGGAGGAGCAAACACCAGCTCCTTCGAGGAAACATGAGGAGGATGAGCACAAAAAAGGAAATCTACGGTTGTGTTTTCCTGAACAGATGTAAGGAACGACGGCTGTTGTTAAACAGATGAGTAACCTTCATCAGTGACCAGAGCAGCTGTGAAATATGACCCACACCTGCGTGCCCTCTGCTCAGTTTTCACATGTTATATTAAAGCCATGTTGGTTGCTTTGACTGTGCATCGGAGAGGAAGGGGTTCAAATCTGTTTTAGTTACTTCAGCTGGCTGTTGAAAACATTAGATTGCTGATCGATGAAACTCATGACCCTTCAGTTAAAACAGGCTGCGTGCACGAAGGAATAACTTATCTAATGAAGAGCTGTTCAAGTTAAAACTCGGTTGTGTCAACACGGCACGTTTGGGGCCTGAGCTTTCCAATCTTGCACAGCAGAGAAAACAGATACCTCCCTGGAGTCGCAAAGGGCTTTTGTTACAGATCACTGTTACATCATCACTTTGGTTGAGATTAATTTGCAATGCAAAGGGGGACATTAGTGCACACGTCTCTCAAACACAGGTGACATTTGAAATCAATGGTTCTTTTCCAGCAGGTTGCAGAGCATCATTGCATGTTCACCACAGAAGAAAGACAGACCAGGGTGGTCATATTGAGTTAGTTGGATGCATGCAGTGCTCAAAGCTATAAAAGATTAGCAACAGATTATTAGTTCTCCTAAGGAATTTCCAATAAGAGATTCAGGGTGTTGTGTTTGACAGACTTGCCCCTGTTACTGACTGGGTATGGCTTCTTTGGAAAGCTGGTAAACCTAAAATAAATATTTTAAAGGAAAGATTTAGTGTCCAGTGATGAACCTATTCCTTCCTGAAATGCAAGAAACTCTTTGGGAAATCAGACTTCATGGCAAAATAATTATTGTTCTACTATCAATGTGCTCTATTGTTTGCACTGAAATGGCTTTTAAATGTTTCCCCTCTGCATCTGAAGGTAACCCGAGAGACGTAATGATAAACTGTTTGCAACTGCCAACTGAGGATTGCCCGAACAAACTCCCATTTAGTTTCCCTAGTTACTCTTTTCTCTGGCTTTGTTTGCCTTCAGATATCAGTTGACACTAACAGCTGAAGCAGTGGTTCAAAAGTAAACACTCTCATTCCTGGAGTACACGAAGAGCTGGTGGCAGAAAGTAATCATCAGCACACAGTGGGGAGGAGGCGGTTTCTGTGTTCTTGACAGAATTTATTACAAATAAAACAGACAAACAGTTTTGCTTTATTTTCTATGTCGCATTCTAGTTTTGTGTAAAGTGTAAGATCAATACAGGATATTGTAGCAGTTTTATGGTGGGTGAAATACAATTGTGGCTTAGTTATGTGAATTACTACCTTGTGTAAAGCTCTTAATATTCCTCCCCCTCTTCCTCTCCTTCATCACCGATGCTATCAGTTCCCACCTCTTCGTAATCCTTCTCCAGGGCGGCCATGTCCTCTCTGGCCTCTGAGAACTCTCCCTCCTCCATCCCCTCCCCGACGTACCAGTGAACGAAGGCCCTCTTGGCGTACATCAGGTCGAACTTGTGGTCCAGTCGGGCCCAGGCCTCGGCGATGGCGGTGGTGTTGCTCAACATGCACACGGCCCTCTGCACCTTGGCCAGGTCTCCTCCAGGAACCACAGTGGGAGGCTGGTAGTTGATGCCCACCTTGAAGCCTGTAGGGCACCAGTCCACAAACTGGATGGTACGCTTGGTTTTGATGGTGGCGATGGCAGAGTTGACTTCTTTGGGCACCACGTCACCACGGTACAAGAGGCAGCAGGCCATGTACTTGCCGTGACGAGGGTCACATTTCACCATCTGATTGGCCGGCTCAAAGCAGGCGTTGGTGATCTCTGCCACTGATAGCTGCTCGTGATAGGCCTTCTCTGCTGAGATAACTGGGGCGTAGGTGACCAGAGGGAAGTGGATACGAGGGTAGGGCACCAGGTTGGTCTGGAACTCCGTCAGGTCCACGTTCAAGGCTCCGTCGAAGCGCAGAGAGGCGGTGATGGAGGAGACGATCTGTCCGATCAGCCTATTGAGGTTGGTGTAGCTGGGGCGTTCGATGTCCAGGTTCCTGCGGCAGATGTCGTAGATGGCTTCATTGTCCACCATGAAGGCGCAGTCAGAGTGCTCCAGGGTGGTGTGGGTGGTCAAGATGGAGTTGTAGGGCTCCACCACAGCTGTGGACACCTGAGGAGCAGGATAGATGGCAAACTCCAGCTTGGACTTCTTGCCGTAGTCGACGGAGAGACGCTCCATCAGCAGAGAGGTGAAGCCAGAGCCGGTTCCCCCTCCAAAGGAGTGGAAGATGAGGAAGCCCTGCAGCCCTGTGCACTGGTCAGCCTGCAGGAAGAAAAAGAATCTTTCCTCTGAAACTGATTACGCTCTGAGCTGAAGTGAGGACGGTATCGCAGATACAAACTCACCAGTTTACGAATCCTGTCAAGAACCAGGTCGATGATCTCCTTGCCGATGGTGTAGTGACCGCGGGCGTAGTTGTTGGCTGCGTCTTCCTTTCCGGTGATCAGCTGCTCAGGATGGAAAAGCTGGCGGTAGGTTCCTGTACGGACTTCATCTGTAATTGGAAAACATTGACAGTTCAATCAAACATTTACAAATCTAATTCAGTGTTGAAAAGCACTAAATGTGTCTGGAGCCAAGAAAACATGATCTTACCGATGACGGTCGGCTCCAGGTCCACAAAGACGGCTCTGGGAACATGTTTTCCAGCTCCAGTCTCACTGAAGAAGGTGTTGAAGGAGTCGTCTCCACCTCCGATGGTCTTGTCGCTGGGCATCTGACCGTCCGGCTGGATGCCGTGCTCCAGGCAGTAGAGCTCCCAGCATGCATTGCCCATCTGGACGCCTGCCTGGCCAACGTGAATTGAGAGGCATTCCCTCTGGAGAAGAACAACAAATAAATTGGTCAGCTCTTGAATTGACTTTTGGGATTAAATATGCAACACCAACTTTGAAATTGCACATTACAGTTAGTATGAGAGCAAGAATCAAGAGGTAGAAAGGAATGAAACTGCAGAAACTTACCATGATTATGAATTCCTGCTGCTGATGTTAAGGATCTGCAGGGGAAACCAGCTGTTAGTGTGAGTGTGAAGATTTCTGTGTTTCTTATACTGCCTTCAATCTCCATAGTAACAAGCTCTGTTGTTAATAAATATGGGTTAACTGTGTTTAACAGAGGGGAAAATCCAATACACTGTGCTGACATGCCCCGCCACACATCAATAACCCCTGGCCCTGCAGAGATAATATATAACCCTGAGCCCAAGTGACAAAGCAAATAGTGCATTGTTTTCATGTTTGTGAAGCACACTGAGATGAATGAACTCAAGGCACTGAGGTGGCCTGAGATCTCCATGGAGATCCACGAGTGAGTCAGTCAAGAAAAGTCAGTGAATTCCCAAAATATTTGCACCCAGAATCATTTAAAAAAAAACAACAACAACTGTTTTTAGAAGTTAGGTTTATGGGTGCAGCAGTAAAATAAACTGTCAGGAAGATGAGCAGTTCATTTTAATATATAGAGAATACTGTGAGTGCACAAAATATTTAAAATAGCAAAACCTTCTAGGAATGATGTGCTTCACTATCAGTATGATGACAGAAAAGCACACAGAGAAACTGTGAGTAGGAGCAGGTCTGTTCTGTCATGGGAGCAGATATTTTAAATAATGAAAAGGTACCTAAACATTTAAATCCTTCCCTGCTGGTACATATAAGGGATTATGTTTTATGCAGCTCAATACTATTCTGTAAATTACAGTAGTTATGGGAAATGTTGCCTGTGTTTGGCCATTGGGTTTCATTTAAAAAAAAAGTCGTGCATATTTCCCATTTTTGCTGAGCACTATTGAACGTGAAACCATTGGTTTTAATTTATTTTCATATGGTAAAAAAAACATCCAGTCTGCTCTTAAAATGGAAATAATGCGTAACTCGTGATTAGTCCGATGCCATTTTTTATGTGTCGAGATTCTGCTTTGTGATTTTCATCGTGTGCAAAAGTGAACTAAAACCACTGGATGTCTGAAGTTGAAAACCTCACTGCTGTTTAAGTCAGTTGGAGAAGAGTAAGCACTCCACCTTCACCCCCTTCCCCGTCCATGAGGCCCGGGCCGGGCTGCTCTGTTGTGTTTCCACATGGTTGGATGTCCTGTTGTCACAGAAACATGGAAGGTCATGCTGCTGCTGTTGTTATAAAGCTCAAAATGCCAGTGGCAACAATGCCTGTGGACAGGCAGTGTGCAGGCATATCATCTCACATAAATTCATAAATGAACAAAGATCAGGAGAAGTAGGTGAGTAAAAAAATACATGTTGTATTTCACTCTGAAACTGGCTGCAGGTGTTTCACTCTGAAAAATTGAGAGGGTGTCTGCCTCCCTACTGTTTTATAACCTCAAAGAAAAAGTCTTCTGAAAAACTCATCAGGCTCAGGATAAAGTAAAAAGTAAAAAATATGACACAATGACAGGAAACATGTTTCATTCATCTTTAATGATTTGATCCATCAGACGGTGCATTCGTTAACACATGGACTGATTCCTTCTTCATCTATTGCACAGTATAGAAATGTCTCTTGCATGGATTTAACATAATGACAGGTGCATCTGTTTGAACCAAACATTTAAAATGCTTTACCCTCAGTCTCCCATTTAGCTGCACTCATGGACTCAAAGTCTGCAGCCAAAACCTGATTTCTACTGGAAAAAACACGAAAGAAAATGTGTTGTCCTTTATGCAGCAGCAGACTGAAGGTCCAGTCAGCACAGAATCAAACTCATATGAAAAGTGTTTCAAAATGTGTCATAAATGTCGGTGAGTAAAAAGATGAAGGAGAGAAATCAGCAGCTGAGTTTGATGGTGATGTTTAGCATTTCATCCATGAATGAAAAGATGAAAATAATCAAAATAAAACCATATGTTCATTAGAAAATGTAAGCCACACATCAAGTCATGTCCTCAAAATGGCCAATAATATAAATGAAAAACTACTGTTCCCTTTGAAAATCCTACAAATCAAAGAAACTCTAACAGATTTAGATAATGCAAGGCAAAGCCTTTGTGGCGTTCTCCAGGGCTCTGTTCAAGGACACCTGCATTTCTCATTCATATTTCCCAGAGCGACCTCACCGAGTGTCACAGAGTTTATGTTACAAAGTAAATGACGATACAATGAAATGTTTCATGCAAGGAACTGTGAAGGTTCTCAAAAACATAAATCATTTTGACATTCATACAGTTCATCCATGACTTATTTATCCTGTTTCAATATTACTAACATACGGTCTGTGTTTTCTTTGAGTTCAGCAGAAATGTAAGCAATTTCAGGAATAAATAAAAACAAAAACATCGAGATAAGTTTCATTTTGGGTGCACAGATTGATGAAACATTTGAAATGAATGGAGATCATTTACCACAGCGTTGGAAGTCAGGGTATAACCTCATTCTTTATCATAACATACTAACAGCCACTGTTTTCACCTGCACAGACAAATCATTGTGCAGCATATATATGAGATATCTTTGTATGTCAGTGCACTTTTTGGATCCTAATCATAAATTTGGGTGTGTGGGTCGACCTTTAATGATAATATGTCTGTCTCAGGTAAGATATGAGACGGGTTTGGAGCAGAATCTCATGTTGTGTAAACCTCAAACCTTCTGAGTGAAGTTCTCAGGGAAAACACCTTTGGCTGAAATATCTTTCTTCTGCGCCCACTGAGACTCCTGCACGCCCAGGAGCCAGCCGTCGTCCTGCAGACGCAGAACAAAAACTCAGTTTCACAGCAAAAAGAGTCAACTGTATTCAAGATACAAGCGTGACCAATAAGTAAAGAAGATTATTTATTAGAACTGTTACTACTATTTGTGTCTACTAAGCATGAATCAGTGATGACTGGTTGCTAAATTGAAGGTAAAAACACGTACCACTGACAGAGACTGCACGTGAAATCTATCATCTTATACTGCACATCTCTGAACTCGTCTAACATCTAGCATTGCACGTTACGTCAGCACAATTCTTCTTTGCAGTTTTACACATCCTGTTTATACTGTGCACATTCAGAGTGGACCAAGGTCAGCTGACCTGCTCGTCCGGGTTGTCAAAGGCCAAAACCAGCACAACGTCTCCGGTCTTCAGTTCCAGCTCGTCGCCGTCGGTGGCAGCATAGTCGTGTACCGCATTTACCTGGAGTCAAAGCACAGCCAAGGTAAACGATTTCATCCATATCTGCTCTGTGTATAAACCCCTCTCATGAGGAAGTGCATGACGTGACTCAGAACTGGTGTGGAGGAGAAACATGAGGTCCACTCACCTTGTAGATGAATCCTGGAGGGAGTTCACCATCAGAGCCGTTGGTCACTTCACTCTGGACCAAAACACAGGCAGAAAAGTTCAGGTGTGTCATTCACAGTCGAAGGAATGATTAATGACAATGAAAGAAGGGCTTGATGTGGGGAAACAAGAAGAGAAGATCAGGAAAGATGGTCTTGTTGTGACTTGAGGGATCCTGGACTATCGAAGATCCCACTGAGGTCCCACTCTACCTGGCCGCCTTCATCCTCCCCCCAGCCACCCTGTCCCGCAGCGCCACCGCCGTCGTCCCAGTTGGGCTCGGTGTACGGCTGCGCTGCGGAGCCTCCGTCGTCGTCCGAGCTCTCCTGACCCTCAGCTGTCTCCGTGCCGTCCCAGCTGGGCTGAGTGTAGCTCTGGGTGTTGCTGTCGTTTGAATCCCAGCCACCCTGGGCCTCCTCCGGGTCATCCTCCTGCTGGGGTACCTGCTCCGTGGCCGTCTGTTCTTGCTACAAGGTCAGGGGCAGTGGAGCATCGCGGTCGGTTTGGAAGCAGGAGGAAGAGTAGGTGGGCGGATGGGAGGAGGATGAAGGACGTAAAGGAGATGCCGGAGGAGCATTTGGGTTGTGGAGGGTGGATAATGGAAGGTGACGAGGGGATTTAAGAGGCCAAAGGAAGGAGGTTTGATGATAAAAGGACGAATTGGAGAGTTTATTTCAGTCCATGAAGAGAGAGGAGAGGAGATGTGGTTTTCTAAAGATGACCCCATGCTTACCCATGAGTCCCATGATGGCGCCTTGTGTGCAGCAGTGAGAAACAACACAACTAGTGAGGTTGGAAAAACATCTTTGTCATAATATTCAACCAACAAACGTGAACATGAAGTGTGTTTTTAAAATCCAAAGTTCAGTCAGTCTTTAAAAACACAGGAATTTAAAGGATGATTGAAGTTGTTGATGCACTAATCAGTTATTCAGGTGTTTATTCATCTTATTTGCGGATTCATTTATTTTATATTTGTAGGATGAAGCTGGAGAGACAGAGTTTATCAATTTTAAATTTAAAACAGAGACCAAAAGGAGAGGCAGGTAAATGCATTTAAAATAATGAAGGCACAGTTGATCAATCACCATCAGCAGTCAGTCTGATCAGCCTGTTAATATCAAGCATTCACATGCAGAGGGAGACAGAGTGAGCACACATTCAGTGAGGAGGTGAGAGGCTGATTTCCTGCTGTCACACACACTCACTGTGTTTACATGCAGTCAGAGATGTGACTTTCACTCTTTCATCTTTTTGACCAAACACACATTCTTTTTTTTTTTTTTCTTGGCTTAAAACAGTCACATTTAAAAACTTTTTAATTGTAAATGAAAACAGAACACGAGTGACACTTTTGTGGACTATTTATGTGTCTTTGGTTGGAGCTGCAGCCCCTCAGAACAGAGCCACTGTGTGTTTAACTGGCTAAAATGAAATGACTGGTTTATTTAACTGCATGTAAACACAGTCTTTAAGCCTCTGACAGAACTCCAGCAATCTTTGACCTTTTCAAAGCACACCCACCTTGGGAGCTGGAAATGGAATGGGCTGTAATACCTCCACATCCCAGTCCAGCAGGTTCAGCCCTGACCCGGGCTCACACTGCTTCACACACACACACACATCCACACATACATACATATGGTCAGGGTAGGAGGGTTTATTATCTGGGGATCTTTTCCTGAGCAGCCAGGATGTCGAGGTAGTCAGCCTGACCTGTGGCGTTGTGGTGGGGGAGTCTGCGTTCGTGTCGGCCACCGAGGCCTCGTCCTCCAGCTCGCTGCTTTGCTGCTGCCTCGGGTCCGGGGACGGCGTCAGTCTGGGCGGAGGCCGGCCGGGAGGAGGACCGGGCTTCTGCACCACCAGCAGGGGTTAAATCACAACCACACAGCACACATGTGCACGCATGCAAGAAGAGCGGGGGACACGGATGCATGTTAGTATACAGGGAGTTTAACGTCCTCTCTCAAACTCTGGAGCTCTAGATGCTTCAGAAACTTTTTGAAATCCCACAAGTATTTGGAATATTTATAGTTTTTACAGCAGCTGCCACAAGCAGCTGTTTCCTACAAGTGACTCATAATGAAGTGTGGATGTGTTGTGAAAGTACAAAAGTTCACCACAAAATTCTTTCACTTCACAATCATTTACCTGCATGACAGGATTCACATTTGAGATCATTTGAAGTATTCTGTGCAGGTCAAACTGAAGTGTTTCATGTTTTTAATGGAGATCCTTGTGTTGATGTGCTTTGTTACCTTTGGTGCTGAGCTGGCAGATTCGCTGTGGTTGGCTTCCTCACTGAGATGGGAGAGCAAAACGAGGAAGACAAGGAGAAAAGAGGAAGGACATTAAAAACAAAAATCAAGAAATTAAAGAGAAATACAGACTCCAAGTCATCCCATGTGCAAATCACAACTGTCCATGAGAGGGCGACAACGAGCTTCAAACAAACGTCTCGAGTGTTAACAGGTGAAATGGGTCACGAACGTCACAACGCAAAATAGACATGCACTTGAACAGATCCACAGACATTAGTTATTTTCAGGTATCGAACTACCAACCAGGAAGTAGACAGGAAGTGTCACAGGTTTAACTCCAGACCTGCAGAGCTGCTCTTAAGCACATGATTTAAACGTTTAGTCCTGAGACACAAAGCAGAGTCAGTTGGTCAGTCCGGAGGTTAACGTGCAGCTTCGAACTTTCCTTTTTGATAAAGTCTACAAAAACAATCAATGCTTCTTTAAAGGATTGAATTTATGGGATTATTTGATTGAAACAAATAAAAACAAATTAAAGAGTGATGAGTTGTGTCTTCATTAGAAGGCTAAAGAAGACAGATGCGTCTTCAGAAAAAATATCAATGGAGGAAAATTTAGAAACTGTTCCAGAGTTCAGGGAAGATAAACGATCGTCTGATGGGGGGCTGGAACGGAGAGCTGTGATTGGTCACAGAGCAGCAGGCTCACATCATTTCCTGTACGTAAAATTTACCTTCAGCCAAAACCAAGCAAACACACGTGCAGTGAAGAACAGGAAGCATTATGTCTGGTGACAAACATGGCCACTCATCAGCACCTGATGCAGGTTTAAAGTGCTGCCGGTTTTACCTCTTTGCACCGTCGCTTGTCTTTGTCACTGCAGTAGCACCTTTTCTGCAGCAGGAGGCGTCATGAGGAACGTTATTCTCACTCCTTCTATGTGTGGACACATTTTTAAATCCAAAGTGTCTGAATGAACTCACTTGATGTCCCGCTGCTCCTCCAGTTTGGTCATGATGTCGTTCAGGTCTTGGCTGAGCTGTGGAGACGCACAGAGCGAGTTTAGATGACAGACTGTAGACTGAATATATAACTGTATACAGACTGATCGATGCGGCCATGAATGGGATCAATACAAGTGATCAGTTTGACTCGCCTTCCCCATTTCTCTGTGGAACTTCTCCTGCTGACCTGCCAGGCTCTGGAATGTGTTAACATAGACGCCAACACGACTACACACACACACACACACACACACACACACACACACACACACACACACACACACACACGTTTTTAAAGATTTGAGCTGAGTCTTCAGAAAAGATGGTGACGAAGAAGAAGTTCCTCACTTGTCCCACAGAACTGGAAGCTCGTCCTGTAACTCCACGTTCAGCTCCTCAAAGATCTTCTGAGCTCGGCCCAGCTCCTCCTCAGCCTACACACACACACACACACACACACACACACACACACACACACACTGAATATATCTGTGTCTGTACCACAAAATGTCCAACAGCTGTCCATGAGCACACGAGCATGCAGACAAACATACAGGGTTTCATACAGGAGCTGCAGGAACATCATGATGAGACTAAATCATGTGCGACACAAGAAGGAGGAAAACAATAGTTTAGATCGGGGTCAAATTATAACGAGGCTCTGCAGACGTGATCAGCAGTGTGAGCGGTTTGGAAAGACTCCCGAGTGAGAAGTGAAGTTTCAATAAGCAACCGATGAAGATGACTCATCAATCAGAGCCAGGAAAATAATAAAGCACTTCCTCGGTCTTCACTATAAAAGTCCCCACTTCCTACAAACACATGATGACATGTATAACCTTCACATAGGATGTTATCCAACATATTAGCCAGTAAAAAATATCATAGCCTGCTACCTTCACCAAGGCTAACTGAATAATACTGACAGATCTTTCTCTTTAAAGGTTTAGATGAAACTAAAGGAACTGCAACACACAAGTCTTTTGGATAATTCTACATTTTTTAGCCAAATGGTACAAAAATGAACTTAATAAGCTGCATCGGTCCACGTCACAGTGCTGATCACGTGAGAGGCCGAGGAGGACCTGGTCGGAAGGGGGAGTCAGTGATCAACCAGAGTTTCACCTGGTTGAAGCAGAGGTTAGTCTGAGCCACCTGGTGAGCTGATATCAAACCCTGAGCCCAGCTGGGAGCCGCCATCTCCAACAGGGCTGCTTGCTAACCGCACACACCATGCAAGAGAGGAAGACGAAAAGGGAGAGGAAGAGGGAGGAGGAAGATGGAGAGGAAGAGGTGGAGGAGAGGGTGGAAAGGAGCGGAGAAAGACAGAAAAGACAAAAAGCAAACAACAACAATTCAAGAAAAATGCAAACATGTTAATTAGCATTTGGTAAGTGAGAGAAAACAGTTTTAATGAAGAATAATTAGCTGCAAATTAAACTGTTTTGATTGGTTGAGTTGAGGTGGTATGAATGTCTGAACAGCAAACAGACACAGTTCTACTGAGAGGTTTTATTTTACTAAAACCATTCTGGAAATTCATGATAATCTCTGTCAGGAAACAGTTTAAATTCAAACCAGAAAATATCAGCAGTGAGAAACACTGACGGCTTCAAACTGCAGCTTTTTAAAACACATGAAAGGAAATGAAAACAGAAGAGATTTTATATGGAGCTCAATAAAATCTGAATTAATGTAGAGCAGGCAGATGAGTCTCTCTTGCTGTAAGATATTTAAATATTCTAACTACATATGTAGTTCCACGTGCAGAAGTATAAACTGGAATATTCATGTCCTGACACCACCTGAAGTCAAAAACTCTGAACTATTCCTTTAAACTCTAATCTGAGCACGCTCAAACACACAAACTGACGACACACACGTACGCACACACACGTGGTTACCTTGGCGATCTTGGCCTCATCCTTCTTCTTGCCTTTCTGTAAGGAGCCGAAGTGATGCCGGGCGCTGTCGAAGTCCACCATCTTCCTGTCGCGCTTCGCGATACGAGCCTGCAGGACGGCAACACTCTTATTAAAGTGTAATGTATGAATACAGATTTATTTATACAGCAGTTTTTAAAACACAAGTTTCAAATGAAAGAAAAAACTTTCAGTTATTTTTGCTGGTAATGAATCAATATTTTTAGGTAGCAAATGGCAGAAAGAGTCTCATTGTTAATCCTTGATGCTGAAGCAGACATCATCTTTTCTATCTTTGTATTTTGCACACTGTGGGACTGTGAGAAACTATTTCAATTTCTCTGTCTTGTACATATGATGGATGGACCTTAAAGTTAAGTTGAGGTTCTTTATTTTTAAGTAAAAAAAGAAGGAACATAACAAATATTCATATCTGAGAAGCTGCTTGCAGAATAAATCATTTATCCAAAATCTTGCCAATACATTTTTTGTCATTTGAATAAATGTGAAATCTACTGATAATTTCAGCTCTGGATGCTGAACATCCTTCATTCTGAAACACAGAAACACACCTTGATGTCAGGAAACTGAGCCAGGTAGGTCTCCATGGAGAGCAGCGATTTGTCCGTGACGCTCTGGTGGTAGTCCAACCACAGCGTGTCCGAGTCCTGAAACACGCAGCACATTCACGTCATCATAACACTCACATCTGAACTCATTCATACCGCTAAAATCACTGTTTCCACGCTGCCAGGCTGCTTCCACGCGACGTCTGCCCTTTTCATTGAGCTCATTTTTTCAGCCATCCTGACCTCCTCTCCCGTGTTCACGTGTCTGTTCTTAACATTTCGATTTCCTGTTTCTATACTTTTAATTTCTACATGAATGTTTCCTTTTTTAAAAATGCTTTAAAGTTACAATCTGAAAGATCGGCTTCTCTTTAGCATCACCTGTGACAATAAATGATCATTTTTTTTTGGTTTATTTATGGCTGTGTTTGTTTCTTGGTGGCGATGTTGGATGTATTTGTGTGTACTCTTCAGTGCATAGAAAAGATATGAAGACTAAAAGATCATCTGTCCGTCTGCGCCCTTCTCGGATCTGCAAGTGCATGAGGTTTTCCTGTTTAAATAAAGTGATGCTCCTGTTGTCTCAGTCCAGTCTGGCAGAGTGAAAACGTCCTGATTTCTTTGTCTACTGACAGTTCTACAGTTAAAGAGTCTGCAGAGCAGCACCAGTGTGTCCCACACAGGAATAACAGCTGTACAGACCAGCAGCAGATGGAAGCCTTCATAGGAGGTTTTTTACATTCTTTGTGTCTTCGTTATTGAACAGTAAATCTGAAGTTTGTATTTGACTTTTCTGCTAAAAGTAAAAACAACTTCTGTTCTTTTGTACTGCATCAGTTTTGTGGGAAACTCTGGAAGCTTTCTGCATTTTACCTCCAAGTTATTGTCCAACTCCTTCTCTATCATCTCCTTCAGGGTGGAAGGAGAGAAGCATGCAGTTCAGGAAAAACAAAGTGTGTTAGCAGGTAGAAAAGAAGGGAAGACACAGTGGAGAATGAGCCACAAAGATTTTTCACACACGGTAATGTGTGATGTGAAAGGAGTGCCTGCATCATGCATGAATAGTGCTGAATTCAGGATGTAAAAGTAATCATTTACATCTGTTCACGTAAGCTGTGGAAGATATTTTCTGTGTAGATATTTATAGATATAGAGAACAGCTGTGGTTGAAGCAGTTACTGATACTTTTGCTTCAATAAACCACTTCCTGTCTCACCTCAGCCATCGCGTCCATTTCCTCTTTGCCAAACCATTCGGGTTCGTACATCTCAGCCAGACAGTCCTGCAGCCGCCGCGACGCATCGTGCATCGCTAAGACACAAACAGGAACATCAATTGACCACAGTGAGCAAGTTTTACTTGTAGGTCAGTAAAATCCCTGATGTATGCAGCATAAGACAATAAGATATCACTGTCTGCAGCAACAGCCATGATCCTATGACCCGAACTAATTCCACCAGATCAGCTGTTAATGGACACAGTGTTAAATCACAGGCTGCTGCCTCGAATCCAATCAGACACACGTACTCTTCACCGCTACCAGGTAGGTTTTCAAGTCTTTCTGCAGTTTGGTGCCTTCTCCCTGAAACAGCAAACACAGTGAGCGAGGAAGGTGAGGAACACGGCAACAAGGCTTTATTCAAACATTCAAGGGCCAAACTAAAACATGACATTTACTACTTAAGATGAGACTTAAAGTTGAATCCGTCTTATATCTGATCTCTTGAATTCATTGCGTCAATAAAAGATCAGAAAGATGAATCCTGACCATCTGCTTGTTGAAGTTGGCCACCATCTCCTCGAAGGCAGCGTCTCGGGTCTCGTCTGCTTTGCCGAGCTTCTGCAGGACCTGCAGAGAAGACGAGAGACGTCCATCATCCATCCGTCCGTCGCTCTGTCTCGTATCAGTCCTGCTACTTTGTTCACTATAACTGGAGGCATGCATCTGTCTATTTTCAGGCCGCCTGTCAAAGCCATGTCTCCTCCAACACCAGCTGTGTGTGTGTGTGTACTTCTACATCTAAACCCACTGAAAATAGAGACGAAACAGCAGCAAGGAGTCAAAATAACCAGGTGACGAAGAAGAGACCCAACGGGAAGATAAATCCACGTCTCATCATGCGTCCATGCATGAGATGGTTAAAGCTGGTGAGGAGCTCAGGAATGCATGACACAGTCTGCAAGGTGTTTTATTTGAGACACCTTTAGAAGTCAGGCCTGTTCAATACAGCTCCTCCTTCACTACAGCAGAGGAGGTCAAAGTTCAAAGCCTGTGTGACCTGATGACTCACACATGAAGTCTTTTGAAGACTCCACACTGTTGCACAACCACAATCAATTTACAGAAGAATATAATACAAGTGCAGCATATCTGAAAGCATAGAAAACACCCAGATAGGAGCTAAAAGACTGCCACACAAATCTAATTATTTCCATTTTATGCAACTTCATATTTGTGCTTCACTAAATCTCAGAGGTAAATCTTACGATATATTGTTTGATGACAGTTTTTACATAAGTGAGGTTTTAATGCAGGACTTGTAGTATTTTCACCGTGTGGTTTCTTTTATTGTTTTTCGAAGAAGGTCAGCAGCTAATCTGATCAGATGACTGGCAGCGAGCACACAGACGCGCCTTCACCACCATCATCGCCTCCACCACCTGCCGTCCTAATCCTGTGACGGATACGCAACCCACCGTCAGCACGACGGAGGGGACTTCCCCACTGCTGCAGCACATCCAAGGAAATACGTCAAATTCACACCTCAGAGAAACACCTGTTTCATCTGGAAGACATTTAGTACAAAGAGGTTTCTTTCACTTTGTAAATGTGCTGCGTTGTAAATAAAGATCATTATTCAGGCAGCGAAATGAAGAATTTAGAGAATTTAATTGAGTCCAGAGTTATTTTTGGATGACACAACTGCTGTATCTGTTACAGCTCTCAGTGTCTGTCAGTCTGTGGACTCGTCACTCAAATGTGTCACGGTGCGTTCAGGTGACGTCTTTGAAAAGAGGTGGTAAAGACTGTTAAGTCGGGTCTAATGAGACAATAGTTGGCTCGCCTGTCTTTGTGAGGACCTGAGTGAGTTCTGGACCTTTTGAGGACAACCTGCTGCTCGAGGGCTTTGTTTTTGGGTTCAGGTTAGAAAGCATCACGTCCCCACAAAGATGGAAGTACAAATGAGTGTTGTAGCCGTCCACCACCCGTGGGTGTTCAGTTTCAACCCCCAAAAATACACCGGCAACTCACACACAGGCAGGTTGTGGGGTATTAAAAGAGACATGAGAAGGTCCGGGAGGTCTAAATATAGATGCACCCTCCCTTGTGCCCCACCCACAACAGTGAGGCATGCTGGGAGTCCTGGGAGGGAGGGACAGGTGTTCCAGCAGGGTAGAAGGTTGATAAGTTTGGACTCAAAATTACTAATTTTACTGGTTTTATTTTTGTGAATTAATTGTAACAGGAGACTCAGTATTCAATCTGGTTTATACCATTATATCAAAACACCTAATTACTTCAACTTTGACCTTTTTCAAAAAAAATGTTTACTTGATGTTGTCCATGTGTTTTATTACATTTCTTAGCAATACGTTACTTTGAGCCTCTTGTTTAGCATTTATGAGGGGTAAAAAGATTACTAATGGACAATAATGTAGTTTTAAGCAGTTATGTGTTTAAATATACTGTAGAGTATTAATGATAACAGAGTTAAACACAGGTGTAATAACAGCAGCACGTCCTCATAATAAAACAACATTAAAGGCCCCCTATAGGACCAACACGTCCTCATAATAAAACAACATTAAACGCCCCTATAGGACCAACACGTCCTCATAATAAAACAACATTAAACGCCCCTATAGGACCAACACGTCCTCATAATAAAACAACATTAAACGCCCCTATAGGACCAACACGTCCTCATAATAAAACAACATTAAACGCCCCTATAGGACCAACACGTCCTCATAATAAAACAACATTAAAGGCCCCTATAGGACCAACACGTCCTCATAATAAAACAACATTAAACGCCCCCTATAGGACCAACACGTCCTCATAATAAAACAACATTAAACGCCCCCTATAGGACCAACACATCCTCATAATAAAACAACATTAAATGCCCCTATAGGACCAACACGTCCTCATAATAAAACAACATTAAACGCCCCTATAGGACCAACACGTCCTCATAATAAAACAACATTAAACGCCCCTATAGGACCAACACCTCCTCATGATAAAATAATAAATGTTTTTTTCTTTTGGTGGTACTACTAAATACTTGTGATCTTAAACGCCCCTATAGGACCAACACGTCCTCATAATAAAACAACATTAAACGCCCCTATAGGACCAACACGTCCTCATAATAAAACAACATTAAAGGCCCCTATAGGACCAACACGTCCTCATAATAAAACAACATTAAACGCCCCCTATAGGACCAACACGTCCTCATAATAAAACAACATTAAACGCCCCCTATAGGACCAACACATCCTCATAATAAAACAACATTAAATGCCCCTATAGGACCAACACGTCCTCATAATAAAACAACATTAAAGGCCCCTATAGGACCAACACGTCCTCATAATAAAACAACATTAAACGCCCCCTATAGGACCAACACGTCCTCATAATAAAACAACATTAAACGCCCCCTATAGGACCAACACATCCTCATAATAAAACAACATTAAATGCCCCTATAGGACCAACACGTCCTCATAATAAAACAACATTAAACACCCCTATAGGACCAACACGTCCTCATAATAAAACAACATTAAACGCCCCCTATAGGACCAACACGTCCTCATAATAAAACAACATTAAACGCCCCCTATAGGACCAACACATCCTCATAATAAAACAACATTAAACGCCCTCTATAGGACCAACACGTCCTCATAATAAAACAACATTAAACGCCCCTATAGGACCAACACGTCCTCATAATAAAACAACATTAAACGCCCCTATAGGACCAACACATCCTCATAATAAAACAACATTAAACGCCCCTATAGGACCAACACGTCCTCATAATAAAACAACATTAAACGCCCCCTATAGGACCAACACGTCCTCATAATAAAACAACATTAAACGCCCCTATAGGACCAACACGTCCTCATAATAAAACAACATTAAACGCCCCTATAGGACCAACACGTCCTCATAATAAAACAACATTAAACGCCCCCTATAGGACCAACACCTCCTCATAATAAAACAACATTAAACGCCCCCTATAGGACCAACACGTCCTCATAATAAAACAACATTAAACGCCCCCTATAGGACCAACACGTCCTCATAATAAAACAACATTAAACGCCCCTATAGGACCAACACGTCCTCATAATAAAACAACATTAAACGCCCCCTATAGGACCAACACGTCCTTACACTTCAGAACTGGTCATTGTTGTAGAGAAACTTGTGGTTACTCAGTGGACCGGACCAACGTTGGACTGAGTGTGGAGCTGGATGAGGTGAGGGGTGGAGGGCAGCGTGCCAGCAGACAGACAGCTGAAGCCGACTCACCACCCCTCCTCCTCCACCTCCGCCGGCCTTCGGAGGGAAGATGATACTCTGACCTTCCTCTTTACTCTCCAGCTCGAGGGCTCGCCTGAAAGCTCGTTACACCGACTGCTTACACTCTGACTTGCATCTCTGCATTCTGCTGCTTGACTTAATTTTCAAGATAAACATCCATGAAAGAAGAGAAACCTTGAGTTCTCATCATGGATTTCAAAGCTTTGAGATACATTTCAGTGTCTTTTAATGTTTAGAAATAATGATGTCATAACTCTAAATTCTGACAAACAACCCAAAACATTTTGATGACCCAATTAATTATCAATCATCTTCCAAAATTAGCTGCTATTGAGCTGTAAATTACAGGGATAGTTACAAGACCTGTGCAATTTGGCAGTAATTATAAAGGAAAGGAGAGAAAGTGTTGTTATATATCAAGGTCTTAAGAAAAAAGTGATAAATGGTCTATAAATTGACATTTCCTAAGACTAAAAATACTCTTAATTTACATCGTCAACTATCAGCTGCCACACATCAGATATCACTTTATTTATTTATTTATAAATGGATTTGTTTCATTTTCTCAGGTCGGACAGCAAATACAGTGCGACCCAATTTCTATCACCACTTTATAAAATATTTGTCCAGTCTCTACTCCCCTTATAACGACGCCTTTCTTGGAAATATTCTTGTAGTTTACTGCTAAAATTTGGGCATTTTTGACAATCCACCAACCAAACTCTACGATTTTCAAAGTATTATAAAACACTCTGGTTTGTATACCGTTTTTTTGTTGTTGTTTTTTTTGTCTAAAAACTGTCACATTCAGCCTGAAATGATCAGAATGCACCTTAATAAACACGAGATGTGAAGTATGTAAGAGCTCATTGAGTGGACGCTCCTCTCTGGATGAACTTTGCATGAGCTCTGTAGTAGATTCTGTCCTTCTTTATGGGCTCTTCCATATCATACATGGTTCTTGTTTAATTTGGTTCTTAAAGTCATTTTTGTCCACTGTTCATGAAGAAGGTTCCACATGAAGACACAGAGAAGATTCACAGAGCTGCTGGCATTCCTGCAGACTCCAGGTCATGTTGAACTTTAGGAAGAGCCAGATTAGCTGTTTCCTGTCGTTATGCTAAGCTATAATAACCATGCCATGTAAAACACGACGGCCCCCTTCTGAATAATTCACAAGTGTTTTAAATGTGAAATCTTTCTGACTGACTGCGGTCCCGGTGTGGCAGACTGGTGCGGTACTGAAGTGATTAGAGTGTAAAACCTCAGCAGGCTTAAACAGGAGTGATTAGGACAGACAATAATAACTCAGAGCTGCACACAGACTGTTGATCAGGTTTCATTTGGACACGTTTACAGCTATTTTCTGGCTTCTGCAACTCCCCTGTGTGGTTTCTTCAATTCTTCTGAAAGCATAAACATTCACTCAAACTATGAAAAGAGTTCATGATCATTAACCTGCTTTCACTTCAGCTAAATCAGTAGATGTTACAAATTAAGATGACGCTTTTAAATGAATGATATTAATTTGAAATTCAGTATTTGGATGGATTAAGGAACAAAAGTCTAAAAGTAACAATATTTAATCTTAATAGATGTAAAAAAAACTAATGTATTTAAATATGTTTGGTAAAAGATTTGAAAAGGTATTAATTAGAAAAGCTGTGTGATTAAAAACAATTTAGTTTGACAAATTTTATGGCACAGTGGTTAGCATTGTCGCCTCACTGCGAAAAGGTTCTGGGTTTGAATCCGGGCCTTCCTGTGTGGAGTTAGCATGTTCTCCCTGTGCCTGCGTGGGTTCTCTCAGGGTTCTCCGGCTTCCTCCCACCATCCAAAAACATGCACCTCAAGTTAATTGGTGGTTCTACAAATGTCCTTTAGGTGTGAATGGTCTTTGTTTCTGTCTGTCTCTATGTGGCCCTGTGATGCGCTGGCCACCTGTCCAGGTGAACCCTGCCTTCACCCAAAGTGAGCTGGGACAGGCCCCTCCCCCTCCCCCTGTGACCCTGTTCAGGATAAAGCAGGTATAGATAACGGATGAATGATTCATTAATTGACACGTGCCTCCATATGCATTTTGAGGAGTTTTACAGGATCAAGAGAATACCCCCAAACTCACAATAGGCAGCCCTGAATTTGGCCTTAAACCCCTTAAAACCTCATTTAACTCATTTTTACTGTAGAAGTCACGAGTGGCTTTCATGCTCTGAGATTCACCCGTAAATCCTGCAGAAAACCAATTGAAATGCACGCTGCAATTAATCAATTAACTCATCCAAATCCAATTACAGCAACAGCATTGTAGGGTGAAGCCTGGTTTAGTGACAGTGGAACTCTTAACCTTTAACTCCAGGCGATTTCACGAGTTACCTGCACGATTTTAAAGCTGTAAACACCCTTAAATTCAACAGCTCCTTTTAGATAAGGTGCCTAGAAGCCCCATTAGACTCCCTGTTGTACAGTCCGCTGACTGCTGTTACCTGCCTCAGTCACAGCAGCTTTCATGGGCGACCTGCAGGTATTTGAAGGTACAAAGTTAGGGGATCCAGTTTCACAGCAGGACACTGTGTCCCGCGGCCATGCGAGCCTCTGTTGCTCGGCTGAATGAAAAGTTAAACTCTCTTACCTTCTCCTGCGCTCTGGTGAGTCTCTTCTGGACGTTGATGGCCAGTTTCCCGGCGGTGACCCCTTTCCCCATCTCGGCCATGTCGCTCCCTGGCGGTGTGAGAACCAGCGAAGAAGAAGGAGAGGAGAGGCAGAGGGAGAAGTGTCGCTGAAGGAAAGCCTCCTCTGGATACCGACGGTGCGTAAAAGCCCTCGATTTGGCTCGCTGTGCGTAACTCTAATCCTGGTGACAGTTCCTTAAAGGTGCAATGCGGAATTTAATCCGGTTAGTGTGAGACAAAAGAAAAAACAACCGAAAACAGGTGGAGTGTGGAGAACAGAGCAGAGGGACAGATTCAGATATCGGCCCGTTCTCGGCTCTTACTGTTAATTGATGAGACTTGAGCTCGATATGGAGAGATATTAGGTTTCCTTCTCGGCCATTCTCTTAAAGGCGCAGCAGGTTGTTATTATTAGCACACAACTGTTGCATACATGCAACTGGTGTGTTGCTGCCGCCGTTACTCACGGCCCTATTTCTGAGCACAGAGCAGCTTCCTGTCAGATGTGAGACCCAAATCAGTCCTGAAACTCCCCGAGAGACGCAGTCATGAGCCGCAGGAATACGCGGACAGCCATGGAGCAGAAGTCACCTGCAGGTGTCAGTAAAGGCCCGTTCACGTCAGGTAAATCGGCCACACCTTCACAGGAAGCTCGGACGGATGAAGAAGCAACGGGGCCCTGGGCATCCACACATCTAACAGGCCCCCTGATTCTTGTATGAAGGAACAAGACCCCTCAAACTGAAAGACACACAAAACGAGTCATTTGTAGCTGTTTTGAGTCTCCGACTGTGAATCTCTCAGGTGTTTTGTGCGACGTTGCTTCTCTTTGTAAAGCTGATTTTATTCAATTTCACTTTTGTCTTTGTAGTTGTTTTAGTCATCACGTTTCTTCCTGGGATTTTTTTTTCCTGGTGCGGCCTGCTGACCTATCGCCTCGTACAGCAGGCTAATCCACGTTTAAAAATATAAAGCAGCGACACAGCTCCTTTTAATTTCAAAAATAAATCTTTTTAATATCTCTTCACCCATAACAATAGCTTCATAAACATTATTGGATTTTTCTGTAAACAAACAATACTTAAATACACTCTATCATTTATGCTAAAGTCTCTGTATTAAAGTTACATACATTTTTTTGGAAGAAAAAGAGCACAACATCCCTGCGGCCTTTACTATGAAACTAAATCCCTTAAATTATACCTTAAAACGAAGTATTTAATGATGTACTCTGAATGGAATGTAATATATGATGGTGTGTTGGAATCACCTGCACGGTTTGAAGGTTTTTCAAAAAACAGTAAGTTTAATGTGCGTTTTAATGTCAGACAAATTCATCAATTATCAATTTAATAAATTAAATTTAAAAGGATTCTTCCCTCAGTATTCAGGTATTTAAAAGGGTTATGTCAGACTAAGGGAAATTAAGAGATACAAAAATGGATTGTAAGAGATTTTAAAGGCAACGAAAACGCCCCTTAATTTACAGTATATATTAAAAATGAAACCTTCCATGTTACCTGTTCAATTTTGGAGCACTTTTATCTCTTAAATCCCCTTTAACACATTAAGAAAAAGTATTCAAACCCCTTTATATCTTATAATCCATTAAGACCATGATATCGGCCTTAAAAACACTTAAATTGATAATTAGTGTGTAAACTTAAAGAAAAGTCATTAACCTTAAAGACTAAATTAAGGTGTTTTCAGACTGAATTAAAGGTATTTTAAGGGATTATTGCTTCATAGTGTTTTAAGGACACAAATGTCACCAAAAGTCATAAAAACATCTGTGTGCGCACGTTTTTTTGGTCGTCGTTCAACTGTGTCACTTCACAGTTTGTTCTTCCTGCTGAAAAACTCCCATCAGGCCTCTGTGTCTGGGCAGGAAGTTCATCACAGTCCTGTTCAGCTCTCCAGCTTGGGTTTGGGGTTCAGGTTCATTTTTGTTCATTTTTAGCTTTTTCCTTCCTCACCTGCCGTCCTGAGCTACCCCCAGCGGGTGGAAGCGTCCTGAGTCCAGCAGCTTCCTCCCCAGCCAGTGTAAAAGCTGTGAGTACCAGTGGATCCCGTCACTGTGGCCCCCAGTGGCCCCGGTCCAGATGTGCATCCGCCTCAGTGGGGCGAAGGCCCAGTGAGCCAGAGAGTGCTGGTCCACCACTGCGTAGCAGGACGCCACCACGCCGTCCACCACCAGCGTCCCCTGCTGGGTCAGCGGCGCGAACGCCCCCCTCCCCTCCCTCAGGCTGACCCGGTTGATCCGGGACAGACGGCCCTCTCTGTGGCTCTGTCCCGCTTTACCCTCCGACACCAGCACACACTGTCCCGGCTGGGCGTCGCTGGCGTACACAGTCCTGAGGGCGCCGCGGGCAGGCATCGCCCCCTCTGAGCAGTTCCCCTCAGACACAAATATGAGGTGGGCGGCGGTGAGCGAGAGCTGCGCCCCGGCTTCTGTCTGCAGGGTGTAGAAGAGCCTGCGGGTCCCGGGGTCCCGGTCCAGGAAGGTCAGGACTTCACTGTACAGCAGCTCCCCGCGGCCGTCGCTGCCCGACGAGGTCAGGACTCGCTCACCGGGTCGCAGGTCACTGATAGACTTCAGACCGCCGCTCTCCAACCAGACCAAGGCCTCGCCGGGGAAACAACCTCCAGACTTCGCCGCCACAGAGTGGTCTGAAGACAGACAGAGAGAGAGACAGGAGGGTAAAGAAGAGTCTTCAGATATGGAGGAACAATAACTTAGGAACGATAGAAAAGTTACAGCTGTGGGACACCAAGTCAAAAATGATGACTGTAAGACTTTAATGATGAGGTACGATGCTGTTCTATCACACGGAATAAAAAGAAAAAGTAAAATCTCCTGTTTTTATTTAAATGGCACAATTTTCACTAAATACTTCATAATTTTTGAAAAAAAAGTTTCATCTTTTATATTGTTTTATTTCTCATTCTTAACATTTCATCTGTTTTTCTTGTCAGAAATGAGCTCCCAAACTAAAGAGCCAACAGTAAATCTTTCCAGCTCCTTTTAGCTAAATATTGACTTCTTTCTTTCCTCGGCTGGACATAAAAGAAGAATAACCGAGCTGCCAGATAAAAGCTGCTGTTTGCAGCCCTGACTGAATGTGTGTGTGTTTCTACACGCGTGTTCAGGCATGACTGTGTTCGTGACAATGAGTCCAAGGACTTGAAAGTGACACTTGAGGACAGTCTCAAGTCTATCTGGGGATAAATATTTGGGGAGGGCAGGAAAGCCAAGGCCAGGTGATAAGATAAGTCACCTGAAAGAGGAAGGAGCAGAGCAGGAAAAGGAGCCAGCGGGTTAATCATCGGACAAACGTCGCATGACTCCACGTTTAGAAGTATGTCGACGGGGCTCGAGGGTTTCTGGGAACGTGAATTCACCGTTTGTTGTGATTTTAGGAGTTTCATGCTGCTGATCATCATCTTGTTTCATCAGACACTCAACGAAAACTTATTAAGGGGAACAATACTTTTGTTTTTTCCTTTGAAAAATAAATAAATAAGATAATACTTTATCATATGACAACAAAAGAGCTCAAATATGTCAAATAAACTGTTAGTGTTCAGTTTTGTATGAAAGTCCAAATGTTGACTTGAAATCTCACAATTCTGGTTTAATGAGTCAAATTCATTTCTTATTCTTGTTCTTATATTGCAGTTTCTATCATTTTTTAAATCATTGTCAAAGCTTGTGATGTTATTTTATTTGCATGACTTTTTATACCATTACAATGACTTTGAAAGTAATAATTTTGCCTTATAATCAAATAATTTTAAATAAAGTCACATTTATGAGCTAATTTATGATATTTTTGAATTACTACATAGTTATTTTGACTTACACTAAATACACATCCTACTAAAAGTTCAACGTAAGGGATGACAGGCTGAAAAAGCTGAAAGTAATGGATAAATGGCTGAAATAAATAAATACTCCCAGCATCCAGGTGGGGATCCGCTGGATAACAGGAACACGTCTGCCTCTTTATATGGTGATAAAACTTTAAATAAATAAAAAGGAATCCTCTGAAAGTGTCTCCTGTAAATCATCCTCATCCCACTTCATCATATCGACACAGCTCTTCATTACCAAACAAAACCTGCCAGAACTAGTTTCAGTTTTTGAATAAAAGAAATTTAAATATTTGTATTTCCCCGATGACCTTCCTGACTGTCTTCCTGGATGAAATGTGTTGGTCGGAGGTGAAACGCACCATTAATCCCAGTGTTTCCTCCTCATACAGGATCTCCCCCTTTTGCCGGTCCAGTCCTTCATCTCGCCGTCCCCGTGCTGTGCTGCCCCCTAGTGGTTATCTCCTCTTTCTGACTAAAGTCCAGCTGTCCCCCGTTTCAGGGATTTGTTGGGAAACGTTTCCTCAGCTGGCTGCTTTTACTTCCTAACAACGTCATTTTTGAGGAAATTTTGAGGGAAAACAGTAGAAAAAAAAAGGAGAAATCAAAAACATGAAAAAGAAAAATACCAACTTGATTGGTTGCCCTTCTGATCAAGTCAAGGACTGGGCCCTCGCAACCCGATCTGGGAGGGAAGAAGAGAGGAGGAGGAGGAGGAGGAGGAGGAAGGGAAAAGAGAGAGGAAGCAGGAGAAGGGAGAAAGAAAAGGAAAATGTCCGTTACCACTCAGTGTAAATGTGTCAGCTGATGTTGAAGCGGCTGTTTGATTCTGATGCATTTTAACAAGAGGCTGCAACATTCAGCACATGTGTGCGTCCACTTCTGGATCACACGTCTGTGTTACTTTTCATGCTGACTGCACATTTTCTCAATCCACACACCCCATGAACTGTTGAGTATGTTGAACCGTGATGAGAATCTGTACGTCTCATCCTGACCCGGTTTGGAGGTGGAACTTTTTCAGGAACTTTCCAACGGTCTAAAGCCCGGTGGAGATCAGCTGATTTAGTCAGCTGGTGTTTCAAAAAGCCACGAAACAAAACAGAGACGACTTTAACAAGATTTTAAGGTGGACCTTCTCCTCCGGTGTGAACACAGGTGAAGTTCTTTAACAAGACGAGCCGAGAGTCATCCAGCAACAACTCTTCAGGAGGAACCACTTCAGGATTACTTCTATCCAGTCTGACCAAGTTTTCCACAGCTCATCTCTGAATTTGTGGTTGTGAATAAGAGAAGTCGCTCATTTAAAACACATGCTAGGAACTGTTAGCCTGCGGCCTGATTTGATGAACCTGAATCCTCTGAAATCATCCAGATGTGTCTGTTTAAGGTTCGGTGTGAAGAAAGCAAGAAAGCCACCAACAGCTCACAGAAGCTGACCTCTAGATGTGACGTCTGGTCTGAGGGAACACGAGGGGAGAGGATGACGAGGGAGAAGAGGAAGAAGGAGGATTTCAGAGCTGACGAGTGCCCGGTTACTTCAGAGGCAAGCAAGATGAGGGTTAGTGATCAGAGACAGAGAGAGTTAGAAAGGAAAGCAAAGGAAAGCAGCTGCTGTTGAGTTTCTGTCCGTTTGTCTGCCTTCAACAGGAAACCGCTTTCTGTTGAGCTTTTCAAGTTTTGTGTCTATTTCTACAAAACAAAGCTCAACGTGTCAGCGACATATCGGTTTAATCTTTGACAGTTTTTGAAACTACGACTCGTGAGTTTTGACACCATTATGACCTTTGTGATGCCGTACTTTGAGGAATGTAAACGTGATCCGCTGAGCCACGAGGCGGGGAACATGGATGAGGCACCTGAAAAGCTGAAAACTCAACTTTGTGAGTGTTCGAGGCTGAAAAGCTTCCATTCAGATTGTCGTCAGTTTGATTCGAAAACAAAAGTCTGCAGCTTTCTGTCCTCCTGTACGGTTTCTTTAGTTTGAATTTAAAGTTGAAAGGCTTCAGTGACGTTAAACAGAAGTCTGTGATGGAGGTGGAGCAGCTGTAAACACCTCTCACCAGCTCATCTTCATGCGCCCTGGAACACGTTCTGCTTGTGATTTGGAAGAAGCTTTCTCCCAGCGCGGTCCCGCGGCTGCTCACCTGACTTGACGCTGCAGTGGATGTGGGCTTTGGACTCGTAGTAGACCCAGTCGAATCCGGCCTCCACCGCCAGCCGCGCCAGCATGGCGTACTTGTTCCTGTCCCGGTCCGAGGTGGTGATGTCCACCGCCCGGCCCTCGTAGTGCAGCGACTCCTCCGAGTGGTGGCCGTCCTCGTCCCAGCCCTCGGTGACCCGCAGCCGGACCCCGGGCCAGAGGTTCATCACCGAGATGGCCAGAGAGTTGAGCTTGTCTTTGCAGCGCTGCAGCAGAAGGAACACAGCACACTAATTCTTATTTTGTCTGCATAAATATGATCCTGCACGCACAAATCTGTCTGCACAGATCTAGAAACTAACACAGAACCATGTAAACATACACAACATGACCAAAAGTATGTGACCCCGGACCCCTGCTCCTGCAGGTTGGAATTAATCAGAAAAGTCGGGACACCTAACAAAGACCCATTCTACCTGCATCCGTGGACTCCACCGGACCCACATCACCCCTCCACCCCCCACTCCCCACACACCCCCACCCTCCTTGTCTG
The DNA here is from genome assembly GCF_022577435.1 of Embiotoca jacksoni. Lineage (NCBI taxonomy): Eukaryota > Metazoa > Chordata > Actinopteri > Embiotocidae > Embiotoca > Embiotoca jacksoni. Next base: position 4,964,620 of record NW_027185382.1, on the reverse strand, counting down.
TGGCTCCAGCCTTCCCAAAATGCACCCCTGCTGTCCCGGCTCAGGCTGTTTGCTCTCTGTGGTGAGTGAAGGGAGCCGGGAGGCTATGTTAGGGATGGATGGAGGGGAGAGCGGGTGGGTGGGGGTGACGGGGGTGGCCGCTGCAGGAACAAGAGGTCCTCAGCGTCCCTCTAAACCTGGAGTCTGGTCAGGGTGAGCAAACAGAAGGTGAGAGGGCCCATTGAAGGACTGGATCAACTCCCTCCTGCTCCAGCTCACGCTAATAATCCTCCCATTTATCTCATCACGACTCCGGCTGCATTGTCAGAGCAACATCATAACATCTCAGGTGACCTCTCAGACACACCTGGTCTGACATTCACAGAACATGTGAGGAGAATTCATTTTAAAAGAGGTGCAAATAGGACCGACTTCTTTTAAAACTCTGATTTTAGGAAAATATAAGAGATTAAATAATCATTTTCAGAAAACATGAATGTTTAAATATTTTTGTTTCATAGTGATCCTATTAAAATATGACTGAATTATTAACTTGTTTTGTCCACGAGTTTAACAAATTTCAGCTTGATAAATACTGAAATTTGTACACAAGGTGCACTTAATAAAAGTAGAAAGAAGTTGATTGAAGTGGGGCTGTAGAAAAAGTCTGCTGACAGTTTGAATTTGACAAACGTGGGGAAAACTTTAAGATTTGTAAAACACTATTTCATTTATGCGTTTTGGTTGTTTGGATAATTAAACACAATGTCTTGGTAAAACGTGCAGGTACGATGTATTTTGGAGTGCAGTGTGTAAATTGTTCATTAAAAGAGTTTAATAGGTTTCAGCCTCCAGATGAAGGTAAACTCTGAAACTTTTCTGATTTGGATTGAAGCTGAATTGAGGTTTTGTTGCTTTTATTCCGTGTGAGTGGCAGATGTAATGAAAGAGATCAGAATCCCGGTGACTCCAGTCTTATTAAATCAACTCTGCGTGAGTGCAGGCCGTCTTGTCACGTCCCTGCAGCCTCTGAAAGCTTTTCTCAGTGATGCAGCGTTTCATGAATCTCGGCCTATTACGGCTGCAAACTGGGATTAAACCCTATAAATGTCTTTTTCCATGTTGGCTGTGATAAGAATAGCTCGTGGCTCGGTGGCCACAGATGCCTTTTCACGGTGTTCAGTGTGGATTTTAACGTCTTATGTTTTCTCTGTGCGGTCAGAGCAACGAGCTGGACTTCATAAATCAGACGATAGATTTTTGTTGGTTTTCCTTTCAAGGTATACAGATCGACGGGGGTTTCTGTAGGAGCGGTTTTAGCACTAAACCGCTGGCTGCACAAACATTGGACGCACAGGCTGACAACATGCGCCTATATGCACACCTTTGCGCTGCAAAAAGTGTCCTTCTGAACAAGTCGTTGTGTCTCTTGTGGCGTCTAAAAGACTGTTTTCAAAATCTGCAAAAAACAGCGGTCTCTTCACTTGATCTCAATGCAATTAGACTATTTTCATGATATCCTTATGGTTTGCTGAAAGTGAAATAATCTGCCTTTTCAGGAGCAAATTTTACGCGTGACGTGTCCCAGAAATCCCCCAAATTAATGAAGATATATTGTGCAAGAGTAAAGTAATGTGGCACGTCTGCTTTTCTCTGCATATATATAAATAAACCCATGCACTGAAAGAGCATTAAAGGTGAAAGGTGCCACTTTTTGCAGCGTGGCTTTGCCCCTGAACAGTCGAGTCTGTATATGCAGCACAAGCGCCCAGGAAAAGCGAATAAAACCTAAAGAGGCGAAAAAAATCCGTATAATTAAGGCTTTAGCACAAGTGAAGTGGGCTATTTTTGCACATGTGCGCTGCGAAAACAAACAAAAAGTAACACGGAATAGTAAAAGACAAACAGGAGGCTGTCTCCTGCGGCTTGGAGCCCATAAATTGTGTGCAGGTCAGCGCCGTTGACGCGCAGAGGCTCGGGGTGCGCGCTGCAAAAAATGTGAGACGTCGTTTCGCCTTCAGACTTATCTGAACTATTTAATTCATTACAAGCCTCAAGTTGTCGAATTTTGCGTTTATTGCGATTTGGACTCATTTCCTGGTCAAATTGGCCACAGCACGAGAGAACAATCCAACCATGTCTATTGAATTTGGAATATAAAACTCAAATTAAGCCGGTTTACTTGCACCACCAAAAAAATTGAAGGGACTCATCCACACGTGCAGATTTGACCCATGACTTTATCACTGCATCTCCGCTGCAGTGATTCTCTCCGCTGGATATTTCTTGCAGTGCGCGCAGCGAGGTGACAGCTCCAGACTGGAGTGCGCGCTTTCATTCCCCACGTGGGTCTGTGGACATAAACGCTGCCGCTCGAGAGGAAGCCCGCGGTCACAAGAGCCAGATATAAATACTTTATTCCTGGGGAAATTGGGAGTCAAATAAATTCCACCCGGGGCCACATCAATGACGGTGTCGTAAAAATTTTTGACAGTCCAAAAGGCGACTGTTAACTCTGGCCAGTCGGGCTAAAAACGAAAACGGTAAACATCAGTACACGCTTGACCCGGGCTCTAACCAAATACGACATTTGGCTGTTTTTCCACCAAAAAACATGATGTAAAACAGAGGACATAGTGTTTTAATTAAGAGCGACCACTTTTCCGTACATTTTTAGACGGGGTTGCCCTCTTTTACGCATGAGCTGCCCACAGTGAACCTCTGAAACTTCATGTGAAGCAGAAGAGGAGGACTCTGACTCAAACTGTTCACCTTCACAATTCAGACTCCACCGTGTCAACAAGCCGTGGGGTGTTCAGAATTGACTGCAGAATGAGTTGTGCACACAGACAGATTTTGGAATCAGTGTTTCCCAAAGAGCCAAACTGCAAGAAAAAAAAGAATCCACCTTAAAACCAATTTCTTTTAAGGACAAGTGCTAAACCTGTTTCATTTAGAAAAAAAAGAAAATCATCTTCTGATGTTGCTGCTGTGATTTAAATCTGGCAATCTGAAACAGCTTATTTAAATAGCATTCATATTTGTAGTCTTAACAAAAAATTAGGCTATCAGAAAGGGTTTTTTTTTTGCAGTGAGGAACCTTGAGTCAACAAAAAATGTGGAAAAGATAACAGCTTCCACGCGCTTAAAGACCGGGCAAAGTGCACCAAGTAAAGCGGAATACCTCCATTAGAACTGGACTCTAGTCCTGACAGAACCCGGCCAGGAGCACTCTGCAGACGGGAGGGTTACCTGTGTCATCATGCGGTCTGCACCTGTGTTCTCCTCATCCTTGAAGATGATATCGGGGTTGTAGTTCGGGGTGAGCTCCTTGAAGCGCTCAGAGTTCCGGGTTATTTTCCCTTCGTATCTCCCGCTGGCCCCTAATGTTTTCTCAGCCACGTTGGGACTGAACTGCTTGTAGGCGAGCGGCGCCAGCTTCCGAGGTGACCGCCTCTTGCCATAGCCTCTACCCGGTCCGCAGCCCTCGCTGACCGGCGAGAGAAGGAAGGCGCACCCGGCGAGGCACGTCACCAGCGTCGGGAGCAGCATTCCGCCCCGAGCCGGTGTGTCACCCCCCGGCGGGAGGCCAAAATGTCACCGCTGTATTTCTTTCGAAGTGTCTTCCCCCGCGTGGGTTCACCTTTATAATCTTAGAGTGGCGATAACGATACAGGACTCATCCCAGAGTCCCCAAAAGTCGCCATTCCCAGCGCGTAAAAGTGGCCAGTGCGCCGCCGGAGAGACGTGAACCTGTCCTCTGCGCAGCTGACACACTTCTGTCCCGAGTGCACGCGGAGGCAGGGGCATAAATAGGCGAGGGGAGTTTATCTTGGCAGGCAGGTTCAAAGCTGTCCTTCTGTGTTGAAGTTGTGAGAAACGGGCTACAGACAGACACGGAGGCGCGCGGTGCGTAGGCTGGCTGCGCCTGTTGGGCACGGCGGTCAAAGGGTGTCCCCGCAGCGGTTTCTGCCTCTCGGGTTTGCTCTCAATGCGTCCCTGTGGCGCAGGGCTGTTGGCAGAAATGGAAATGGAAGAGATCCTACTACAGTACAGATGAGGTGCCGCAGGAGAAGAAGAAGACCGCGCCCTGCTGGACCTGCCCTCTGCTCCGTCCTCTCCTCCCATCGGGGTGGCACAGGCCCCGTAGCCGCCTTCATCTGTTTATTGTCAGCCGGAGCTTCAGCCAAGAATACAGACAAACATCGAGCCAGGACACTGCCGGGTCGCACGTGCTCTTATTGTCCTTTGGACCCATGTCCTCAAGTCAAGACGCAGGTACAAGCAGTGAGACCTGCAAAACCTTCTGACCCCTCCTTTCTGAGATGTGAACTCAGTACAGTGACATAACAGCCTGCCAACAAACCTCTGACCATAATGTGCTGCTTTATGTTTTCTCCCTGTATCAGTCTAGCTCATTTAGGGACCACATGCAAAACCCTCAAAAACCCGAGTTAAGGGGCCCAGGATCCTGGTTTATAAACCCACTCTCAAAGAAAACCAGTTCGGACATGATATCACAATCATCAGACAGGTGACACACTTTTAAAATCTGCTGCAGTGGGCACTGCTTTGATCCTGCCTGTAATCTTCATGGGGTTTAAATGCTGCCTGCACACCAGGTGAGGAAAGGTTCAATTTGGGTCTCTTTACCTACAGCAGTCGCCTTCGGCTGACATTAGACATCCATGTTGTTTGACTAACATCCGGGAGCTTTCAGAGGGAGGAAAGCTTCCTTCAGTTCAGGTTCCTCCAGTTTGGCATGAAGCCCTCTAAAGATGAAGCAAATCAGTCTGAAGTATCAAAACATCAGTTGATTTTCACATTTGTGTGAATGAAATTTTAAAGTTGGACCTTTTCCTTGTGGATCTTCGTCTCGTATTCCTGATGGATGTCTTCCATAAACGCTCAGTGAGACCTGAACTCCGTTGTTTTTGGCAGCAAATTATCCAAAAATGGCAGTTCAAGCCCCACTGAAAAATGTCCTTCAGAAAGTACGACCCCCGTGCAAGGACTTGAAGGATAAAACAACTAGGAACTTGATCTGGACCCTGGTTCCTCCGGTGGAAACGCAGGTACAGAAACTGAGCTGCTCAAATGATCAGTCGGTTCTGTGATGAATTGTTTGGTTTGATCAGACAACCTGCCCATCACAAAATCCCAGAGAACGAGGTGACGTCATCAAAGCTCTTGTTTTGCATTTGGAGTTTACAAGGAGCAAAATCACACATCTGAGAACATGCAGGCATGAAAGGGTGTTTTTTTGGCTTGAAAAATGATGGTTAAAATGATTGATTACTCATAACAACAAGCGCAGATACGGACAAAAACCCTGATAACATACAGAAACATCTGTCTGTTGTCTGAAGTTGTGAAAGATGCTGAGCTCCGATTGGGCGAAATGAATTCCGACTGTGCAGCAAGAATTTAGGACTGATCAACTAATATGAAATCGACGACCTCAAAACCCCAAAATATCATGTCCTCTTTTTCAAAAACAAAACATTCCCCTCTTATTACAAATGAACTTTTCAGGAGCACTTACAGTGGATCTCTAATAAAATACACGCTGCAGTCCTGGTTATAATAAAGCCACTTCTCAGTGATGTTTGTCACACAGAAACACTTGAAACACTTTGGAGCCATGCAGGCAAACAGTGACTTCTCAACTAAAACTTCAATAGCATTCCCGAGATGCTGCAACACCTTGAGTCAACATCTCACCGAGCTCTGAAAAAGGAGAGCGGTCCCTCTATCGACCGCCGTCGACCCATTATGCTCCGTCTGTCTGACCCGGGAAGAAACCGACGACTTCAAAAAGCATCTCCCGACAAAAACACAGGATTTTTTTTTGCTTCCAGTAAATAAACAGGAAGCTTTCATACAAAGAGAAAAATATATTTTCCCCACAATAGCATTTTTGACAGAAGTCCCAACTACTGTTTAAATAGCCACAAGTCATCACTTTCCTTCAGCCTCAGAGAGGATGTTCAATTTACTCTTTCTTACTCTAATGTGACCATTTAAAAAAGTTGTTTTGGAAATAATGAACAAAAACAATCATTGAAATGAAATGTCTGGTTTCTTTAATTGACTTACTGTCAGTGAAACTAGATGAAGCCTGATGCTGTAGATCACTAAATTATTAAAAAATAGTTCATACACTTATTTCATTGTGTGTTTAACCTAAAATCTCAACACTAATTAAAATTGTAAAATGTCCTTCTTCAGAGTAAAAGTTTAAAATAAAAGAAGTGGTTTAAAAGGCAGGTCGCCAGATGGAGAAACTGTGAACTGTTTGGGCCTCCTGCAGCTCGGGCTCATCTGAACAGGCCCACTTTCTTCTTCTTTGGTTTGGAGGAGCGTTGCTTTGAAGGGTCAGACCTGACGGGTAGAGACTGAGGAAGACAAAAAGGAGGAGACGAGGAAGATTGATTTTTTAAAGATTTTCAAATAAGAATTTCAATTTCTGATTTCTTGTTTTTAAACATTCTCTTTTATCTTCTCTTAAAAAAAACTGAGTGACATAATGTCTCAGTATTTGTTATATTTAAGTGTTGGTATAATTTTATGACGGTAATAATAAAAATCTGCGTAAAAACTCTGTCACTTTTCCTGCTGAATTTTAGAAATCACTCCAAATATTTCATTTGAACATGAACAAAGTGATTCAGTCATGAAAGGTGGATATGTGAGAGTGTTCTTCGGTTCCTCCCGTCTTCTCCCCGACGTACCTGTTGTACTGTGGGTGTGTCGGCCATCTCGGCTCCAGGTGTGTCCACCTGCCCGTCGTGGCTCTGGTTTCTGTCCTTGTCTGCCGGTTCACTGCTGATAGACCCGCCACCTGAAGGACGAGCACAAATACGATCAAACACTCAGGAAAATCTTCTGTGAACTTACATTCTGTGGAATCTTTGGTTGTCGGTCAGAAATTGTGAGTGAAATTCTCAAAGTTCTACAGTCAAGCTCCAACCAACGTCTTCACATCAGCAATCAGAAGATGGTGTGAAAAGACCCAGAACGCACCGACGAGCTGATTCAATGCAATGTTTTTGTTTTTTGGTTCAGCAGACATTCATTGTACAATCTTCTTTCTAACAGAGTTTGTGCGTCAGCTCGACGTCTGACGTTACAAACAAAGACCTTTCTTCCGTCTTATTTGATGTTCGCCAGCTGCTGGTGCCTTTAATCGAATGTGTTTGACGAGAAGAGACAAGAGACAGCAGAGGAAGTCACCTCCATTTCAAGGACAAATCAGGCTCAACATTTTCAGTGGACAGTTTCTAAAAGACAAACATAGCTGCTGTGTATTTGTCCCACATGTCCCTTCAACTGTGAAACGTTTGCATCCTGTATCTGTCATATTTGATTTTATTATTTTATACGTCTCACTTGAAGGTCATCCACAATAAATTTGGTAAGTCATTAACCCTTGAGGTCATTTCTCAGCACGTTCTCTGGTCCTCGTCTCTTCAGGAGGACAATTTGTTGCCCTTCCATCCTTTACATCACTGTAAACTGAGTGTTTTGGGGTTTGGGCCTGTTGGTCAGACTGTGATGGGACATTTTATAGACATATTATTAAAAGTAATCATGAGTCACAGGCCCATATGTGTAGGTCAGTCTGTTCATTCAGAATCATAAATATAAAGTGTTTGCCTCTATAAATAGCACAATGGGAGGGCGTCCTGGAATTAAGATCAAACTCACCTGGAGAGGAGGGGACGGCTCCCTCTGTGGCGGCGGGCTCCTCGACGGAGCGCTCCACTGACAGTTTGCGTTTTCGTGCATTTCCGTGAGCGACGATGGCGGCGTACAGCTGCTGGAGGTCGGCGTCGAAGCCCGAAGCGTCCTGCTGTTCAGAGCGCAGCAGAGGAAGAACCTGAGGCGAAGAGAAGCAGAGGTACAGAGGACTCAGGAGGCTGGTAACACAAAACAATGAACTTTAATTCATTTTTATTTCACTTTTCTTTTTTGTCTTTTCAGACCTCGTGACCAGTCGGCATGTTTCAGGTGTGATTTCCCTCCCTGCATGAGTTCGACTCTTTAAAGCCTGCACATCCATTAAAAATAATGCTGAGTTCCAGTTCCTGCGAGGCGCAGCTCGGTGCATTCGGTTCTGTTTGTTTTATGGCCCCGCTGTGGGAGTCACATGTCCGAGGTGTGATGCAGGGTGTGCCGGGGCTGCGATAAGCCTCAAAATCAAAGCTGCATTATTGGCACAGCTGACCGCAGGTAGAGCGGCAAGCAGGAACAACTGAAAGACAAACAGCAGCTCTGTCAACCGACCGGCTGACAGATAAGGCTGCGGGTAAACTCCTGCGACATTATGCGAACACACGGCCGACGCGTAGAAAAACACCAACTATTCACTAAATCCCTCTTTTTTTCCCCAATGGAGAGGACAAACTCTCCAAATTAGCTCCTCAAATATTGACCGGGAGAAATTGGTGGTCTCCTGCTCGCTGTCAGGGCAGAGGGGCTCCTAAACACACTTTGGTCAGGTTTCGAGGTTTCGCATTGATTTATTTTTGTTATTTGTTTGTTTAAATATCGTAAAAATAAATGTATGCTCTGGTGAGGCTTCGTTCTGCTTTGGGCACAGAGAAACCAATGTGCTGAGGGGAGAGAAAGCAGCAGAAAGCCGACCTTATTCTCTCTTTTTATTCACTCCCCCCCTCCCCTCCTCTACCCCCCTCCCACACCACCTCCCCCGGCTGCCAACCAGCACACTTTAGATTATTTGATCTGAAATGTTGAGCTCAATTTGTTGGATCCGGCGGCCCTGAAGCGCTGACATCAACTGTCTGTTTGATAGTTTGAAGCCCCCTCTCCTCCGTATGGAAGCCCACCGGGGCCGTGAAAAGTGGATGAAGTTATGCAGGATGAGAATACTATTTTAGGAACGGTAGAAAAGTGGCCGCAGGGTGCGAGAACAGTGTGGAGAGGATTGTTATCGGCTGCCGGTGACCTGAAAGGAAACACCAGACGAGGAATAAAAAGGTGATTACAGCAGGTCAATAACCTCTCTCTCGTTGTGTCGAGCTCAGTAATGCTCTGGAAAGTTCCTCCTGCTTTTGTAACGGAGCAAAGTCCACCAACAACCCGGACCAAGAACACTCACCTGGCAACCACGCCTCCAGGCCCCGCCCCCTTGCCCACAGTAAAGCATCATGTGTGGGGAAGGTGACGAGAGGACGGAGGGAGAGCTGGCAGCGTGTTGGTACTTCCTCTATTATTAGCAGGTAAACAGCTCTGATTTTAGACGAGCTGCTGCTGTTGTTTTTTGAGCGGGGGTCTGGTGCCGGAGAGTCTCTCACTCTCTCTCCCTCGTCCTCGCCTCTGTTGCTGACCTCATGTTTACTCTCCCTCATTCCTCTCAACCTTGTTTCTCTCATCGTGACCTCAGCTTCCCGTCCCGACTCCCAGAGCGATGCCCGGCTTACATTTGAACCCCCGAGGACTCAAGGTCACATCATTGGAAAAAAACTGGAGGATGGAACCGCTCAGGGAACAAACGGTTCAAACAGGGAAAGGACGAGGCTGAGACAAGATGTGGAGCGATAACATGGATTTATAATCAGCTGCAATAAACAACGAAAAGCTCCAACTATAACCTCCAGATGCTCTCAGCTGTCCATCTGTTGAAGCAACGATCGACTCCACAGTCGGCTGAGTCCGAGAGATTGCAGCTGATTGGTGGACACCAAATGTGTCTTTCTGCAACATAACGTACAACCAAACCGTTTGAAATTCAAAAAAGCAGCAGATTACTGACCCACACCTGCAGTCACGACGGTGATTTAACACGAGCAGACAACACTGAGTGACGTAGGAAGACACACGGATGGTACGAAACAAAACAAACAGAGGGAGGCCAAGTCCTCACCACCTGGTTTAGTGGATAAGGGCTGAAAATAAATCCCAGCATCCTCTCTGCTCTGACATCATCCACACCTTCGCTTCATTTACCTTTCACCTCTGTGCCCTCGCTGCCGTCACATCTCCCTTCAGGCCGACGATGACACGCAGAGAGCTGCTAATGTGAGCCGAAGGTTCACACGGAGCCTGATGTCCCGTTAAGAGTCACAATAATATCTCAGTTTAGGCTAAAATGACTCATGAAGTCACCGCGAGGCAAAACACAGGACGGCTTCTGTCCATCGAGAAAAGAGCTGCTGTAAACTTTACACAACCGGCCGAATGTTTACGAGAGCCTGAACAATACATCAACTGGATTTTTTTGGGTAAATCTCAGAAAAGAAATAGAAACTGCGGCACAGAAATCTTTTTTACAGGCTTCATGTTGTGTTTTTGACGTGTGAGTGCAGCACCATCTGAATGTTAAACGTGGCTGATGACGGTCGAGCTCCACTGACTGGTTGAAAGTGCAGCGGCCAGCATGTGTCAATCCAGGGAACCTCTCAGGAAAGATGCTTTAAACTTGGTAAAGAAAACTTTGGTGGATCTTGACTTGCTGATAATTAAAGCTCGTCAAGACACTTCTGATGTAAAGAAGGAAAACTGCAGACGGCTCTGATAATAAAGTCATCTTTAAAGATTAATCTGATGTCAGAAAACTGCTGTTCATGACAGTCGAACATTCAGGGGGAAGCACAAAGACGGGAAACAGGGAGAAACCTTCACACCTGGTTCTGTCCAGACATCAAGATCCACTCGGAGAACCCCTGAAACTTCACACTGTGTTTAATCTGCACGACAACCAGAACACTCAAACATCAGTGTTGGTACTGGTCTCGTGAACGCAGCATCCCTCAGCTTTGTTCTCTGTAAACTCCTGATTCTGACGGTCCAGCTTCCATCAGATGAGGAGCCGTCCACAGTTTGGTTCACCGCACGCTCGCTATAACAGGAAGTGTTAAGTGTCTCAAATAAAGTGCAGCACTGCAGGAGGCGGTTCTTGTGAACTGCGCCCGGCGTGTTCACGTGTCGACAAGCGCTGCCGCCGCCGTGTTTTGTGTTGCTGCTCACAGGCTCGTGATGTCTTTGCGGGACGCTGCGCTCGGCCGGTCCAGGTTGGGACTCGGCCCAGAGGCCAGCAGCTGAAGAGGGGGAGCAGCCAGGCCACAGAGGGCCTAATTACAGACCCATACCAGGGACAACCCTGTGGAAACTGTGTGCAACTGACAGAGGGCACAGGAGGAGGAGGGGCTCCTGGATGGAGGTGGTTTTGTTTGGCTGTTTTTACTCTTTACAAACAGCAGAGAAACTGTGGCAGCAAATCATGATTATTTGAGACAAGTCTGTAAAATAAGAGAAGGAGATATCTCTTTTAGGCTATTTTTCTGTCTCTATTCCATCTAAAAATATCTTTAAAGACACTGAAATTGAAAATGTTATTTGCACATTAAGTGTTAAACATGGGATTCTTCTTCCCATCTGTTGCATCTGAAGTTTGGGACACACCTGAGGAAGAAGTCCAGACCTCGGGCCCAACACGCTGCAGGTCTGCATGTCCCAAAACCAGCCGTGCACTGATATCTATGATATATATGTCATTAAACTCTACAGTCCCAACACGACAAGGAGTTCACTCATTCTCACAGCTGCAGACAGCAACAACAAACACCGGAGAAAGCTGAAGGCTTCCTCGCCGACACCAGGCCGAAGGTGCACGACTCACGATTCAGCACAGCACAGCAGACTGATGAGGATTTTACTCTCCAGTTTGAACACCAACTTTGTCCAACAGGATTTAGTTGTTTTAAATATTGACAAACTTCTTTCTTATGTGATGACCAGCAGCTGAATACTGTGACCAGGAAG